>NC_136882.1:25616158-26216158 GCF_949152265.1 Phoxinus phoxinus | reverse complement strand
ATAAAACATACACAGACCTGACCAGGAGCTGCAGAGCGACAGAAACTGTCTTCCTTATACAGTCCTCTCTGTCTGTCTGTCTCTCACTCTCTCTCTCTCTCTCTCTCTCTCACTGTGTGTGACTCCCTCCCCTCTCTGCTCCTCTCAGCTGCTCAGGGCAGTTCTCAGGAAATGAATGGGAGCTCACAGAGAACTGTTGTACTTGCAAATGACTTACCACGGTCACATGATCCGCTAAATGTAGGGTGGGCCGGTGGGTGGAGGCTTCATAAGCAAGAGAAGACAATATACTCTAAGCTTTAACAGCATGCATCGAATTACACGGGGCCCCTCGTGGGAGGTTTCCGACATGTCTCTGAGCACAGGCAGCGGAGAAACACTAGAGTACCTCCCCGTTTAAAGGGGAAGAGAGAGAGAGAGAGAGAGAGAGAGAGGGAGAGGGAGAGGGAGAGAGAGAGAGGGAGAGAGAGAGAGAGAGAGAGAGAGAGAGAGAGAGAGAGAGAGAGAGAGAGAGAGAGAGAGATGAGGTATATTTTCTCACAAAAAGTACCCTACTTTATATAAATTCAGACCATCAAAAGAGCTTAACAGTGGAAAACATGGAACTATTTTTTAAATTTAATTAAATTAACAATTAAAATAAAAGTAAATTATAATCTATTAAATTATTAAATAAATATGCTGTAATAATTAGTGTAAGTATTATTATTATTAGTAGTAGTAGTAGTAGTATTGACAATGTTTTTGTTGTTATTATTATTAATAATAATAATAACTGTCATGCTGTATTATAGTCGTACATATTTAGCATATTCACTTGCAGTTTTATTTTTGGCAATTATGTCGAAAATCAGCCTTTTGGCCAATTGTGATATTTATCACATTTATCCCAATATTTGAAAATATTTATTAACAATAAGAAGCTACTTCTCTGTATGCATTTAACGTATAACGCAGTACATTTCATGTCTGTACTACAAGATGTTTTAGTAAGAAACCGTCTGCCACACACAGCTCTTAATTGGCTCCATTTCTATTAGTCACCAGACACTTCTCCCCGTTAGATTATGAACGCATCTCTGTACTAAAATTCAATCCTAAAAGCCATTTATTTCTGTTTATGAAAGCATGCACAAGGGAATGTTGCAAAGACTCGGCGATGGAAGAGGCAGCTACGGTTTTCAAGATGCAGATTCGCTCTTCTGGGAATCCTAATTAATGTATAGGAAAAAGAGCTAATTTGCATCTCTGATAGACTTTGTGTTCCACGCACACACAAACTGATGAGATTGATAGTGCTTTGAAGAATACTCTGCCCATGTTAGCTTTTACCTAATCTCTTTCAGACAAAAAAAATCTCTTAATGGCTTATTTATGTTGCATTATGTTTTCATGTTTGAAATTCATCATACAGTATGTGATTTTTGACAATTTGACCATTAAAAGCTGCAGTGGAACATCCCTAAGTTCATTACCTAAATAGATTAATTTTAAACACCAAGGTGCGTCACATCATACATTTTTGCACTTGAGACATGCAGATGAAATTTCCCAGATCTAAAAAGAATGATGCAATATTGATTCCTGCAAACAACAACCCATAGAGACATATCAATACAAGATCATCCCCCGGTGAATTACACAAGAAAAAACAAAGACCTTTATCCTTGTGTCTGACTAAAATGGGCATTGAAATACCGCTCTGCTCACGCTTTTAATGCTGATTAGTCCTGATGCTTCTTTATGAAAAGCTATGCCACCCAGCTGCAGCCTCTGACAAGAGTGGCAATTTACCCAGCAATAATGACATCTCGAGGAAGCAGTCCCGCTCTGCCCGCACACCCAGCCCAGCCTGGCACACAAAGGGTCCTGGCATGTCTTGTAAAGGGCTGAACTGGAATCAGGCGTTCCAGTGGGAGGGTGAGCCATGTATGGAACTCTGCCAGGGAACATGGCCCCATCTTAGCTCCCCTGCAAAGCGGAGAGAGGGAAAGAAAGATAGATAGAAAAAGAGTGAACACCCTTGATTACAGCTGTGGCACAGAGACGACCCAAGGCGATTAGGTGGGCTACAATGTCCGTGTTGACCATGGTTAACTACACAGCAGGCAAACAGTTGTTGTAAGGTGATAAGATTAACCAAGCCCATGTAGGCCAATATATACACATTTACACATCAACCATAAATTACATGCTAACAAAGATTTCTGTTCCACCAGCACTGTTCAAAGTAAAAACGTGACGGTCATCCATCCAACAATCCTAATCTATTTCACCATTAAAAAAAGACATGTCTACAAGGTCCATTTCAGGGATAGGGTGTCAAGTTATTCTCTTTCATGCTGTTCAAACCTGTATGACTTTCTCTCTTGTAACACAAATATGCAAGCTGCTTTATTCTATACAATGATAGTGAATGGTGACCATAACTGTCTCTGGTCCAAATGCTAAACATCTCCTTTTGTCTTCTGGACAATAAAAAAAAGGTTGAAAAATGGCATGGGAGATTTTTTTTTTTTGTATTCTGGAGCAAACAACCTTTTAATGTTTAGATAGCTGTGACTGCAGAAATACTCAATGAGGTGACTTCAAAATGTCCCAGTGTGAAGAACTAGCTTTTGATGAAGGCAATGGTGGGCCATCAATAAACAAAGTACTTAGCGATCTACGGCAGAGTGCAGAAGCTGGGAAATGCGTTGATGGCGCATTAGCCACACAGATTTCCCGGCTGCATGAGAGACCCGTCGCGGCGCAATAATGCATCTCCTGCTGGGTAACTTGCCGCTGTCTGTGAGCCTGCTCTGTACGTTCTGCGCAGAACAAGAGAAGGAATTACTTCACACCAATTCAGTCAAATTTGACTGAAATATAAACATCATGGCATTATGTGCACATCCTTTACTGCTGTAAATGAGAACTGTCACTACAATAATAGATTTTTGTTTTTGCGTACTGACTAAGAGTCTATTTATTGTTTAATTCAAAATGAAATAATTCGTAAAGAGATGCAAAATGAATAGTGAAATACAGTTTTATTAGAAATCAGATTACACAGAGGTAGGTTCAGCGTCTAAAGTAACTTTAGCAGCTAATTAGTAAATTATATTCTTTGGGGATTATAAAATTAGGGGATTATATTCTTTGAATTTTAATCAAATCAAACACCAGTGATGTACGTATGACAAAAATCTTTCTCAGTTTTAAACTTTTAGATTCTGAATCTAGTAGCATGGTATCTTCATGCTTTTTGTATCATGGTTATACTATAGTACTACATGTAAATAGTATATGAAAAAAAATGCAAATTTTACAGTACAATGTTATTGCCATCTGACACAATCACAGTATGTTATCACCATAGTATTTCTTTGTCTTTTTTTTTACACAAGTAAAAATCTAACTCATAAAAATAAATTAATTCCTAAATGAATCATGTGAGAACTAACTGGCAAAATTATATTTTGGATGTAAGGTCCATCATCAGTTAGATGTGAGACATAAACTGTAATTCATTCAGAATAAGTTGTTTCTGTTAAACACAATGACTGAATTTGACTCAAATTGACTCAAATTGAATGAATTTGACCTGCTTCAGTTATTAAAACAATATGGGAACTTTTGTGGATGAGGTCATGCTCAGAGGTTCACAGCTCAAATCAAGCCAGAAGATCTGAGAAAGAGGGTTTTTTATAACAGGGTGTTCCTCCATGCTGTCTGGTCACTTCACTTGTATGGGCTCTGATCTCTTAAGTGTGATGAACAGCATGCTACGGTTCTGGACAGAAAGCTCATGTTTCCTCACTGCCATGCTAATTCAACACAAGATTAATCTCAAATCGTAAAATACTACTCTTTTTAGGATCTATAACACAAAAACATTTTCAAACATTTGCCATGATTTTGAAATATTTATTAATATTAACTCATTATTCACTTTTTGGGTTATGGACTTTATGGAATTTATAGAAACTTTAAACAAGCTTTTAAAATGTAATCACATGAAAATTTAACCATTTACAACACATTTTTTATTTTTTTATTTGTTTCTCAAATAAGATGCTGCACAACAGAACTGTATAGATTTAAAACATGTATGAATCTTACATATCTTGGTTGTATCATATTCCTTTGAAATAATAATTTTACTATTACTACTTTGAGAAGTTTATTTTAGTATACAGAAGTGATACATTTCTGTCATCATTTCTCGGGAGTTAAACCGACGTTTTTATTCTGACTTTTTTTTGTGAAGATCTTTCAGTTTTGGTTTCAGTTTTAGTGTGTTTTTATCGGTAGTTTGTATCAAAAAAATAAAACGGAGAAAAGCCTGTGAAGTGACTTTTCAGAGCAGCTATGGATATTAAGCTCGTGTTCATATGCTTACATATTGAGACGGCAGATGCTGAAAATGCGTGAGCGTCACATTTGTGCGAGTTTGTGTATCAGACAAAACCACGCCGTTCATTCACACAGTGACGCGCAGAAATCACTTATTTGCGACATGCACTGAATGGCTGTTGTCGCGTTTATTTCTGGTGTGTGATATGCTGTTAGATAAATCCATATTGAGTAAAAAAGTCCAGAGTTTACCTTCGTTATCGACTTACATTTTATCGATTTTATTAGATATGATATTGTTTATTAAAATCTAGAAATTCAGTTCTTTCACATATTAATAATATGGAAGGTTTACAGTGAAATTTCCACCAATTTGACCACAGCAAAGCCAAGAAAGGACCACAAACCATAGAATGACTGTAAAAACAGGATCAGGGACTTGTTGGGGTAAAAAAACATTGTTTTCTTTAACTAGTATGACGGCACATGAAATGTTCTTTGCGTGAAGTCTGTGCTTAACCAGGCAGTCTTTTTCTAGCTAACAAGTGTATTATTCCAGTAAATGTTCTTCAGTGTGGAGTTCAGAAGCACATGACTTGTGCATACTCGGGGGCAGGGGCTCTTCAGGAGGCACTGTGTGTGTTTGTGTGTGTGCACTGTCCACCTGCACAGAAAGAGGGGGCTCTAGCTGGTGTGGCTGCAGGGACTGAATCGGGTCTGCATCTATGTGTGGCCAAGGTCAGTGCATCACCGCGGGGCAGAAGCAGAGGCAGAGGCAGGGGCAGGGGCAGGAGCGGGGGTGGCTGCCTAAACACCACCACTACCTCCTCTGTGTCCAATAGCAACTGCATCTGCAGAAGGAAGAAGTGTTCACACTGTGGGCAACTGCCAACACGGGCACAAACACACACTAAAACATATAGGTAACAGCTGATATTCATGGATCACACAAAACTACTGGAGAAATGGACCTTTGCAAAGAACAGCTGTGAAAGTATCAAGCGAGAGCGATGTGTTCTCAGAGTCCAGGCTGGGTATTATGTGATCTCCGCTCCTCAGATCCATTACCTGGATCGTTTTCCCTCACAGGGTCTGACTTAGCAAAGGCGGGGCTGACATTTAACCCCGAGCAAACTGCTACCAAAGTCACCTGAGCATTGCGATGGGCGTAGATACGACTACCCAACTTCATTAATAAATAATATACAGTCATTCTCTCATTTTCCTCTTCTTTTTGGGAATTTCACAGGCTACCGTGGTTAATTTTGCTAGCAAGGTTTGAGATAAATGCTATGTTCCGAAACCTAAAGGACTCTCTACCAGACATAACAGTAATGCTTTCAATGGTAGTCATTGTAATTATGCTTCCCTAGATACCTTGTTTTAGTCATATTCTAAGACAGGATCACATATGCCATTCGCAAAGAAGGGATATTCAGAATTTACTGCAACAGACTAAAGGTGTGGTCATGTCTATCGTCTTCATCTATTATCACCAATAATGTGGCGATGTATGGACCATAGCAACACAGCAGGTTAATGCAGAGAAACAATTTTAACGTGTTGTGAAATCTGCGTGGGTAATTCCCAATTGTGTGGATTCCTTTTGAAATGGATTTTGCTCAAGAAAATTATCTGAACAATGGTAAATGTGACCACACCTTAAGTGCTATAACGCATTGATTATTTAACCAAATATATGCGTATTATGTATTTTAGCCTAGCAGCATGCTAACCTTAACCTATTGAAATAAAAAGTGAGGTGTGCGTCTCCCCAGAGTTCATCAAATATGGTTATATAAAACATACGTTCCCTTCCCTTATAAAACATTAACCTTGGTTCAACACAAACTGCAGAAACCAGAAACCATAGTTACTTTGGGTCTAAGCATTGCAATAAGGACTCCTCCATGGTTTGCTGTGGTATTAACACAAATACCACAGTCCAACTGTAGTTGCTATGCAAGAACTATGGGCAGTTTTCATAAGGATTTGTTTTGGGAGTTTCAGCAGAGTTGAATGTAACTGCAGCGCTAATCAACCTGTCATGAGAACCGATAACAGCCCCTGGCATCATCTGAGCGGCCAAATACTGTATACAGAGCGCGCCCATCACCCAGCCACACGGACACAAGGGAGAGCATTGGGTTTGTGTTGAACCTTTTGTTGCTCTTTCCCCAGCCAGCAGCCTTGGTTTGGTTGAAGAGAGACCTCCCCTTGTTTCCAAGCAGCTCCACCCCTCCCACCCAGGCTCAGGGTTGGGAACAGCCAGTGCTGTTCATTGTGGGGGCTTTCGGTACACGGAGGAGGCTGCCAGCAGGTAGCCATGGCAACAACATTGCTTTCACTCTCTACTTTTTTGTGCTTTAAAAGGGGACTGTGGAGAATTGGAGGGGCCCTCATCACAGGCCAAATTAAAGAGGTCACAGTCATTTGCTGGCACCAGTTGAAATAATCATAGAGACGGATGTGTTGCAAAGCAACGGTGAAATGGAGTGAAAAAAATTAAGCAGACAGCTCGTTCAATTGTAATATGATTAATTTATGTTGCAAGTGGGAAATTGGAAGAGAGATTACAAGAAATGCATTTGTCAGAAGAGTTCAGTGTAATTACAAGCATTCTGCGTTACCGTAAGGAAGCAGTCGACTTGGTAGGGTATGCATTGCAAACATCTAACTTTAAGGAGAAGTGCAGACAATGAGCAGTGAATCTTTCAGTGAACACCTCAAATCAATAGTCATGAGTGCTGTTTACTCGAACACTACGTATTTACAATCAGAAAAGACTGACGGGTCTGCATGCATGATTACAGCGTTCTGCACACATTCTGATTTTTTCTAAATTTCTTGCATACTGTATGAGCCAAAAATTATAATCCAGATCATGTATATTTCCATTTTGGCAAGAGTTACAATTCCACAAGCCGCAAAACCCTCAACTCTGACTGGGTCTATTTCCTGTATTTTCATCAGCTTTTTGTGTCTTTAACTCGGCACGGGTGTAAAACAGGAAAACCGATATCACTGTAAAACTCTGGAATGTCTCATATTGGTGAAGGCTGTTTTGACTTTATGATACTGACCAGGGCATGTCACTCAAAGCTGCTTATTTTTAGTTGGATTTTTCTGAACTTAATCAGGAGTGGGGTTTGATTTATTGCCAATGTAAATCAAGCACTCAAAGAGATGCATGCAGCCAAGACTGGGGTGAATTGCTGTAAAGAATATTACAATTAGATTACATCACAACCAAAACATTTCTATTTTTACATGCTGATTAAACACAATTTGTCATATCAGGAATTTCCATTAGAGAGGTCTAAAATTGGAAGTAAGTTTTCCCACTCACACAAGAACAGTTAGTTTATGAGGACATTGTTATAGTAAGAACTTTCTTGGCAAAAGTGTTTAGTTAAGCTAAACACTAAGTTAAGCTTATACAGTAAATTTGGATCAATGACGTGACACTCACTTTTTTGAAAAAAAAAAAATGAAAAAAAAAATGCAGTTCATACATACAATGCCTCAAATACACCTCTTCTGTGATGAGCAATTTATATTTTTCCAGTGCATAAAGTAAAACATTTATACAGAAATCATAATGAAGAAAAAACCCTCACTGAAAAATAAATATATATTCTTGAAAAGAAAACATTATTTATAGCTTTCAATAATGTTTTATTATTATTTCTTAGAAAAATATATTCTAACAAAACTGCTTCACTACTTACTAAAATAAAAAAATGTTAAGGTCAGTCTTTTATGGTAATGTGGTGTCATTTTCAAAACCATATGAAACCAACATGACTTCCCATATTATGGGTTTTCAAATATTCCCTTTCATGCAGTGTGTAATATAGCTGTCTGTGAATGTTAACGGCCTGCAAAGTTGTGTAAAGTCGAAAGTGCACGATAAATAAAGTAATTGTCTCTTAAAAGAAAGAATCGACTCTGAACCGGAATTTCGAATCGCACAGCATTATGGCTATACGTCACTGGAAAACCCATTCGCATTATGTTCTACGTTGTCCGCCCGCGAACAACTTGACCCGCCCACAAACACTGTAGCTTTGTCGTGTGATTAAACATTATGTCGAGAAGACACTGTTGCTGTGGAAGTAAATTTGTTTTATTTTCACTTCCGAATGATGAGGCTGCGAAGAATCAGTGGTTAAAAAAACTTTTTTTCAACGATACCACAGCAGTAGCCTACAATTCCAATCTTTTGTTGTGTTCTGGGAGTTCAACGCAGGATTCGCAAAAACGCTTGCTCTTGGAAGATGGGTCAGTTTATGTGGACCAACTTGCTCCTCAGAATCACAACCTGTAAATATGATTCATTATTGATGTAAATATTTTCTACAGGGTGTTCAAAATGCGTAGTTTTGTGTTTCCGGCTAACACACGTTATTACTGTCTTACTGAAATAGTTCTGCCAAGCAGCTGTGGGCCACTATTACCTAAACTTTGTCTATTAATTCATTGTCTGTTGTTTGTACTACTTTGAGAAATTATGAAGGATTGAGCTAGATTTGTTTTGCAAACTTTAATGTTAGTCAGTCATTCACGTTCGTATAAGCTGTTATTGATGCAGTTCCCGCATGTGCACTGCAATAAATTAACCGATTATGGGTTGTGTCATTTACACAACAACACCGTTTTGCCTGAGAACACAAACTTTGAAATAGATTTCAAAAATCAAGTTACAAAACGATACCGTTATCATCTCTGTGTAAACTTCAAAAACGGTGACAGCATGCACATGCGTATTACGTGTTTAGTCTATAGGCATGCGTTTTTACCTGTGTACAGTATGTGCGCAGGCGCGTATATCTTTACAAAGGAACATTGCCAATTACTTGTCTGGCATGCATAATACAGCGTTTTTAGTAGTTTTCGCGAATCTGTGAGAACGGAAATCACGTTGATAATGTTGTCATCTATACAGAAGAGAGAATTTTTTCTCTTTGTTTTTTTTAGTACATCCTTGTCGTGTAAACGTACCCTTAGTTCATTTATCGATACAGCCGCTCTGGAGAACAATTTCATCATCCAGCTCAGTTCAGTTCTCTCATATAATGTTTTCAAAGCAGGCAGATCAAAAATATTAAGAATAATAAGTGTCCCCAACTAAGCAAGCTCGAGGCAACAGTGCCAAAGAACCAAACTCCATCAGGTGACAGAATGGAGAAACAAACCTTGGGAGAAACCAGGCTCAGAGGAAGTGCCAGTTCTCCTCTGGCCAACGAATGAACAGTGTATGATTATGATTCAGGCCGCATTACAGGTCAGAAATCAGATTGGGATCGTTTAGCTTCAGCTTATGGAGATGTGACGTGACAAAAGAACGAACAACTTGGATCGGGAGGTGAGGTGAACTAACAGACTGCATAGCCTGATGACCCAGCTAAGCAATGAATTAATCATTTCTGTTTCTCATAATTTGACCTTGGCTGCATTATAGTTTTTTTCTTATTTGAAATGTGATCAACACTTGTGTAAGTATAAGGAATTTGGCTACACATTTAATTATATTCTGCTGAAATGAACAAAATGAAAGAAATTACTTGAAAAAAGATTCAAAGATCCCGAGTCAGTAAAATGATCCGAACTTCTCATCACTAATTGACTGTCGCACAACTCTGAATGAAATTCAATGACGTCAAGGCTGTAATGTGAGAATTAGAGCCACGGACCCTCGTATCTCCCAATAATAAGACCATCTCTGGCACAGGTGCACTCTGACCAATGAGAAGACAGTTTTACTCATGCGACTTGCCTTGTGATAGCAAAACTTTAGCGAGTCAAACAACCCAATAACAACTGAACCAATAAGAAAATGCAACATTGTTACAATTTAAGTCCATGTTTAAGTACAAAACTAACGATTTACAGGTCTGAAAATGTCCCTAAACTCTCATATAAATTCAAGTCCTCCTGCAGTCAATCATTTTATCAATTAAAACTCATCTTTGATAATCGCAATGACATATTTAAACGTTTTTTTTCCTGTGAAAATAATTCCTTCATATCTTAAAATAGCTTGAATGTAACTCTTGCTTCCTTTACCCCTTGAATATGCACATCATTCCCCACCTCCACTCAATCACACCAGATCGGACAAACTGATCCACTTGGTCAAATGTAGTGAACGCTTCACAGTGGCAAGTGGAAATATTGGTTTAATTCATCCATATATGTTTGAACCAGAAACTGATTCAGAAGAAGAAGAGGAAGAGTGTTCAAAGGCAGGCCCGGTTCTGGGTGCTTGAGGATGCGGTGCTAAGCCCCCTCGATTGATAATGTAATAATATAATATTGACATAACAGATTTGGTAAACGCTCCAGTGCGAAGTTCACTGTCCAGTTCCTATGATTCCTAACCAATGACAGGAAAAGATCCACCCCGCACGGTGACGGGATTGGTTACATACTTGTGATGGTAGGAATTAGGGGCATTTTCAAACTGTGTTTTTGAGACTGTCTTCGGTACACTGCCATTTAAAGGAAAAAATTCTCAACAATGGTGTTGATAGATTAATTTGCACCTGGTTTGTCTTAAAGCATATTCAAAAAACACCACATAGATATGAAAACAAAATTAAAACTTTTTCACCACAGGGGGTCTTCAGTTCTGGTCCCTAATATAACTGAAATATTCATGGTGCCATTAATAACAAGCCATAAATCTGCTACAATTAGCATGTCATCTCAAAGGAAAACCACATTTTAACATCATCCACATCCAGTCAGCCAGCAGACCTGATGTTAGACTATTAGAACACATTTCCATTGTTTTCTCTGTCAAATATGGTAAATCCTGGCTCATATAAAAATGCAACAAATTCAAACTAAGAAAATGAAAGAGAAAGCTCAAGTAAAAGGTTTCATCAAGTTACATATGGCTTTTCTTCACAAGCCTAAAAACACTGGATCACTTGCAAGCCATGGCATCATTCTACCCTGTTTCGCCCACCTCTAAGTTTAATTATCTTTCAGCATGGTTGTGCTTGTGTATACCTCCATTATTTACACTATTATGAAAGACCTGGGAACATTTGTTCTAACTTGCCTATTATTAAGTTCGCATTTACGTGAGATCTCAGTACAATGGAGAATCTTTCTAACGGTTATAGTGCTGGGTGGAGCTCTACTATATTTGACTGACGTACGAACCTTGCTCACAAACTCCTTTACTCTTATTTCTCACAACCACCCACCCGGATCCCTCCCTTTCCTGTGTGAGAGGCTAACAGGAGACATCGCCCAACCTCGTGCTTGACTTCCCCCACATTTGCAGCAGATGGCCCTCACCATCAAGTCTGATGGAGGAATTCATCTGGCAGGGCTTCCTGACCAGGGCCGCCCCTCCTCTACAACACTGACTGACCTATTTGTATTCTCTGCACAGCAGATGAGGCACCCTGCCCTCTTCGCTCTGGGCATCTGGGGACTGGCTGTGGGAACCAGAGCCAGCCTTTGGCAGTAGCTCACCGTAAACCTTCTGAAGCTTCTCGGCACGCTTATATGGACAGAGTCCAGCCTCATGTCCTCACTGTCACCTGCGTATGTGGCACTCGGAGTGTATCCTCATCCCTAAGAACATAAAAGACCAGTGGTCGTCAGTGCCTGATTGGTTCTGATGTTCTCCAGAATCATTCCTGACACAAATGTGACACTTTCACCTCAAGCCTGACACTGCAAATCCATAAGAAAAATAAAATGACAAACAGGATGTATGCAAAGTCTAAATTATTTAGGTCAGCATTAAGAATAAATGGGGAGAAAATGGCTAACGGCTAAAACGGTCATGAGCGCGTTCTGCAGCACGAGCTTCCTGTCGCATAATGACGTATGCTTTGGAGCGAACTCACAGACGTGAGCTGACGCTGTGTTCGTTTACAACAGAGAGGGAGGACGCACGTGTTGTATTGTTCTTTAAAGTGCTACTTAATTGCTGCAACCCATATAAACAATAAGATTACAGTACATTCGCTTGCGCGATCTCAATCGGGAAGATTTACTTTTTACAGATTCCCAACGTTTGAGCTCCTGTATCATTATGCGACAGCAAGCTTGCGTTCCAGACTGCCATGAACGCGCTCAGGACCGTTTGCCAAGGCTGACGATTGCAGGTAATAATGCTGTAAATAATGTTCATTTGTTTTGCCTATTCTACTGAATTAAAAAAAGACACCTACATCTTGGATGGCCTGAGGGTGAGTACAGCAAATTTAAATTTTTGGGTGAACTAGCCTATCCCTTTAAGTCTACAATCAAAAATCTGATATTTTAAAATTAACTTAAATAAACTAAATGAATTAAACCTTTAGAGACCAAATTATCTGAGCTATGATATTCACAATGTTATAACTTTGTCTCATTTGTGACTTTTAGCTTCTCCAAAGGAATTTTGGGAGAAACATCTGAGATGAAGTTGCACAAAACTAATAAATAAATAAAATAAACATGCTGAAAGAACGACCTCTGAGCAATAAAACACTTGGTTCAGTGCTCTAATCGATTCAGAAGAACATTCGGACAAATCTTAACACAAATAACACTGAATTATGAATTATTATTGTTAGCCCATCACTGCAAGCCCATAAGAATTCTTTTTAAAATCACAAATATGATTTAATTAAATTTCAATTGTTTCTCTTAAAAAAGGCTCAAAGAAATAGCAAAAATCAAGTCTACTATCAAATGTATGAGATTTCAAAATTAACTCGTTATCAGAGCCTTCAAAGACCAAACTATCTGAGCTATGCAATAAACATTCATTTTACAGCTTTATACTCATTCAGTATGTAAACAATTACATTTGTAGAAAAAAAGTAAGAGAAAAAGTACTTTTAAACCTTTTAAAAGAAAAGTAAAAAGTAATTTTATTTAATTAAAAGAAGTTACACATAACATAAAGGGGGGACATCCCCACAAATGGTTATAAGCATAAAACGCATGTGACAGAATAATGAAAACAGTAGTGACAGCAGCCTAATATGTGTCTGTCATTCATTTTGTCATCAAAACAACAAAAGATAGCAATTGTAAGGAATTAGGATTAATAGCCTATGCATTTAATTTAGTCAGGACTAAAAGACTATCCAGAGTTATTTTACATTTGATTACAAATTGAGTCTTCTGCTTACATCAGCTTCTGAGACAAAGATACAGTAGTAACGACACATAACTTCTCTAGAGAAAGAGATCTTGACAATATTACAAACGGTGCTCAGATTTGTCAGAGATTTCAAAATAACTAATGATATGTGTAAAAAAAAAGCCTTTATTGAGCCAATTACCTGAGCTGAGATATTCACGTTAATTGTATTTATTTATTTATGTAGTAGCCTAACATTTGTGTCTATTTTAGTTTCTCAGAAATTTCAGATATTGGTGACACTTGAAAGAAACCTAACTGAGAGCTCGATTAAGTCTCCTGAGCCCTTAAAGAGGAACCCC
The DNA here is from genome assembly GCF_949152265.1 of Phoxinus phoxinus. NCBI lineage: Eukaryota > Metazoa > Chordata > Actinopteri > Cypriniformes > Leuciscidae > Phoxinus > Phoxinus phoxinus. The sequence goes on along the minus strand of NC_136882.1, from coordinate 26,202,355 downwards.
TCTGAGCAATAAAAACAATTCCTCTGGGTTACTCAGATGTGACACTGCTGATCCAAAATGACAGTGCAAAGAAACAAATGTCAAAGAGGAAAATAAAAAATAAAAAATATTTCAGGGGTGACATATCGCACTCAGAAGAACTGTCAAAAAATCTTTGGCAACAATGATCCAAAGTACCTCTCAAACCTGAATGAATTTTGGATAGGAAAAAGTGGGAATATTACAGTCTGATAAAGTGGTAGCAGACTGCTGCCGGCCCACTCTGTCAATCTGAGCGTCTGAATGTGGCCAGGGACCGAGGTGGTTAGGAGGTTCATTTGAAACCAGTCAGGCATTTCTGATAGACCTCCATTTCACTCTATCCATGTCTCTCTCCCTCCCCCTCTTCCTCCACTGACTCTCCCTCTATCTCATCCATTCTGTCTTCCATGAAGCAGAGTCTACTACACTGTGGTGGGGTAGAGGAATGCAGACCAAGGTAATCACAACATCATCAACTCAGCAGCACTGATGTGGCCGACCCAATAATGCACCTTTAATTGAATAACTTCCCACCACACATCTCCCGTGGGGACACACCGGGCGGAGCACGAACTGAGAGGCAGATGGCAGAAGCTGAGCGAGCAGCCGAGCACTCATTCATACAATTTTTTTTTTTCATGGCAAATATAACATTGTACAAACTGCAAATAGAGACAGAGAAAGATATAAGAGCTTGAAAAAATTTGGAAAAAAGTAAGACCCCTCCTCGGCACCACTGGGTGGTCCTGCCACATTTACCACCATAGGTTTAATGTGCTCTTGCCTCTTGATGAGTGAAGTGTAATTTCTTATTTTTTAACTTACCCAAACTTTTGAATGGTATTGTATGATGATTTCCACAAAAATATTAAGCCGCAAAGGCAATGTTTTCAGCATTGACAATGATAACAAATGTTTTTTGAGGACCAAATAAGTAAATTACATATATTAGCATAGCCTACATGTTACTTACTACACATTTTATATAATATTTTATAATATATTAAAATAGAAAAATTGTATAACAATGTTCCACAATACTGTTTTTACTGTATTTTTTATCAAATAAATGCAGCCTGGCTGAGACTTGTTTTAGGATACCATCGGATGGCATGGTGAGACTGTGATATCATACAACAACATGTTATTAAATTCATGTAGTCTACGATAAAGGGTAGCCTACTTCAAGGTAGCCTAAATGCCCCCAAAACACCGTGTTAGAAATGAATTGACTCCAACAATAAGTGCCCCAGTCTCTGTCTTTATTCAGGCAAATGAATAAACAATTCGTCCAGCGCTGGCGGAGAGAAGATTCTCTAAACTCAGACAATGGTTTAGCACAATATATAGAAGGAGTATAAGGGGAGTATTACCCCTTCAACCAATAAAACCATACATTACATCATATAGCATAGTTATATAACACATCCTAAATATGGTCAGTTTCCTGTCAAAGCTCCACACAGACATGTATACCCGAACGGGACCCTCCAATGCAAAAGAGTGGAGACCCTCAAACCAGCTTCTCCACTTGAACAGAGGGGGCCGGCTTAAATGCATAACAGATGTGACCATTACATTAACATAAAGGAATGCTGCTGCATATATGCAGTTCTGAGAGCATGCAGGGATATATAAAACAGATATTTCTAACAATGGCCCCTTTGATAGAGAATTATCATATAATATAATTATCATATCATATCAGTTTCTGCATGCTTATTCTTATACAATAAACATCCTTCAAACATTTCCTTCAAAGCATTAACACTTTACAGTTCTGTTCATCAAAGCATATTGAGAAGATACAAAAGTATTCATAGCACGATGAATCAAAATTCTGATAAATGGAATAATACAACAAATAATAAATGTAAGGATTAACAGTATAACCCCTATCGGGATCAAAGCAGATACAAGCATTTGTTTCCAACTTGTGATCCAATCACCGAAACCACCTCTGTCACTCACTTCTCTTCTTTCTAACTCTTGAGCAATTCTTGTCATGTTGTTTATCCCCTGGGAAATCATATGGCCATCCATGTCATTTTGGGGAATAAAAGTGCAACAGGAAGCTCCAACAATAACACACACCCCTCCTCCTGCCGCAGTCAGCTGATCTAGGACCAACCTATTCTGTAGAGCAGTTAAGCGGAGTCCTCGAAGTTCCTCTTGGACAGCAGATAGTGTGTCCCTAGTAGTTTTAATAAATGAAATCAACTCATATCTTGTAACTTCTACTTCTATTTGAAGACTGGATATTCCAATTATTGGAAAAATACCTTCGAAGAATTTTTCCGTACCAGTCCAGAGTCGATGTTCTTTTGGTACTGGATTATCTCTACCCAGACTACTAACTGAACTGCGATCAGAGAGGGAGCGTGTGTTTCGTTGCTTCTTCATATCATCGGTTTTTGGTGATCTAATAATCATAGAATACTCTTCCAAAGTTACTAAAGCACATCGTCCACTCCAATTAAAAGGTAAGGTGGTATAGACCATATGTCCACACAACCAAAACCAATCTTGTACAGCTCTTGTTCCTTTTAAAGTTGGAACATACCTATGACAATTTTTACCCGAGTAAAGTTCACAATACTCGGCGCACAGTTCTTGAACTTCGGGAGTTGCCCATCCATAAGCAGTCATAGTGGATAGAGGGGCAGGAGATTGTTTCATACATTCTTCCGAGTTAAATTGTCCTTTTCCCGAAATACAACTCATACAACAGGGTTTGTTTCGTATTTCACAATGATAATATGTTCGATTACATTTACTCTCAGGAATTAAACCCATTTTCATAGTTCCTACTCTTCTTTCAAGACATATCAATGAGTCAGGAATTGAACCTACAGTTGCCACTTTAACATGTACTTGTACTGCAACAGTCATTGTCCTGTTACCACCACAGCTCCATACTGCAGATGAGTTTTTGGGTGCAATCAATCCAGTTATACTAACGAATAAAGGACATTCCAATTCTTCATTCGTTGTTGGTGATCTAACACTTACGTGTGGTCCAGAAGCACTTTGTGGCATTTTTGTGCACACATAACAGTCACCTTTTTTTCCTCCGGCTTTAGCAGTGAAGTTAGCTAATCTCCACCACATATTAGTTGCAAACGCATGTGGCTCTTCTTCGTACTTCAGCCAAGTTTCATTACCACTGCTAATAAGGGCTTGTGTGTGCATAAGTACATTTGTCAGCACGAACAGGTACAAGATCAATTTTGCAGGCATGGCTGACTGGATTCAATGATAATTATTGCTGATTCTTAATTAGCAATTTCCTTTCCTCGTCTTCTTCCACGTTTCTTGGTCCTTCCGCTCAGTGCTGGATGTCCACTCTGCATAGGCTTATGCGTTCCCCAGGGATGGAGCTGCCTTCACTCTGCTAGCATGGATCCACTGCGGCTGGAAATCAGTCAGCACACCGGTCCTCGTCACAGCAATCACCGTGGCAGGCCCCAGATAATTTGGTTCCCCGAGTTTCGTGGGTTTCAGACACCGGATCAACACTGGTTGTCCTGGAACGAAAGGATGAGTCGGCTTTTCTGATGGAAGAGGGAGAGAGAGAGAAACATCACCATTTATGCCATTCAAAGTTCTAACTAGGGAATCCACGTAATCCGCGATGATCACCTCCGTGTCACCTGTGGAAAGATTGCCAGCGCGACCTCTGACCCAAGGGGTCGGGAAAGGTCTACCCATGAGAATTTCAAATGGAGACATTTTTGTGGTTGCTGATGGGGACATCCTTATTTCTGTTAATACGGCCGGCAACAAATCAACCCAATTTCGACCCGTATCTAGACACGCCTTATTAAGACGTTCTTTTATTGTCTTGTTCAACCGTTCGACATTCGCGGATGACGTCGGAGAATAGGGAATGTGGAAGTGCCAATTAATATTAAGCTCTTTAGCTAGTAATTGTGTGACTTTTGACGCAAACGGAGTTCCATTATCACTTGCTATAACGGATGGAATGCCGAATCGCGGTATAATTTCTTTTGCAAGAACCTTTACTACCGTCTGCGCATTTTCTTTACCACACGGAAAAGCTTCAGGCCATTTAGTAAATCGATCAATAATCACGAGCAAGTATTTGTGATTCCCACATGGTGGCATGTGTGTAAAATCGATCTGCAAGTATTGGAAAGGAAGTTCAGGATGCGGAAGAGCGTCATGTCTGGTTGCCTTGTGCCTGTTTGTTTGTGCGCACACCAGACAAGCATCCAATATCAACAAAGTATTCCTTCGAACATTTGCTATGCAGTATGATTGATTCAAATTTTGTATCACTTTTTCTTTTGACACATGTGATACACCGTGATAATGTCTGCACAGCATTACAACGGCGGATGCTGGTAGTGCGATTCTACCTTGTTTATCTCGTAAAATACCAGATTGATCTGGTTTTACTTCATTGGCAGCCCAATGAGTCAAATCAGCTTGTGTAGGATTAGCTTGTAGTACTTTAATGTCCAAATCATTAATCAGTGATGAATTCATCATCGGCACTTCGGTGCTTTCTTCTTTTACATGTGGACTAAGTATTACATCTTTTGCGGCCCATTTCGCTACTTCATCTGCAAATCTGTTTCCTCTAGCCTCATTCGATTCACCGGTTGCGTGACCAGCTACTTTAATGACAGCAAGTTTCGATGGTTGCTGTGCTGCACTAATGAGCTCGGAAACAATATTATGGTGTGAAATTGGTTTTCCATCGGAGGTTTTGAAGTTTCTTTCCTCCCATAATTTAGCAAAATCATGGACTACGCCGTACGCATATTTGGAGTCAGTGTATATATTGATGCACTGACCTTTTGCCAATTGACAAGCTCTCGTTAAAGCTATCAACTCTGCTACTTGTGCTGATTTATATGGCAAAGAATACGCCTCAATTACATGATCAGGTAATTCAACAATAGCGTAACCACACAAGTATAAATTGTCATTTGGCTTGAAGCAGGATCCATCGATGTACCAATGTCTCCCCTCCTCCAGGACAGATGTAGACACATCTGGCCTGCAGGCAGTCGAGGTTTGGATTCTGGACAGGCAGTCGTGGTCGTCACTCTGAAATTCACCTTGTGTCAGCAACCTGTGCAAATGTACAGTAGGGCCATGAATAACAGAAGTTACTTTCAAAGTTAAATTAGCAGTAGCTAACAATATAGCCTCATAGCCTGAGCGGCGTTGGGCAGTCATGTGTTGAGTTGAAATGTTATGCATAATGGCTCCCACCTGATGAGAAGTGTGTACTGTGAGTGGATGTGATAAAACAACCCTTTCAGCGTCCTGTACCATGATCGCAGTCGCAGCCACTGCACGCAAACAGGCAGGGAGTCCCCTAGCCACAGAATCAAGGGTTTTAGATAGATAAGCTATAGGACGAAATGTACCCCCATGGTCTTGGGCCAGGATTGCGGCGGCCGTTCCCCCACCCTCGTGCACGTACAGATGGAAGTCTTTTGTGTAGCATGGGAGGCCAAGGGCAGGAGGCCTCAGAAGGGAGGATTTCAAATGTCTGAATGCTTGATCCATCTCAGTTGTCCATGTAATGTCCTCTTTATCACCCAGCGTAGCTTCTCGCAGGATTTTGTCATACATGGAGCAATTAGGCACCCATCCTCGACAGTAATTGACCAGTCCCAGAAAGCTTTGCATTTGCTTCCGTGTCGATGGATGTTTGAAGGCAGCAATGTCTTTGACCCTGTCCGCAGACAGACAGACTTTGCCTTGTGACAGTTCATGGCCCAGGTAGGTGACTTTTCTTTTCACCCACTGGAGTTTTTCTTTAGATGCCTTGAAACCAGCCTCAGCTAGAATGTTGCAGACAATTGTGGAGGCAGCAGCACACATGTCCTCCGAGGCACCAGTGACTAATATGTCGTCAGCGTACAGGAGAAGACAGGTGTCAGGAGGTAGCTTGGCATCTTTCAGAGTCGCGTGCACGATCGCGGAAAAAACGGCTGGCGCGTCCTTTAACCCCTGAGGCAATCTCGTCCACATGTATTGACAATTCTGAAAACAAAATGCAAACAGTGGCTGAGTCTCATGATCAACAGGAACACTGAAAAAGGCGGAGCTTAAATCAATGACAGAAAAGAATGTATGCTCCGAAGGGATAGAATTAATTATAGTTTGTACATCTGGCACAATAGGAGCAAGTGGTTTTATCAAATCATTAATTTTTCTCAGGTCTTGCGTTAACCGCCAAGAACCATTTGCCTTCCTGATTGGATTAATTGGTGTGTTATAAGGTGAATGAGTGCGGACCAGAATGCCTTGAGCCAGTAATTGATCAATGAGGGGTTTAATTCCCTCCTCTTTTTCCTTTGAAAGCGGATATTGCTTTTGAAACACAGGCCTATTCGTTGTCAAATTGGCCTTGTAGGGTGGTACATCAATGAATCCTACGTCATCCTTGTGTCCCGCCCACAATTTGGGATTAACATCAGGTATTTCCTGTGTCAGCACAGTTGCAGGCAGATCGTTGAGGAGAGCACTTCCTGTGTCAGTCAAAATGGAAAAGGCTGCAGGAAACATAAGAGTCAGAGAATCAGCGTCAAATTCAAGTGTAATACCCAATTTATGCATCAGATCTCTACCTAGCAGGCAAAAAGGAGAATTTGGTATTATTGCAAAATCATGCATTTTGAACAATGACGGTATGTCATTAGAAGTAACCGGCAAAGTTGGTGTCATTTCACATTTCACGGGGACGTTATCGATTCCCACAGAGTTGATTTTCTTCCCCGTGATGGAGCCCGAGTACCTAACAGATGAGATTGAAGATATAGAAGCACCTGAATCGATCAAAAAGACATATGGTTTATGATCAACGTTTAATTCAATAAATGGCAAAACATTTGTTCTGTTAGGATAATTCATGGAAATCATTGAGAACTCAGGCTCATAGCTCTGTGGGCGACGTCATTGTTTCCTCCATTCCGTCGGAAACTGCTGGCCAGAAGAGCGCAAGGTGGGGGCTTTTGGCCCATAGCCATCCGAGCGCCGGAACATCTGGTTCCTATTAGGCTGCTGCATCTCAGCTTTGCTCCTACAGAACCTGGCGATGTGCCCAGAACGGCCACAGCAATAACACTTTATAGGGTTTTTATTATTCGCTAACGGACGGTTTTGAACGGCGTTAACTTGAAGCATTGCTGGAATTTTTCCTCTGGGGGAATCAAAAGCTCCGGCAGAGGAAAGTTCCCGAAGTCTCCTACCCAGATCATCTATATTCATATTAGAAATGTTCGTTGTTGTAATTCTAATCAATTGTGCAGTTTCATTGTGCATGTTATTTAGGAACGTGTTCACAAACAACAAACAATTATCATCATCAACAGGAATGGCAGACTCTTCGATCCAGGCACGCTTAAATCGATTAAAGAAAGCAACTGGACTCTCGCCAGCTCTTTGTTTAGTATTAGCTGCATGTGAAATGTCTTGTTTAGCAGACGACAACTTCAGCAAAAATGCAGTTAACTGTTTGAAAAAAAGTTTGAGCTTACCCGGACTGGCCCACGCCCATTCATTGAAGAATTCATCATCTTCATCATCTACCAATCTCAATTCGCGATAAGGTCTAGACAAATCAATCGGTTCTGAATCTTTTATCACAATGTTGCGAGCAGGCGGTGCGTCATTTTGCGGGTTTAACAGTTCCACTCCTTCAATTAGCTCCTCTTCTGTAATTTCGGCAGGCAAAGTTTTAGTCAGAATGAAGCGGTAATCTCGACCAGTCAATTGACTGTATGCTGTTAAACGTTTCAATACCGACACATAGTGATGGGGAGATCTAGCAGGGTCTGGTAATTCTTTGCAAATTGCCATCACTTCGGTGATGTTAAGAGCGTGGACTTTAAATCCATCTGATGTTTCCACGAAGGGAAAAGCAGTCGCCGTCTTTAAATCTGGATACAACTTATTCTTTACAGGTTTAGCAACTGCAGCAGTCTGTATGCTCTCGTATTGGGGAGGGAGCGGCATAGTCACAGAAGGCTGTTCTGCCTTTTTTTCCTCTCGCTCCGCCGGGTGCACAGCGGAAGAGACACTCTCTGTCTCATACCGTGCAGCCGGAGAAGCAGAAAGTTTTTCTTCAATATTCCTGGCTGGACCACGGTTCCAATATGATTTCATGTCATTCCAAATTTTATAAGAATGTTTCATATATTCGTAATCCCAATTTGGATCTCCCCAATTTCCACAGACCATATCTTTTGCTGCGCGCAAATCGTCATCTTTAAATGAACCCTCACTGGGGAACGGAGACAATTGTGACTTGCCAGCCGTCCAACCCACTAAATTTGACAAATATGGTTCTGTGAAGAACGCTTGATTATTTCTAATCATAAAATCTTTTGGCGATTCATCGAATAATGGTGGACTAATTTTATTCCCCATTGTTAACACACAAAGATTTCTCTTCTAGATCAATTAAATTAAAACAACTTTCAAAATAGCCAAATAGAAAACAAAGAAAACAAATCTGGATTTTGCAGATTAATTGTGTTAGTACATTAGACAAAAAGGAGAGAGATAAAGAGACAGAGAAAAAGAGAGAAAAAAATTAAAAGTATTATTCATTCATAGCCCAAAAGACAGAGACTTCACATTGAAATAGGCTTTGCGAGAGAGAGAAAAAAAGTCTCAGCTCCAAATCTATTTTCTTCTTACGTCCCTATCGTAAGGATTTCACCAAACGGAGGAAAGTGATCAATTTCCCTACACGCTCTTCCCACATTTATTCAGAATGCGAGGATAACCATCCCGTAATGATTACGAGGTAACCAAAAGAGGAGATCAGATCTCTTTTGCGTTCTTCCCGTGTTTAGTTTAACCACGAGGATAACTGATTTTACCAAATATGGCAAAAAATCACGGCACTATAATTATCAATAAAACATTTTTCAGCAGACAGTAAGAATAAACCTTCTCTTTAGAAAAAATTTAAATTCTTACCGTCTGGAAATATCCCGGACTTAGCCCCCAAATTGTTAGAAATGAATTGACTCCAACAATAAGTGCCCCAGTCTCTGTCTTTATTCAGGCAAATGAATAAACAATTCGTCCAGCGCTGGCGGAGAGAAGATTCTCTAAACTCAGACAATGGTTTAGCACAATATATAGAAGGAGTATAAGGGGAGTATTACCCCTTCAACCAATAAAACCATACATTACATCATATAGCATAGTTATATAACACATCCTAAATATGGTCAGTTTCCTGTCAAAGCTCCACACAGACATGTATACCCGAACGGGACCCTCCAATGCAAAAGAGTGGAGACCCTCAAACCAGCTTCTCCACTTGAACAGAGGGGGCCGGCTTAAATGCATAACAGATGTGACCATTACATTAACATAAAGGAATGCTGCTGCATATATGCAGTTCTGAGAGCATGCAGGGATATATAAAACAGATATTTCTAACACACCGTCATCGGTAACTTTAGCGTTTCACGAAAGCACATGAGTTGTGATATTCTAACGTTAAGTTATGCTAAAACATGCCTTTACCTTCATTACGGAGTCGTTGACAAGACCTTCTTCGTCGATGACATTGACAAACGATACGATGTAGTTTGGTCTGAGCTGATTGTAGGTAAAAAATTAACTCAATTCAGTACTTTTTGTGTAGTGACATTATTTTTTTACTGTTATTGTTTCATTGACTGAGAAATCGCTCCAAACAACTGCACGCGAGTGACCTTTTCGAATGATTCGCGAACTGATTCAGGCAGATTCGTTAAAAGGAACCGACTCGGTTATTATTATATTTTTAATCAAGCATCGTTAGTTCTTTTTGAAAAAACAGTCAACAGAAAATACGGATTTAAACGACTTGGTTGCTGAAATATTTATAAGGTAAATATTTCTCAAGACGGTACAAGGAACGCATAAGACACAAGCCTATTATCATTAGTTTGGTGGTCACACTAAACTGCTGCCTAATGTAGTCTAAATAGTTGTTGAAAATGTATTTTTTTTTCTCTCTCTCTCTCTCTTTGAAGAGCTTTGTCCACCTTCTCCATCCAATGGGCAGAGGTAGCCTAAAGCCTACACAACGACTAACTGCAATACTTGGTGAGCAATCACATGAAGTGTTGTTACGCTATTTTGTTATTTTTATTTTATGTGTATTTTATTTTATTACGCGGATGAAAGCTCTTCTGTGGCTGTGGGAGACTTTTGTTTCATTAGCCACTATAGGTAAATAACAATATAAAGGAATACAATTTACATTTAATAATTTACAAGTAATCATTCAGAAGACACTTTTATCCAAAAGCGACACAAATGAAGAGAATATAGAAGCAATCATACGAACAATAGGGCAGCAATATGCAAGTGTTGTGACCAGTCCCAGTTAGGGACCACATATAGCAAGTTTTTTATATATATATATATATATATATATATATATATATATATATATATATATATATATATATATATATATTAGGGCTGTCAAAAGATTAATCGTGATTAATCACATCCAAAATAAAAGTTTGTGTTTGCATAATATATGTGTGTTTACTGTGTATAATTATTTATATATATAAAAGCACACACAATCATGTACATATTTAAGAAAAATTGGTTATATTTATATATAAAATATTTATATATAATATACATTTTGTAAATGTATATACAGTAAATAAATGCAAATATTTCTTAATGAATGTGTGTGTATTTATACATAATAATTATACACAGTACACACACATATATTATGCAAACACAAACTTTTATTTTGGATGTGATTAAACACGATTAATCTTTTGACAGCCCTAATATATATATATATATATATATATATATATAGAGAGAGAGAGAGAGAGAGAGAGAGAGAGAGAGAGAGAGAGAGAGAGAGAGAGAGAGAGAGAGAGAGAATAGTAAGTGTTTGTATTAATGGGTCAAGTGTTGCCGAGTCCAGGTAAAGGTCCGTGAAAGTGATTTTGTGCCTCTTTGAGATGGCACAACAAGGCACCGTTCACTTGCAGAACGCAAGCTTCTGGAGGGAACACAGGTCTGAAGTAGTTATTTTAGGTAAAGGGCTACAGACCCAGTGGTTGTACTGTAGGCAAACATCAGTCCCTTGAATTTGGTGCAAGCAGCGACTGGCAACCAGTGCAATTTTATGAGGTGAGGTGTGACGTGCGCTCTCTTCGGCTCGTTAAAGACCCCTCCAGCTGCAGCATTCTGGATCAGTTGGAGAGGTTTGACAGTTGATGCTGGAAGGCCTGACGAGAGCATTACAATATTCCAGTCTGAATAGAACAAGAGCTTGGACAAGGTGTTGTGTAGCATGCTCCGATAGGAAGGGCCTGATCCTCCTAATGTTGTAAAGCAAATCTGCAGGACCGGGCAGTTTTAGCAATGTGGTCTGTGAAGTTCAACTGATCATTAATCATAACTCCAAGGTTCCTGGCTGTCCTGGATGGAGTTATGGTTGACAAACCAAGCTGAATGGAGAAGTTGTGATGGAGTGTTGGGTTGTCCTGGACCACAAGCAGCTCTATCTTCGCAAGGTTTAGTTTAAGGTGGTGGTCCTTCATCCAGCAATACATGTCTGTCATGTGAACAACTACTGTTGGATCCTCTGGTTGGAATGAGAGGTAGAGTTGTGTGTCATCAGCATAGCAGTAAGAGGAAGAAAAATATTTCTGAAGGACAGATCCTAGTGATGACATGTAGATGGATAAGAGAAGTGGGCCAAGCACTGAGTCCTGAGGCACCCCAGTAGCTAGATGTTGCGACTATGGTAATAATAATAATAAAAATACCTATTTGCAATATCAAGCAGCATACTGTTGTTGTACAGCTAAAATATCTGGATGATACCAAAAAACTTGTACATTCAGTGTTTTTTTTTACAGGGGACTGGGGTTGAAATTATGCCTAAAAATGGTTGAAATTATGCTTTTTTTGCCCTTCAATTTGAATGGATTCATTATTTACTGCCAAAAAAGAGAGGGAGTAGGATCAGGAAATGTTCTGAGCTATTTGATCTCACATCACCTGTATGAGCACCTCAGCTCACTGTGTCAGAGCCGTTCTCTCTGTGTTCAACTCATACTTGGAGCCCTCTAGTAGACCATTTGCTGCAAACACTGAAGGTGTGGCTCTCATAATCAATAGGATCCTTGTTAGCATTTGCATGGGTTCTGTCGTTGTAGGGCATTGATTTACCCTTCACAGCCGATTGCACTACATTTACCCAGCCGCGTGTTCAAATGAATGCCCTGCTGCTCTCTACCAATTAGTTTCCCTGCAAATAGCACTGGGGCAGTCAAAGGGTTCATTACCTTTGAGTTCTAGTCTTCCACATGTAGCCTAGACCTTGTGCATGATGCTCTGTGCAGTCCAGCACTTTTAGAGGGATATTGAGAATGAGGGTCTTGCCATTGAACCTAATGGGTTTGTAGTAATGAACTTTCTGAGAATGTGATGCATTGTGTGTTAGATTAGCATACACAGGAACCGCAGAAGTAGACAAGGATACGGTCAAGAGGTTGAATCACACTGCACTCTCAAACACGGTCCATTGTGTCTAATGCTGCTCTTTCCTAATGTGTTATTTCATTGTGATTCATTCATTCACATGAAAAGTTATTCTGAAGAGGTACTTTCAAGCGCTGTGCATCGCTTTTCATGTAACATATGATCTCTCCCAATGTTAAAGCCATTTTAAAAGCATGCCCAAACTTTGACATAAAAGACTCCTTCATTAGAATGCCACCTAGCTCCCTAAGTCATATTTTTAGAGCAATTAATGGATCCATTTACATGCTAATGTTAGCATGACTGGGAGGGTACTGTATTGCTACATGCATTAATGCAAGCTAAAACATCCTCAACTCTTTCTATTGTCCTTGAAGTGGAACGCCTAATGTCCTCTGTCGTAAATGGCAACATGGGGGGGCACCTTGGCAAAGGGGCACTGATCCATCTTGGAAGTGTAATGATTGTGCCCGGGGCCATGGCGGTCCACTGGGAGATCAGTGAGCTCTACTGCAGGCAACCAGGTGGAGTTAGAAAAAACAGGGCTCAGCAGGGGTCGGTATCAACTCTGAACACATTTTTCATCACACCCATCTTTAAAAGCTTTAATATCTGTGAAAAGACAGTCATCTTTCAGACAGTTTTGATTGGTCAGGACTCAACAATAAGGTTTTTTATTCTGGCAAGGGTCAGTAGTTTTCAATTTTTATTTGCCCTGCCAACGTTTGCGCTGGGCCCAAAACAAAATAATAATAATATTTTATTATAGAAATGTGTATTTAATGTAATATTTTATTTTTGTTAAATTTGTGATTAAACGAAAGTGGGGACTTATGTTTTCTTCCGTATTGTGATGTACAGTACGGTGAAATTCATATTTGTAGGGTAGGGATCTGGTTCTATACATTAATCGTTAGTTGAATAGGAGATCTGAAGAGCTTACAGTTGATTGTAAGAAAGGGTTTAAGTGGACTATTGGCAGATTTTAAATGTGACATTTTCTTTACAGTTGATTTTGTTTACTTAAATTATTTTTGACTAAATGCAACAACCTGTAAATTATACAGCTAATTCATGATGCATGATGCGTGTGCCATGTTTGCAACAACTCTAGAATTCATAACAGAAAACCAAGTGTTTAAGTTTGTATGGCATAAAAATGGAGGCACAAGCTGAAGGCAATGTGTAGGTGTGGAAGAAATGTAATATGTTATGTAGCCTAAGTTTGCATTTTCTATATGTTTGATTTTCCTTTATTAATGCTTAGAAAGGCAGTAGTTAGATAAGATAATTAGCAAGAGGACTGATTTGATTGAACAAAGAACAGTTATTGATCATATGATTTATATGACAATTATATTCATGGCTGGAAATGAGGAAAGTGTGACTATTATATATGCGTGACAGAGGGGCCTCCGCTCAAGGATAGAATATGATGAACAAGTCTAAACAATTATCCATGTATGGTTGAAAATATTTCCAATTGTTATATGTTTGTCTATTTTTCAGTGATATAATTTTGTTTGCCACCACACTTAGGCAAAATTTAAAGTGCAAGTGATTGTTTCATCAACTGGTCAGACATTCTCTCACACGGGCCCTGGGTTGTGCAGACCATCCTTGAGCCCATTCTTGTTATTGATTTCATTCCTTATTGAACCTGTGCAAAAATTCAATATATTTCAAGATATTCAATAATAAGTATGTTATTCTGACTCTCTCCTGAATATCATTCTGTACTTCAGCAATATATCCTCACCCTGTTTGCTTGTCCTTTGCACTCTGTCTCTGATTGTTACCTTTGAGCCCCCTTAAACAAATGTAAATATGATACAGCAGAACTTATTCCAATATATTTGAACACCATTTTAACAATACATCTCTTAAACTGACTAAAATGCCAATCCATTGCGTTTGTGAGACGTGGATTTGGGAAGTGATCCCGTTTCTCCCCTTCTTCCTCTCGGCTTTTAACCATCAGTAGAGCGAACACCTTTTCTTTCTTTCCCTGGCAACCCAAACCATAGTTGGGCAGATCCGGCAGGACTGTATTTCTCTGGATTTGGTCCCAGCAAACAAAAGCTGCCCTGTCCACTCCATCCCCAGATGTTTTGTATTGATCTCCCTGTGGTTTTGGCAGGGTGGAATGGCTGGGATTGTTGCTCCCCTTTTCTCTTTTTGGTTGCAGACAGAATTAGAAAACAAAGGAGAAGGAAAAGTCTGCAAGTGTTTTTGGCTCCGCAGTGCATGTCTTCTGGGCGTAGTGTCACATTTCAGACAGAAGTGCGGCTGGCCTTGCTCACTTTGTTATCTCACTCTCTCTCTCTCTTCCCCTTCCCCTGTCCCTCCCTACACTCCCTGATTAATAATGTAGAGTGTCTCTTTATCTAATGTTCGGCTGAAGGTGAGTGCTGCGGATGGGCAGGTGAGGAGTGTACCTGTCTGCCTTTGAGGCTCAGAGACCTGGCTGACGGCCTAATTCTGAGAGGCATGCATAGGAATTGGACAGTAGAGAGGCACAGTATGGCAATCCATATACAGTACATATACACTATCTAGATGGTCCAAAGCTGCCCATTGGAAGCCAGATGTTGCTTTTATAACTTACACACTTTTTAGAGTTCACAGTTAAAGGAATATTTTGGGTTTAATACAAATTAAAGAAAAATAAATCAATGATGATGCTCTTACAAAGGTGAATGGGGACAAAGTCTGCATGATTTAAAAGCTTATCATTTTACGTTTTTCCCCAATTAGCCTGGGTTGTATTTTTCTCAGGGACAGAGAATACTTGGGTGAAAGTTGTTGTTAAGGAGAAACAATTGAAATATGAATTATCTGAAGTGTGTGTTTTTTTAATGTTAAAATAGTTTCTCCTGCTCTAGTTTTATATAGACAATTCTTAAGTAATTGATAGTTTTATTTCCCTCCAAAAAATAGTAAGACTGACTCCATTGGTGTGCTAGTGGGTCTGACCAGTGGAATGGCACTTTGGCTGTGGATTGTTTTAGATGGACTGTAACATTTAACCATGGAATGTTAATGGCATTTGTCTTGCACAGAGCATTGGTGAAGTGTTATGAAGCAAGCGCACACCCATTGTCTCATCCCATATACGTTAATAAGTCCCTTTCCATCCACTGAAATGGCAGCGAAACACTGAAAGAAACAGCTCAAGTGGAACGGCATGGAGCCATGGTAAGTGCACCAGATTTACGGCTGTATGCAAGACTGTAGACTCACACCCTCACCCACGTCATGTTTCAATAACCCTTCACGGCAACGCTCTATAAATGGCTGTCGGCTTAGCTAACAATCCGCAGTGACACAAAATAGCTATGAAAACGTACATCAGCCAAACCAAAAAAAAATAACCAAATCTGTGATAGATATGACTGGAACGATCACAACTGTTCGTTCCATGCTCTGTGAATAGGGTTTTCAGACTCATTTAACCTAGCGCTAATATTCAGAGCTAAGTCACTAGGAGAAGCTCATCATTTCTCCCTCTCTGCGTCAATGTGATTTTCTTTATCTGTCAGAATGCAGCTTGCACATAGAATCTGCCCCGAGTACACGGCTGCTCCAGTGTGGGTGGAGAGTGGGCGAAGGTGCGTGGCATCTGCCACAGTCCAACGCCTGAGGAGAAATAGCAACACTTCACATTCAAACTCACTTCCACTGCAGCCTTCACATTGTTAGGCACTGGATAGATTGAAAGTGAATACCGTGTTTCAATGAATCATTTTCTTTGGCCAGGCTTTACCCTCCACCTTCAACATTTCCTTACAGCACTCATTCAGAACGGTGAAGGGGAGGAGGAGAATGGAACATAAAAGTTTCAAGCACATTATGTACACACAGCAAACAGTGGTTAGATTAAATATTAAATGCATGCATTCATTGATAAATGATCATTTTCAGATTTGGTTTTTGATCTGGTTAGTGATATAGTTATTCTATTCTTTATTATCATTTACATATATGAGAGCAATATATATGAGTATATCAGAAAATAATATTTTGCAAATATATTTCTGCAAAAAAAAATGCTTTCCGTTGAGGTTAAAGGCTATCTTTTGGTGTTGTAAAATCTCAGGTGTCATTTTCTTGCATAAAAAAATCCCTGTTACTAAATTAGGAGATCATATGAGCTACGAACTACCAAAAAATGGAAAACAATTTTTCACTTAAAAACTAACACTTGAAATGTAGTGGACACCACTAGTTGCATAGAATTAATTAAATGTGTGCCATGTTTAGATTTACAAATATGAAACCCCAATTTGAAATCCAGTGACTCCACAGTGAATTTTTTGACTTGGGATACTCCCAGAAGTAACATAAATTGGTGTTTTATTCTCATTCTGGCCCAGGCTTTGGTTTTCTCCTGCCAAAACTGTCTCATAAACACACTTCCATTTTGACGTCCAGCCAGTGTCCTATTTCATAATGTCCCCTTCTTTCCAATATTCATATAAATATCTGCTTATTTTCTGTCCAAATGTGTTTCATTAACACATTAACTGTCACAAACTTACACAAACCACAATGTTTATTGTCCAAAGCTCATGTCATCACTGTAGTTTGTGCAGAAAAAGTTTTAAAGGATCATGACATGGGAGACATTTTGTACAAAGCTGTTCGATATACTATTATATACACACTAGAGCTGACTTTTTTTAATATTGTCTTTAATAAATTTGAAGTAGCAAGCTTAAATGTACTCTAGCAAGCCTATGTTGCTTTATTTTATACAATAGCTTTTAGCTTAGCTTAGCTAATTGTATTCTGTCAGTATAATTGGTATATCTTGCTGCTTTTTTGGAGAAATGTAGCTTGCTCAACACTGGTCTAGTGTTACTTTTTCATAACACTGAATATGTTTTCAATAAGACAGACTGCACAAACTGAGCCTGAATCCTTTATTCTCAGGGGCATTTCTGTTATTGTTAATTAGCGCAATATCCAAGAAGAAATGCATGAGGTTGTTTTGATTGTGCTGTCCTCTTCACTGCTTAGTATACATCATACTTAAACCTCAAAGGTCTCCTGGTTAGCAAATCTTTAAGAAAAATTCATTCTAAAATTACTTGAAACAGATTTAGAAAGTCACACTTTGTGGTCAGACTTATAGGGCCCTATCTTGCACCCAGTGCAAATAACTTTGTACGCTGACGCATGTATCATTCCTATTTTGCACCCGACCCACTTCCCTTCTCAAACGCACGTCAGTAAATTAGGGAATGAACTTGCGCTCCCGGGGGCGGTTCAGCGAAAAGAGGAGGCGTGTTCCGGTGCAAACGTTCCCTGTTGCTATTTTGCAGTTTGAGAAAACAATTCTGCCACAGACCAGGAAAAACATAGTCTAAAGTCAGTGGTGCGTTATTCAGATGCTATTTTAAGGGCGCATACTTGGCCATAATGTAGCGTGTGCACAACGCACGTACACTTTGCTTCTCTCATCTACACAGACGCAGCAGTTCATATTTTTGCAACTCATACATAATTACAAGGAAAAATATTACCACACGAGAGAAATCATTGTGGTGTCCATGAAGATGTGGAAAAAATAGGCATAAATCTAGCTTACACATTTACCCAAATTATTCAGGCTAATTGTAGTAATGATGGACCAAACCTGTTTGATCAATAGTGGCAAGACACATAGGTATATAAGGACATCTGACAAAGTGGGTTGTCCGTCAAGAACCAGGAAACAAAATTCTGAAGACTGCGAAATCACCTTTACCGTCATGTAAGTTGTGTGCGCCTGGCAAATCCACCGTTATAATAGCAATCCGCCATGGAACAAGCATGCCTGCTCTTAAAGGGAATGTGAGATGACGCTCTGATTGGTTTATTGCACGTTACGCCCAAACCACACCTATGAGTAATGAAGCTACTTCAGACCAACCCATTTTAGAGACCAACCCGAGATCCGCCCACAAAGTTACTTGCGTTTCGCGTTTCAGATCGTTAAAATAGGGCCCATAATGTAACTAAGGCTAATTTTCAAATGGTAACGTAAACCAATAAATAAATGTCCCTAAAATTTTACATTAAAATTGTAGTAGATATTCTGGAACACAGTTTTTATTTGAATACTATGGCTTGCTAAAACTTTTCCATGCAGTTAATTGGACCCCTATTACTCTGAAGCTGCTTTTATTCTAACAGCGTGAGTAGAGACGACTAAACGATGGTCTTCCGACAAACCTTTGTGCTGTGTGGTGTGGATGCTACTGCATTCCAGAAATGTCTTTCAAATTAAATAAATAAAATTAGGAGAACACTTATTCCCCCCTGCTGCTGCTGATCATGCACACAATTTCACTCAAAGTGTGCCACTGGATAAATTGACTCCACACTTGTCAAGGCATCAATTATTCAGCGGCTGAGCCTTTCAGCACCGCCATCATGTCCCTCTCATTTGATTTGGAGGACAGGAGAGGCGAGCGGTGCTGAAGCGAGCCTGGCGGAGCGCGGCGGAAAGTGGCAGAGACTCCTGTCTGATTGGAGCGCGAGAACCGCCCGAGTGTTCATTAAACCCCAAAAAGTACACGCAGGCAAAGAGGACGATAACAAGACCCTTGAGCCGCTCGTACCCGGCTCTCTCACATTTCTGGAAGCCAATAAATATTCTCCCGCTCTCCCTCTTGCACAAACAGGCATGTCAAACGCAACTAACGAGTCAGCAAAATAGGCGATCCCTGTCCCTGCGGTGAGTGCCGGCTACTTTCATTTGTTCTATAATTTGGAGCTCCTGCAAAGGATTAATAGACCCAGAGTCACTGTAAAGGGTTGAGACATGGCCTCTGTATCCAAGACTGACATCACACAAGTAATTGTTCCCAGGCTCCAAAATTAGGTAAGTAAGTAAAGTTTATTTGTATAGCACCTTTCACAGACAAGGAAGGGTCACAAAGTGCTGCACAGTAATACAAATAAACAATAAAATAAAATAACATCTGTACAAGTACAAACCTAGTACAACTCCACTGTACTACCATCTAATTCCCCCCCCAAAAATGTATAACAAACAAATCATGTTAGTTAAAAGCTTGTCCAAAAAGATGAGTCTTTAAGTGTTTTTTAAAAGATTCCACAGAACTCATAGATTCAGTAAATGTGTTACAGCTCTTTGAAAAAGTATTGTAGGAAACCTTTACTTCCTAACATTCTCAGTGGCAACACTGAGAACAACTCTTCATGTGACTCGTTACTGAAAAAAACTAAACAAAACATAGCCTATAATTTTGGATGGAAGAAGGCAAGAAGGTTGCATGGTCAAGGACCCTCTTACGTCCAGGATCTGTTACATATGCATACTCCATGGCATGTAGGTATCTGAGGTCTTCAGGCCAAGATCTTTTAACTGTTCCCAGAACACGCCTTAAGACAAGAGGTGACCGTGCTTTTTGTGTTGTGGCTCCAAAGCTGTGGAACTCTCTCCCTTTAGCTCTGAGAACTATAGTGCGAAACAGTGCAACCAGTGTCAAGTCAAGCCACCTTTATTTATATCGAGCTTTATGCAATACAGATAACAGTTAAAATAGTGTCATTGTTCAACTGAAGTCTGTTCAGTGTTGATTCAGTTCCGTTGTAAAGATCATCAATTATTATACTACGGGGCAGTTGAATGCTTGAATCTGATTGGTTGATGAACATTCTAAGGTGTGCAATTATTTTCAGGGAAACGCACAGATCCAGGCAGGTCTTGACCGCATTAGTTCCATGTCACCTCACCAAATAATTTTAGTTATTTCAAAGGTTTTTACAGCCTACAACAGCAAAAGAACCTAAACCCACATTGACACCGACCAAGCAAATAAACATAGTAAACAATAGGATAAAAACTACAAATTATTTCCATGTTTTTTGCGTTTTACGTTTTATTATGTACGGAAAGCACAAAGTCTCTTTCTCCCGTCCTGCCCTCTCTCCCACTCAAACACACGGATACATTACAGACACACATTCGCACAGAAACATGTTGTCAGCTTTGCTCTGACGATTTTATCAGTGAAATAGTTTAACAACTTAAAAGAACTACATGAATTTCTCATAGCGAGGTAATAACGGCGCTGTTCTTGATGCAGATAAACGCACAGTTTCTTTATTAGTAGAGGTGCTGCTACCTAAAACTGTTGAGAGACAGATTCAAGTAATTCACATACGCTTAATCAATCAATCTATCTCTCTCTATAACTGCATTAATATCTGCATTAGACTGTTATCAAGGGCTGAAGCCTCTGTTACTAGCTCTAAAATGACGTTTTGGAATTAGCAACGGAGGCTTGGGATTAGATGATTACACACAAGAGCGTTTTAAGGACAAAAACCTGACAAATGTCTTGAATTACATCATCCGAACAATGTTTTGAGGTGTGGTAACATAAGCGGAATAATTGACTCCGGGCCGTTGAATTATTAGAAAAAGAATGGCCGCATTACCACCTCGGGTGTGCATTATTTTTCTAATAATTCAATGGCACAGAGTCAATTATTCCTTAAATTAGTTCATTTAATCTGTAAAGCATTTCTGCAGAAAAACAGTGATGTCATCGTCCAGCTCAGTTCAGTTCTCGTCCAATAATGTCAGTGCAGTCAAACCAATAATAATGTTGAAAATTTAAAGGGATAGTTCACCCAAAAGTGAAAATTCGTTTATCATTTAATCACACTCAAATTTTCCCAAACCTTTATAAGTTTATTTCTTCTGTTGAACACAAAATAAGAAAATGTGTAAAAAAAAACAATTGATGGGCCCCCATTGACTTCCATAGTCAATGGGGCCTTGGGCCTGTGTGGTTGCTCATTCTTCAAAACATATTTTGTGTTCAGCAGAAGAAAGTAATACATACAGGTTTGGAACAAATAATAGCAATTTTTAGCAAAAAAATTTTAAATAATGTCAGAATTTTCATTTAATTTTTGGGTGAACTATAAATATAATAATTGGACTAAAAACTATAATTGGGTGATTCCAATACAGAACAAATTACTCTTATTAGCTTCTTTTTAGTGAATCAAATATATTCAGTGTGACCAGTGTAGTATGACTCCTGAATGAATGATTCATATGATCCAATTCATTTTAATGATTTTGTGTGTGTGAATCAAACACATAAAGCTTCTTTGAATTGAATTTCATGTATTACAGCAATGGTCAGATTATCATTTGCACATTTGGATTTGAACCATGCAATTAGCAGTTTTTCAGTCAATAATTTATATAATTTATTATTATTATTTTTAGCATTCAATTATTTTTATTTCAGTTTGAGTTTGTCATTTTAGTACTTTAACCTCAACTTATTTGATATTTCAGTTTTTCATTTGTTCATCTAATATTTATATTTTATTGTATCCCAGCTTTGTTTCGATTAACAGAAGCATTGATTGAAAATAGTTTTAGTTAAGAATAACAATGAACTGGTAAGTCGCAGTATATTATATACATGTGGTGCTTAGTGTTCATTTTGGTGTTAATCCATGGTTGTTCCTTAACATTGCTGTGCTGGAACAGATCTTGAATCACACTATTCCTTGGATTAAAGTGGAGTGAGGTCAGTGCGTTGCCATAACTCAAGCAAGAAAACTCTATGGAGTGTAATATGAATAATGAAGTTGTCCCCTGAGCCACTAATATGACCTCAGGGCTGTGGTCCAAACAGTTTGCCTCAGTGTTTGGGTGTAGTCGACCCGGGGTATCCTTCAGACCCTGCAGCCACTGAAACGAAACCTGTCTCACTGCGGTTAGTAAAATAGTTGGACAGTGAGAGCATGTGGTGGCCACGACTCAAGGCAGTCTGGGTGAGCAATGGAACTGCTGAGCTCTGGAGGACAAAAGAGAGAGAATCAGCAAGAAAACACACATTGACCTGGTTTAAATTTACATGGAAGAATTTCAGGAAAAGAAATGTCCACTGTCAATGTATATACATTGTTGGATTTACTTGGCAGCTTTTATAAAAAAGAAAGTTATAAAAAAAATGAATGGCAAGGCAACAGGGCGTGATGTAAGACCAAATATCACTGCATGTGTCTTGTTTTATGACTACTGCTAAACTTAATGTGTCAATAAAATGTGATTATGTGCACCTTTTTATGATCTAATGGTTAAGTGTATGTAATAATAAGGGTTTGGTCGTGTTTAGATAAGCAAATATAAGGACACAACACATGCAAGTGATATCTGACACATCTTTCTGCCATCTCTTCAGCTTTCAAAAGTTACGAGAACAGCTGGCTGGTTCAGTTATTTGACTGCCATAATATAGTCTGAAATCTTTATTGGATTGCATAACTCTTCTGGCAACTTTTGAGAGGGCAAGACGTGAAATAGTATAAGCTCGATTTTAATCCCCACCCACATTCCACAGTAACTGCTTGCTCTGAGAGCTTCATGTTTTTCCTGGCTAATTACACCACTAACATATTCCAATGTCAATATTACCGTATGCTCCACATCAATAAAACATTCAAGTTCTTTCTTACCTGAACCTTCTCTGAGGTTTTCATTAGTCTCTTTGCTTCATTTTAGAGGGAGGAATTTCATGATAGCCGGCAAAAGTCTGAAAGCAATCTTTTGTTTCAGAGTACCTTAATTTACCAGGAGCTAGAAGTTCATCAGAGTTTGGAAAACAAAAGTCTCTCATATATTCTAAGCTCTGCCGGCTCCATGCAGGGAATGGGATGGGTTTCATAAATCTCCGAGCCAAGTTCCTTTGAGTCCATTGGGGGGGTGGGGGGGGGGGGGGGGGGGGCAGGCATCAGCCATGACTCAGTCTTTCAAGTGTAACCCGAGCCAAGACATCTGCATCGCTCGAGAGGAGGGTACTGAGGCGCACATTTGGAACACTCAGCGTTGGGAATTTTGGGAAGCAGTGATGCCTATCAATGACCCACTTTGATTTCGAAATGCTAATTTGTTCTTTGTTGCCACAAGATGTTGTTTTTGTGTGACTGATTGTCTGAGGAGCCACTGATTTTAAGAGGAGAAAAGATAAGTAAGCTTCCTGTAATCATTTTCCTCAGGTGCTTCCATAGCCTGTGCTAATGTTCACAGCCAGAGGGAAGGTGTGTGTGTGTGCTGTCTGCGTTTAGCAATAGATTGCAACACTCTCTTAAAAGTGGTGAATTATTACACCACTGTACTATTATATTTTTCATTTCTTTTTCTGATTTTATTAGAGATAACAGAATTGAACTGATCTGAATTGAGCTGGATAATGACACTATTGCTGCAGATCTGCTTGATAGCTGAATCTGCTTCATAATTGACGGATTTTGCAACATTGACAGTTATTGAACTGAATTGAATCAAAATTGAACTGACTCAACACTATTGTCTTCTGTAGAACTTCTTTTCAGCAGAATTTGAATTTGTCTCATATTTGATGACGTTTGCATCATTGATTGTTTATTGTGAAGCTTCTTTGAAACAATCTGTATTTAATAAAGCGCTATATAAATAAAGGTTGACATGACTTGACATGATTTGGAAAAAGGTTATTTTTTTATTAAAAATATTCTTCACACTTTAAAACAAATGGTTCTTTTAAGAACTTTTCACTGAAAGATTCTTTTGGGAATCCATTTTTCTTTGGGAACCTTTATTTTTAACTGACTTGGAAAAACATAATTTCTCTACATTTAGCTTTGAGTGAAAATAAAATCTAGGGTGTTGCCAAGTTGTTGTGTGTGGTTGCTAGGTGGTTGTTTAATGGTCCGAATCAAAAGTCTCTGATGCCCATTTTTTCCACTAACGGGGTGAACAATGCACGACTTTCCCCAGCAGAAATTATGATTTCCAATATGGCGCCAATGCAGCTTAAATTGCAGTATGACGATTTGGCCACTTTATTTTTCCCATTCCCTTCATAAAGAAAAATAATCTAAGTAAAATTGATTTGTTTTGTTTTTTTAAGACTCAGAATGCTCATAAACAAAGTTCATGATGTGGCTTTATTATTTAAATGATTAAATGGCTAATTAAATTTTTTAAGACTTTTAACAGTGGCAAGTAGTGGTATAGTGGCAAATTTAATTTTACGTTAATTCTTAGTAGAACTTTTACCAGCCCTTGCAGCATCTTGGCTTGCTTAGCTATAATGTTTGCATTGATGCACATGTGCATTCAATTTGTTGTAGGCCTACTCTAATACTCTAACGCTAAGTATTAGAAATTACTATACATATGCTTTTTTTCTGATTTTATGTCAGATGTATGTAGGAGGGAAACAATGAGAAATGCATGATGTATAGTTGCCATTTATTTTCTAGAAGGATTGCAATGTTACATTTGTAAAATATGTTTCTCTTACACTAGTCTTTCCAGTCGAGGCACACGTGGACAGGAAGGTGCAAGGATAATCTTTCACGTTTTATTGTGTCTTTCCTTTTTCTGCTAACAGTACCCGTGTGTGTCTTTGTGCAGTCCTGTCAGTGTGTGACCTCCCATGTCCTAGAGTCCTGCCACCACACCCCCCAGCTCTCAGCGCGTCTATTCCACCCTAGACAGGAGCCAGGTTGCCAGAGCTACGCTACTCCCACCCATTAGCTGCAGGAATCCAACATAACCATGGTAACAAGTCTCTCACCCCAGGGGAGATGAGCAACAGAACTGAAAGACTCCATTCAATTTCCACATCCCCAGTCCACTAGGGCTGACAGCCTCTCATCGTTTGTGTTGCAGTGGGCAGGGGTATGTGCTCATTAAAAAAGCCAACACACACTCACTCTCTTTTCTATACACAAGTCCATGGACACACACTGCCATACATGCGCTTCACATTATCTTCACATTAGACTGCATCCTTCCTCAACATTTGAATGCTTGAATTGCATCTGCACACTTAGCCTGACAAGATAAGATAGGTTTTAGGGCTGGGCTTGTATTTCAACTCCCTACATAGTTTTTGTTTTTATGTCTTGGTGTGTTTCCACCCTCAATATTAATGGTGTCAATCTGCACTCCTAAAGATGCTGAATCAATACTTCTATTCAACTTTGCCACCCTTTCTTAATCTAAGAAAATAATCTAAATTCTTAATCCCTTTCAAATTCAGATTTGTGTCCATATGTTGTTTGGGGTGATGTTGTGTCACTGACTTATTTGGTTTCTGATTATCACATTTGGTGTGTTATTTCGGTAATCAAACAATACAATCAAAAAATACAAACTGTTAGTGAGAAAAGTTAAATGTCCCAGTACCCATACCTGAGGCACACCGGCCTTCTTTGGAAGCATATGCCTGTCTAATCTGTGGATATTAATCCATGTTTCTGCATTTAGTCACCACAATATCTAGAGACCCATCTTCTCCCTCAAGTGATGATGGCATTGGAGCGCATGCTTCAAATGTACCTCGATGAATCCGTGCTGATGAGATCCAGGAAAGGTTAATGAATCACAATGGGAAATCAGCCCTCCTCCACTAGTGCTGTGAAGAGGCTAAAGGAGTTCTCTAGGTGGAGTGGGAGAGAGCAGTTTCAGGTTCTCTCCAGTGAGCGATGAAGCAGCAGTGCCCACACTGCCTGAATCAAAGCCCGGCCCAGCCCCAGTGCGCAGGGAAACCATGCAGGCTTTCAATTATTAGTCAGGCTGGGGACTGGAGAATGGAAGCAAGAGGTAGGAAACTCTGCTGGCGAAACTTCATATATCAGTTACTCTACTTTTTTAAGGCAAAATAGATGTTAGGAATAGAAAATGTTAAGACTGGAGAAACATGAGCTAGTCTGAGGTTTTTTGAAGAGAAACTGTAATGGGCAATACTTAGATTCTCTTGGGCACAGTTTTCAGGCTGGTGATTGCTACGCATATTTGTGCTTCGATTGCACAATTTCAGGTTAATGACTTTTGTATCCTTTTTGGACTTATTTACACTTCATACGTCTTTTATTTTTACAGCGCAACCTGTGTTGTCGAGTTCACAAACAATCTCTTTTGAATTGGCCCTTGTTATAAATCATTTAAAAAGACTTGTGAACTCATGAACCATTACAGTTTACTCATGAATTCAAATAATCTATAGACCAAATTCAGAGCTTTTCTACTATTTTGGAGTTTGAGTGTTCATGAGTTTGATGAGTTTATATTGTTTAATAATTTTACACATTGTTATATTATATTTCAGTTTTACACAGAAAATGCAATTTAAAGTTTGCAAACTTTGGAAAGGAAAATGCACATTGCATCTGAAATATACCCAAAGGAATTTGAATTTTTTTTTTTAAAATTGAAATCTGGAATATTAGTACTCAACCCTACATTTACATTTGTTCTTTTCATGATCGGATAGCTATCTGCTAAAATATGAATGATGTGATCAAGAGTAGCACCAAATAATGCGCCATAATTCGCCTCTCTCTTGTCTGCATAAATAGTGCTTGATGACACTGGTCCCTCCAGAGACAGGAAGTAACTGGTCATGGGTGGAGGTAGTGAGAGAGCGAGATAAAGATAAAAACAGAGAGAGGGAAAGATAGAGCAAGCACATTGGCTCTTAGCCAGATACAAAAAACCTAAGTGAGCCGACCATTACGCCTCAGTGCCTTCTTTAGAAACCTCATTTGGAAAGTTCAGCATCTCTACACAGCAACTTCAATGACCTCAGAGGCCCCAAAAAGTGTGAGATATGAGGTGTTTGTGTGAGCATGACGAGAGCTGGTGAGTTGTGGTCTGAGGGTGGAGGCGGTTTGTTATTAGATAGATGGGTGTGGTGTCAGCGCAATGAGATCTAGGTGGGTTGTGAAATTAATTGAGGGAGCGCCCATAGTTGCACTCCTTTATGATGTTGCCTGCTCAGCAGAGCTTGTGCGAGTTTGCACAATTGTTGCACCTTGCTTTCAAACAGACGTGCCACTCAAAGGACTTCAAAACAGGCTTTTAACGCTGCTCCTCCCAAGGCAAAGTTCAATCCAGACATGTGACGTGGGAGATGAGCAACACTCTATCAGCAGTGCCTGGACCCATGTAGAAAGGAACAGGGCAGAACAACAAATATTTGGCAGCCGTTCGCCCATCCAAAGGCACACAAGAGCAGCCCCCAGTCGAATGTTTGCTTTGCTGGTGGAGAGTGTCTCCACTCATCACACTGTTTTCACTGAGGTCATCACAGACGTCAGAAGTGTGTGGTTTCAGCCAGTTCTTTCTATCTCTCTTTCTCTCTCTCTGCCCACCGCAGCACCGTTGAGGATGTATGTATGATATCAGTGTAGTTTCACACCCATAACGCCCCTCACCGATAGTCCAGAAAATCCCCAGAGTTGACCTCCTCCCTCAAAGGTTGTCAAAGCAAGTGTTTTTTTATTACATTTTTTTGCAAAGAAACTGGCCTTTCTCTGTTGTTTTCTGTCTATGTAAACAATGGGCTCTGATCTGGTTTGGTAAAAGGATAATATGATTAAAAAGGGAGTAGAGTCTCTTTTGGGATCAGGTCACATTTGTCATGAGAACTTACCTCATCTAGAAAATCCATTTTCCTTAGGGTTAAGTCATAAAGGTTGATGTCAGTGTAAAAACTTACATGTTGCCTAGCCAACATGTATCATATGTTTCTGTCCCTAATAAACAGTGAGATTTATGACTGAAAGAATACCTATATTTTTCCCTAATCAGACCCAGAGAGACACATTTTCTGCTCTGATTTTGTGGGAAAATACAAGGAATCAACATTTGTTCAACGGAGTTGGGAGTATTTAAATTAGCCCAAATATTAAATTAATTACTGTAACTTGCCAGATTTGGTGATGTATTAAACTGAAAACCACTTACATCATTCAAAAGTTTAGGATCAGTAAGATTTGTCAAGTCACCAGGAGTGCATTTATTTGATCAGAAACAATATATATGAAATAATATTATGAAATATTGTTCAAATGTAAAATAACTGTTTTCTATTTGAATATATTTACAATGTAATTAATTCCTGTGATGGCAAAGCTGAATTTTCAACATCATTACACCAGTCTTCAGTGTCACGTGATCCTTCAGAAATCATTCTAATATGCTGATTTGGTGCTCAAGAAATATTTATCAGTGTTGAAATCAGTTGTACAGCTTGAAATTTTGGTGGAAACCATGATACATTTTTTTCAGGATTCTTTGATAAATACAAAGTTCAAAAGAACAACATTTATTGGAATTTCATTTGTAACAATGTAAAAGTCTTTACTATTTAAATTAAAGCCATCTTTGCTAAATAAAAGCATTCATTTCTACTGTATCGGCAGCTTCCGTACTGTCAAGGAGAGCCGATCCCATGATGGTAGCGCCGTGGGAAGAAAAAGGGATGCAGGAATTTGGTAATTCATATTTTGAGTTCTTATCAATTTACCACACTGTCTTCACAATTTCATATTTTACCACAACTAAAATTGCTCATCCTGTGGCCCTTAAAGAGTGAGTTTCCTCTACAAAAAAAAAATAAAATAAAGATATGAGCAAAATGGCTAAAAGCAGTATTTTTTTTTCTTTTTCTTGGAGATGTGATACATGGTGGCACAAGCAGCACCAGCTGGGAGGGGGTGTGAGCGTTGTGCTATACCGAGGATGTGCATGGAACCTCCCTCCTCGCTCTCACCATCCCTCCTGGACCAAACTGTGCTTTGTTCCCCTCCCAAAGGGGAAGGAGATTAATTCAGTGCTGGATCAGGTAAGCCCAGTGATTTTCCCGGGGACGTTGCAGCCGGTCTTTTGGGATTAGCTGCACACTCGCCCGGCAGCTGGGGGATGAAAGTGGAAGTGTGGCTTGCAAATGGCCTCCAGGCAGGAAAGGAGCCTTGACAGGTACACTAGGATAAACACTGATTGCATTCAAAAAAACACATTGTCTGCTTTGATACACATCAAGGAGGGTTTCTCTTTGTGTTTGAGCATCTGTCCTCTGCTTTTAAAATGTGCTGTGACTGTGAAATGTCTGTGCTGATAATCTTATGAGCTGCCACAGATTCTTGACAAATGTAAACCTCAATAAATGGACAGATACATATCTATGTGACTATCTGCATGATGTTTCAATAACATGGGATGTCTGTGCATTAGGAGAGTATATGATGACTTTGGAGTTGGTGTAGACTGAACGAGGAAGGGGGAGGGATACGGGCAGACTTTACTCTGCTCTCAAGGCCAGATGCAGTAGTCTTACACCTGCGTCTCGGTAGCTGTCTGCACACCTCTGTCACCTGGCGTCTGTATACAATTCCCAAACACAGCACGACCGCTGAATCCAGAGCCACCACTCTTATCAGTGTGCATTAAATGTTTGAATGCACTTAACGTCACAACAAAATCAAATTTGACAATTCTTGTTTTTGTATGGAATATTGCAGTATTTATTATTAGTTATCCATGCACATCATTCAAATTCATATGCCCTAGTACTAGGTGTGTTCGACTTGAAGCGGCGCTGCACTGAACGATCAGTGTATGACATCGAAGTATCGCGAGAGTGTTTCGAAAGCATACAGAGCTGTCTGCTCTCTTATCGCTCTCGCGGTACTTTGATGACATACACCGATTGGTCTGTGCAGCTCCGCTTCAAGTCGCCGAACACACATGAGTTGCATCCGAAATCACATACTTTCATAAGGTGAAAACAGTATGTGACAAAAGAAGTATGTCCGAATTCACAGTACTCAAAACAAAAAGTACCTGGATGGCCTATTAATTCCGGCGAGATTGTGAAGTGTGCATACGATGAACACTTTACTATCTCATGAGGCCACGGGAGATGATTTATGAATGGCAGTGAAGCAACACAAGTGACGCTGGTAGGTAACATAATAATGACAACATGGCGGATGTATTACGTCCGGATTACATTCATGCTACAAACCTCATACTATGGGCCTTTTCAAATACCCACACTTGCGGTCTTTGCAATTGACCACTTGTCGGCTTACATGATGTATTTTCTGTATTTGGCCCAAGTGTTCAAGTAGGTGTGAAGACCTAGCCTGATCTCATGAAATGCATCTCTATAGCACACATTGTGTTTATCATTGTGTGAAAATTATTTTTTATGATACGCAGTTTCGTGTGCGATACGCACTTTATTGCGTGTAATACACACGCACCCCAGACCACTAATCCTACCAAACGTACACACGTACCCCACACCACTACTAATCCTACCTGTAAACCTAAAGGGGTTTACAGTGCATATCATATTAACGTGACCGGGCAGCCCGGTCTCACCCCAAAACGTCTCATACTGATAGGTCTTGACCATACGTCAACATACGACGAAAAGGGTACCCTTTAACGTCAATATGAGACGCAGACATAAGCGCACCAGCAGCGCCTCCTAGCGGTACCCTAACGCATACCTAAACCTACCCATAACCCGAATCGTCACACATGGACGTTAAAGGGTACCCTTTTCGTCGTATGTTGACGTATGGTCAAGACCCGTCAGTATGTGACGTTTTGGGGTGAGACTGTGTTGACCGCAAGTGTGTGTATAACAAGGCCCTAGAACATACTTTTTTAGCAGTGAAGTAATTCATTATTCAAAATAACTACCTACTCAATAGAGCATGCGATTTCAGACGCAGCCCTAGTCTCTTCTCTGATGACTTGTTTACCGGCGCGAGGGCAGGACAACTCTCAAAAATGAATGTGTGCTTGCAGTCGATTGTGGAAGGGTGGAGTTAAGTAGTCTAAACATTTTCACCGGATATTACATTTTGATCAAACATGACAAATGAAACATATGGATAGATTTACAATCAAATCTATAACATGAATTTACAAAATAACATACATTTTCATTTCATGCTGACTTTAAGGTTCACTTTTTTTTTTACAAAGACACATAAAAAGATGAATCTACATGAGGTTGCTATGTTCATATACTCATTAAGTAATTGTGAGACAAAATATTCATAAAAATCTTCAGACTGTTGTTGCTTCTTGTATTAAATGCAGCTCATATTTGAAAAATTATTTTAAATGCTGGAATCATTATTCCTATACAGCGTACAGCAAATAAGACAAGATGATAAATAACCACAATAAATAAATATACAGGCTCAGCATTTGAAAAGGAAATCTGATTTACAAAATCAGGATATTAGAAAAAGAAAGATCAAGCAGTGAGTTTGAACAACACAAAAATAAAGTAATAAAAACTAGCTATTTTGTAGAAAATCACTCCTGTTCAAAAGTCACAGAGGTGTTGTGGGTGTTTGCTATGCCATTGAAACATGGATACAAAGTTATTCTCAGTATTTTTTAGTATGTTGATATGCACTTGCTATATTGGGTTCTGGATGGCTTTTAGCATGTTGCATGTGGTTGATTGCTATAGGGTGTTCTGTTGGTGCATCCCAATTAGTGCTTTCCACTATTCTTTGCTTTTTTGTAGCATAAATAGTGGAGTGATGTTCAAGCTGAAAAATACCCTGATAATGCACTTAATTAACCAAAACTAAACTAAGTGTGGAATGCTGGAAACTTTGTGGACTGAACTGTAGCAGCTTTCAAGCAGAGGGTGAGCGGGTATTATGCTTCAATGTTCAATGAGAAAATAAGTAACCTTATAAAATCCACACACTACACGGTTGAGTGCGTAGTGTTAGCGTATAGTGCGTCATTTTGGGACACAACTTATGTGGTCTTTAGCATGTTGTTATACAGTTGCTATTGTGTTCTGGGTGTTTTTTTTAGCATGTGATAGGGTTTTCAGGGTGGTTTTGAGCATGTTGCTATGCAGTTATTTACTAGTAGAGTCGAAATTCTCTACCTTAAGTTATGGGTTTTCAACCATTTCATCAACCACCAGTAGGCAAACATCACAAGTCTAATTACTTAAATCAGCCTAACTGCACACTTATCCTTGCATGGTTTGCATTATCTGAGTATACTGTCTAACCTAACACTATGAGCAATAATGATGGCTTGCCTTTATCTTAACTGAAGATAGCTTGTAAACCAAACTGATCAAAATACTTCTTTAGGCTGAAATTGAGTGATGCTCAATTACTATTAGTTTTAGTAGACTCAAATTAGTACAATGCAAGTTTATAAGAATATCCCATCATCTGAATTTACCACCTGATAAAAAGAACGCTCTAAATAATCGTTATTTTGATGTTATTTTGATGGTCCCCTTAATACTTTCTGTCAGATATCTTAATACTATACTCTCATTAGAGTATTAGTTGAGTATAGACTGTTAGGGCTAGAGTATTGGGGTTAGTAGATTAAGTTGACATGTACTTGCTAAGTTACTTATAGTCAGTAGAATGTCTGTTGGGGCGCATTAAAATAAAGAGTTAGCAGATATTAAGCAGATCTACCAATACTCTAATGATGAGAGGTAGTTGACATGTAGGTCGTTACTTAGTAAAAATAATATCTAAAGGGCACCATCGAAATAAAGTGTAGACGCTTTTCAAAGTCATTTCCCCCCAATCTTCTACTGTTCTTGCATTTTGCCCCAAATCATTATCTGCTTCATCACAAACTATGCAAAAAGATTCACCTCATATGGCTAGAGGACACTGACTCCCTGTATTAAGTCTAACCTCCAAACTCTGCTTGACAACTCCAGCCTATCTCCGGCCAAGAATTAAACTGCAGAAACAGGCTTCTTTTAAGGTTAAGGGGAGACACTAAGGAAGGTACTTAATGTAATGACAAGTTTGCTATATTTTATTCATTTGTTCTAAAAAAGTGTAAAGCATTTTGGTGTTTCTGTATTGTTATGCTTATGGAGAGGTTGACAGTTTGGACCCACTTGGTCAAGGTTTAGCTGGTTAGGAATTGCAGTTAGATGTTGGTTGTTGTTGTAACAGCAAAACGCATCATTCTCAGCTAACACCATTCAAAATTAGCAGTGTTTTCTGACAAAATGCCTAATAAAATATTTGTTTAAATAATTAGATATAAATATTATAAATATTCTATACTGTGGCAAGCGAGAGCCATGGGAACAGAGCGAGGCCGGTGGTGCGAGTGTTTATGGACGTCTACTGCGCCGCACACCACACCGGTTTCAAGTCTCACGGAGGAGTGACGACAGAGAAGGATGAGAGAGGACCAGGGCTGGGACATTTATGTTAGTGTCTTTGTTTTTGTTTATTTGGCAGTCATCCATGAGGGGCTGCTGCTTTACTTTCATTTGTTGTTTGTGTTTATTTGTTAACACTTTGTTTGAGGGTCCAATTCTCACTATTAACTACTCACTGTTACTAGGATATTGGCATTTACTCACCCCCATTCATTCCAGGCCTATATGACTGACTTTATTCTGTGAAACACAAAAGAAGATATTTTGAAAATGGTCTCTCATGTATCTTTTGTTCAATCTGGAAATCTGTTTTCACACAAGGAGGGAAAACATGCCCCAAACAAAGCGGTTTGATGGCTATTTAGTATTTTGCAGCACTCCGTCACCCTTTGACATAAACCCCTTTGTTGTTCATCTCTATGAGGATGGACATGGTATTAAACAAAAAGCACTGATAAGGTTGTGCAGAGGAAGCGTGCTGTGCACCAATCCCCAACTGACTTCCATGATCCATCCAGGCATTTCCCCTCCACAGGAAACACCCTCACCAGGGAACATGTACGGAATGCTGCCTTTTGTTCAGAGCGCGAGATAAGCGGCGTGACAATGCTCCAAGTGTGGTATTTTTGCATCCTCTCGCCATCAAAAGGAGGTTTATCGAAACGAAGGGTGGGTAATGCGCTGTCTCCATCTCTCAGCTGGTCCTACATCTGGTCCAGTGACTCATTGTCTACTCCCTGCAGGAAAATTGGGCTTAACTTCCCATCTATCTTGTAAGACTACATATCACCACTTTCTGTGCCAAATATAGTGATTCTGAGTAATATGGTTGGGAAAGAACTGACGCTCTTTTGCATAAGCACAGACATTTATCAGGCCGAACACAATCAGCCCAGACTTTCATTAAACAGAGGAACTTTCACAGGTCAGTTTAACACTTTTCCTAATTTATTGAAAAAATCTTTAGCCAAAACTTTTCGGAAATTGTCTCAAATCTATATCTTTAATGTATTAACAGGTTTAAAAATGAATGGCCCAGTTTCACAAACAGGGCTTAGAATAAGCCAGGATTAGGCCTTAGTTCAATTAGGACATTTAAGTAGCTTTTTTAAACGTGCCTTAGAAAAAAAAACTGATGTGCATCTTGAGACAAAACAATAGCAATGGCATATTTTAAGATCTGTCAGTGCAAAGTGATTTCAGTTAAAACAGCTCAAACATGCGTTTTAGTCTGGGACTAGGCTTAAGCCTTGGGGAGTATGTCTAATAAATGAACTGTACGCATGTCTAAAAAAAAGAAGAAGTGATTACCGGTATGTGAAGCTTTTTACATCCATGTTTCTTTTTGATTCTAGGGACTCGAGATTCAGTTCAGCTAAGATTATGCTTTTGCATTGCAAACTTATAATAACAAATTCAATAAATGTCAGTTCAGTATCAGATGGCATTAAACTAGAAATGCACAACGGCATATTTTATTTTCATAACAGTCATGCTGTATATCAGTAAAAGTGATATGTGATAATGTAACTGTAAATAAAAAAGCTCTATAATATAAATTATTACATTTTACGTGTGCATAAAATTTTCAATCAATGAGGAACAAACTCAAACACTAAATGTATCTTCTGATTATGACATCACAAGTTGATATGAAAAGCACCATTTAAACTCCAAAGATGCCTTTGTAAATGGAAAAGAACATCACTGTCATTGTTCATATTGTTGAATTATATAGTTAAAAATTTCAAATCTACGTCTTTCACAATTCACTGGATTTTTTATAAAAGGAGAAATACGTGTTTAAAATAATGTGACTTGATTTGAAATGATTTCATGTAAATAAAATGATGACCCTTAACTAAACATTTAAAACGGAAATCCTTTTTACTGTACATAACACAATTTTTTTTAAATGCATTTATAATGTAAATAAAACTGTCCATTCTTGCAGGAGGAAATTGAGGGCAGCATTGTCATCCAGCACCTGAAACGGTCTGCTACTGAAAGTATTTTTTAACAATGTTGCATCATTGTCAATAAACAGGCAGAAGTTCCTTATTATTCTTTCTGAATATGTATTAATAAGAATGGGGCACAGAACGACAACCTTTTAATTCAAACAGCACCTCAGAGAGCAATCAATGAATGCCCTTTTGACTTCACTAAACCGTAAACATCTTCAGGCTGTCTTCTTGTATTACATGTTGGCAATGGCAACATTATAAAAGCGTGAAATTTGCATCCTAAAATATTGGTGGTATTACAATTTCAAACCAGCACTGGCCTTGAGATAAAGGATAAGCACAGCAGGCCAGCTTTCCATGACTGGAGTCTCAGACCTGCTGTTTAACAGCCTCAGGTAAAGAGAAGGGCTCAATTTCATATTCCAGCACTGTTTGTAGGCTCTGTTTACCGGACAGTGAAGAAAATCATGCAAACTGGCTCAAGTATGTCATCAGTTTTAGGTCTTAAAGGGATTCTAGCACTTTTGCCATTGTAGACATAATCTGTCTCAAACAGTAATAGAAGATGCGCTGGCATATAGAACTTAATATTCATACAAATGTTCAACACACACAGTGGGGTCTAAAAGTCTGGGATTCAAAATCTAATTTAAATCTGGACATAAACAGTTTTAAGAGTTTGAAAAATGTGAAGAATAAAACAGATTCCATTGTATGAATATTAAAATGTCACTTTACCTTTTTAGATGATGTAAACTTACACAGACTGATCATAATATCCAACCCTGAATATTTTTATATTTGACTGGTACCAACATTTTAAGATGTTTTTGCATCCCATGATACTGCTGATAAACCTTTATGTAGTAAAACACAAAAAATAACTTTGCCAGTATTTGATCTTCATGCATCATTCTTCAAATTCTGAAAATGTGTTTATATTGAGTTTAGATGCATATATATATAAAAAGAAATTACAAACAAAAAATGTGAATTGTGCTTACTGGCCCGAGTCAAGAGACTCTCCCTCAAGGCTTTTGTCCTTCCTTCAATGTATGTTTATACAATTCTTCATGTTTATTATCCACTAGATAATCATTCACCAAGTTCAAACAATAATAATAATAAATGGAAACTGAGGTATAAAAAGTTGATTTTAATTGAGTATGGAGGACTGACAACTCAGCCAAAATCAAAAGGAACAATCACGAGATACTGTCAGAACACACACTTTCAACGATGAACATTGCAATCTGAAAATTCATTGAATCTGATTAATGTAGTCCAATAAAACTCAGCATCTTTGCGTTGAAAGTGTTGAGAAGTAACAGCGGCATGTGATAATGGAAAAGTGATGGTAATGATGAACATGTTTTGGCACACTGAATATAAAGTATGAAAAAGTATGATGTATCAAACGCACCATCAGACCATTTGCTTTATGTTTTTTTCTGTATGAAGTCATGATATCATGATAGCACTGAGAAATGTGACTGTGACTTTGCTCTTTCTCCCCCGTCCTTCACATTGTTAAACTTTGGTGCAGGAGTATTGCTAGTATGTACCTTCTCTGATTCACAGGTGATGCATTTGCAGCCCTTAGTTAAACATGTGCATGTTTCCACTCTTTCTAAAGAT
Organism: Phoxinus phoxinus; assembly: GCF_949152265.1. Taxonomy (NCBI): domain Eukaryota; kingdom Metazoa; phylum Chordata; class Actinopteri; order Cypriniformes; family Leuciscidae; genus Phoxinus; species Phoxinus phoxinus. The sequence goes on along the minus strand of NC_136882.1, from coordinate 26,165,181 downwards.
ATGCAAGTCTTTTCAATTTGCAAAGTCACAGAAATGTATTTCTTAAAAGAGATCAAGAAAACGATCTAAAAACAATCAGAAACCACTATAAAGATTAGACATTTTACACACCACTGGTAACCACCACCAGCCCAGCAGTAACTCTTCTTAATATGCCACTTTTGACATATATTCACACAAGCACAAAATAGCAGAAAGAAGCTATTGATTAAGTTTGTGAACACTGCCCTAAGAGTTACCATCTTACTACAATTGTGATTCATTCATTGAGCTGTCAAAACAAAATCAATTGTGAGACAATTTGAAGACTGACAAACCAGAATGAGTATTCAAGTAAATAATCCTGCTTAAGTTCACATTCACATGGTTAGATGAGTGACCAATACACTCATTCTTCTTACTGTATACATACAGTCTTATTTAGCCACCAACAGGCAGGTTAACCAAATGCAGCATCTATCATTTGTGTTGTATTAGGCCCAGATGAACTAACATCAAGTAAAACCTGTAATATAAAAAACGATGACAAAAATAACTGAAATACAATGCTTTAGCTCTTATTCAACACTACAAAAATATTTGCGCAGATGTCTAGTACAGTGCGACAGAAAAATCCAAGTGATCAATTGAAAAGAAACCCAAGCTATGGTAAAATCCACACAGGATTTTTGGACGTATTATCCACAGTGTTTGAATGATTACATGCACACATCTTTATGGCATAGTATCCAGCACAATGTTTTTCAGGCATACTTCCTCTTTGCACACACAGAATACTGTGCAAAAACAAAGATGAGGAGGGTTTAAAGAAACACTTCATGTCTTCAGACAGTGATTCGCTTGAAGCCCATGAGCTCAAACTAGAAAGTCTGGACAGCAGGACTGTTTGTAAGTTGCAGAGGAAACCCAGCAGCAGATGGTTTCAATTCCTGCCTGCACTTTAGGTGAAGCACTTTAAGCAAAAGGTCGACCCGGTAAATATTTGGTTTCCTCCAAACTCCAGGTTTGGAGTGCCAGGTCAAAAAAAACCTTCACAGTGAGCATAAAGTCACGTGTGGACATTAATGCAACTCTCCACATACGTGGACTAGTCATGCTAATCTTTGGAAAGGAAACACTTCCGTATTGTTTTCAAGTTTTTTTAATTGCGGCCGCAAGGTGTCAAACGTTCCCATTTCTCAAATGTAAAAATTTAATCAGGCCATCTAATGTGAAGCATGATGGGAACATAGAGGAAGAAGCAGACTAACACTACTGATGTATACCTATATGATGCATCAGTCAGTAGGACGGCCATTCAAGGCTTTTTACAGGCAGCTTTGGCTTTCCCATTATTGCTGGACTTGAGTTGTGTCATCTCCACCTCCGCAATGGCTTCTGATGGCAAACTGCTACGCATGCGCTCAATGGTTTTCTGGTAGGAAGCTTTCTCCTGTTCCAGAGAACGGATCAGGTGCTTCATCTTGCTCTCTCGTGACAGGAAACTCTCCACGCTGCTCTCCAATGTCTGAATCTTCAAACGAGCCGCCTGTTAATAAGAAAACCAAACATGAGCACCGGGTGATGAATGAATCTTGTGAAGAAACTATGCACAAGTTGTCATGTGACCATATACACTATTGTTCAAAAGTTTTTAATGTTTTTGAAAGAAGTCTCTTATGCTCACCAAGGCTGCATTTATTTGATAAAAAATACTGTAAAACTAATATTTGGAAGTAGTATTACAATTTTAAATAATTGTTTACTATTTTAAAATGTAATTTATTCCTGTGATGGAAAAGCTGAATTTTCAGCAGCCATTCCTCCAGTCTTTGGAGCCACATGATCCTTAATATATGGATTTAGTGGTTAAGAAATATTTCTTAGAATCAAAGAAAGTTTTTAAAAAAAACAGCATTTATTTAAAATCTGATTTTTGTGAACAACAGCCCCATTTCCACCGTCGGCGATGGAACAGACGAAATGAGATGTAAATAGTGACCGCGTTATGGAGGATGATCAGATATTTATTTTAATTTCATTATTAACTTGCATTAACTTCGCTCAAATAGTGCACTTGGCCAACTATAGAGAAACTGGCAGCCAGGCAACAGACAAGTGATCAATCCTGACGAGATTATATATATATATATATATATATATATATATATATACAGTGCTATGCATAAGTTTAGACACCCATGCTAAAGTTGACTAAAAAGAGGAATAAAAAATCATCTTTTGGAAATTTAACTTAATGCCTTAATTTAAAAAAATAGGAAAAATCCAACCTTTAAGGACACCAATTTTCTTTGTGAATGAATAATGTATCGTAAATAAATAAATTTTCTTCCTTAAAATACAGGGTGCATAAGTTTGGACAACCCTATGTTAAATTCCCATAGAGGCAGGCAGATTTTTATTTTTAAAGGCCAGTTACTTCATGGATCCAGGATACTCTGCATCCTGATAAAGTTCCCTTGGCCTTTGGAATTAAAATAGCCCCACATCATCACATATCCTTCACCATACCTAGAGATTGGCATGGTTTTATTTCAGTTAGCCTAACAGCTGGTTTGATTTGCATTGAGAGATAATCTTATGGAAAGTACTCCATGCCAATCTCCAGGTATGGTGAAGGATATGTGATGATGTGGGGCTATTTTAATTCCAAAGGCCAAGGGAACTTTATCAGGATGCATAGTATCCTGGATTCATGAAGTAACTGGCCTTTAAAAATAAAAATCTGCCTGCCTCTATGGGAATTTAACATAGGGTTGTCCAAACTTATGCACCCTGTATTTTAAGGAAGAAAATTTATTTATTTACGATACATTATTCATTCACAAAGAAAATTGGTGTCCTTAAAGGTTGGATTTTTCCTATTTTTTTAAATTAAGGCATTAAGTTCAATTTCCAAAGGATGATTTTTTATTCCTCTTTTTAGTCAACTTTAGCATGGGTGTCTAAACTTATGCATAGCACTGTATATATATATACTGTGAGTGTGTGTGTGTATATATATATATATATATATATATATATATATATATATATATATACACACACTCACAGTATATATTGCATACATTTTGGTGAAATGCCAATGAATAAAACTTTTGGCTAAATGGTAGCTATGGGGTACATTTTTTCAGATGTTTCAGGATAAGCTGTGCCAATGGTTTAAGTAATCGTATTTAGATGCAAAACTGTCTATCAATAATACTATTAATATTATGTTAGTTAGGAAAATTTGGAAAGCGAGCCGAATATATTTTCACTTTCCCCTATATCATGTTTCTAGGAACAGCTTGGTTTTAGCAACAGGTTGTTTTTAAGAACAACTTGGAGATGAGCATGTTGTGACATTACGTGTTTAGACTAATGGAGTTTCAAGGATATTTCACTCTCCCACATTCATAAATGACCGATCAACAAGCTATTATCATCTGAATTCCTATTACTTTTAATTGAACTGTGAAAATCAAAATACCATTTTAATATTCTTTGGTAGTAAACGAAGAGGCGTATCTGTAAAGATATCAAGTTTCAGGCTGTTTGTCTTTTGTACGGTGCTGCCACACACTGGCAATGAAGGCACAAAACACTTCTCTACTTCTGCTAGTTTGTGATATAACATCTAAATACCTGCAGTTTCTCTAGCAAGTCCATGTTCTGTTTTTTGAGCTGAACATTGGATTTCTCCAGTTTATCCAGCCTATCAGACTCCTCTGATGGTGGAGGAGCGTCTGACAGCTCATCCTGCAGGACGTGGTACTCCACTTCATACGCGTGCAGCTGCTTGGAGATGTCCATCTCAGTCGCCTGCAAACCACATTTCATACTGACAGTTATTGTCAGAGAATATGCCACAGGTTCTTTCAAATTATTCACACACATACTGTAACATAATATATATATATATATACACACACAATTATAAAGATTTTTTTTGTTATCAATTTCATTAACAATAAAGGCTTTTGTTACACCACCTTGTGGTTAAATAATGTGCATTCTAGTCTAAATGGGCTGTTTGTCCAGTGTGTGGAGAGAGACACCAGTGTACTGCATACTGCACAGGAAACACTGTGCTGCCAGCTATTAAAAATAGTATATGAAACAGTATTTAGTATGCAAAAAAACGGGAATCAAACAGTATGCTACACTGTTGTCACATGATCACGTTGATCATGCCATATGGTCACTTTATCGTTATAGTATCCAGATGAAGTTTTAAAAAAAGGATATTGTGAATTTGATTAAATAAGTCAAGGAAAACGTGTCAAAATCATGGCTGATCAGAGTTGTTATTCGTAACTAAAACTAGATTGTTGAAAATCATTTCAGTAATTGATATAAAGACGGAAAAAACTTAAACAAACAAAAATGTTAAATGTTCCCTTGGCAAATAAATTGAAAAATAATTTAAATAAAATGTCAATATTTTTTTTAAATGACAAAAGCACATACAGTGTGAAACAAAATTAAAGGGGTGGTTGATTATGATTTCACTTTTTTAATTTTAGTTAGAGTGTAATGTTGCTGTTTGAGCATAAACAACATCTGCAAAGTTACAATGCTCAAAGTTTAAAGCAAAGGAAAATATTTGCTTCTAAAGTAATAGTTTTTTTAGGGACTACACGACATTCCTCCCGGGTTAGTGACATCACCAACCCTAGAATTTACATAAACCCCGCCCCTGGGGAACACAAATTATAGATTATCAAGGCATAATATGCTTATCAATGACTATAAGATAACTACACATAAGCTACATAAATTCATCAACTAACCATTCAGAAATGTCCTGTTGCTTCTACATGTTGTCACTTCTTCTTGAGTCTCTCCATCATTGTCTGACTTTGGTTTGAATATAAAATATTTGAATATAAAAGGCTAAAAGTTTTTGAAATTTTCAGTGCATGTGTGTGTGAGGTAAAAGGACACGAGCTCTTGAAGCTCCGCCCCCTGTGCCGTGAGCAGCAGCTCTTTTACATTTAAAGGGGGACACACAAAAACGGTGTTTTTGCTCACCCTCAAAAAGTGACAATTTTAATATACTATATAAAAATATCTATGGGGTATTACCCCATTACAAAGACTAATTTTACATCTTGTGAAAAGGGCATTATACCACCCCTTTAATAAAATGTGAACTCAAATTAAAATGAAAATGTGAAAAAATAAAGTCTAACTCAACCCAAACTCATTAATAAATACTATACAAATAATACTAAAATAGCACTGTGACTGATATTACTTACCTACTCATATTAACTGATAGATTGTATGGAATATTTGAATAAATAAAAAATAAAAAACTGTGGGCGATTTGAAACAATTGAAGCAAAAAATAAAAAAAAGATTAAAAATGGTGAAACACTTAAAACACTTGCTGACAGGATCCAAACCATACACTTTCCCTTAAACATTCATAATTATTTTATATTAAAATCTTGATATTAAAAAAAGCCCATGAACACATTATGTGCTAACTCCCTGAGAAACAAAACATGTGCTAACTCCCTGAGAAACAAAACATAAGTGTAAAAAAAAAAATGTTTTTTTTAATGAAATTAAGTCCCCAACATATATACAGGAAAAAAGTTCATTCCATTTTAAATGTACCTTGGTGATTGTCTCTTCCATTTGGCTGTGAGTGAGGGTGGGGATGGTGGATTTAAGGTAGTCCACGATACTTTCAAAGCTGTCACACTCCAGTATCTCCCCCTCGTGGTTGCTCAGCAAACACAGTGCCACCTTAAAGATCACCTCCGTGCCTTGGACAAACAGGAGGTCTGCCACAGAACACACATACATGTACAAGAGTCAAAGGCTAAGCACTGGCTACAATACTTGACTAATGCATGAATTTGAACACACAAGATCATTTCATGTTCCCCCTAACCCCATCACATACCAAACATTCATTCAGGTCTGAATAAGGTAGTTACGTAGGAAGTGAAATATACCAAATATACGGGCAACAAAGCCGAGCGGGAACTGAGAGGCGAAGAGAGTGAGGAACCACGGTGCGGCGTACAGGCTGGGGCAGATCTCGTGTTCCTCCAGGTGAGTGTACAGGTTACGGTGATAGTCATGCAGCAGGCGGGACAGCTGGTACATCTGGATCTACAGAGAGAGAAAGAAGAAAAAGTCCTCACACTTAGAGGTGTGACCTTTAAACAGGCTCAAACGCAACTAGCTGAGACAGCACTCTCACAGGATTAAACATTGGCCCATCTGATGATGAATAATCACTAACAGCTGAGGAGGAAATAGTGTGCAAGAGGTGGAGACGGCTGTTTGCATACCACTTGAGCAAATGTGCATTAAGTCATGTGTAGTAAAAATACTCTTTGTTCTGATCGTTGTAACAATATTAGGATTTGGAATTTACATTCACTAAAAGAAAAGCACTAGTTTAAAAAGAAATTTGTATTTCTTAAATTTAAGGTGTGCTAGGCCACTTTCAATTTATGTTTCAATGGCTTTGAATGTTATACTGACACCTGGTGGTGTGGAGATAGCAATGTGCAAACATATTTGTGTTTTTATTTATTTTAGAAATTAAAGTGTCCGATAAAAATCTTGTTTTTGATGCAATAGGAAAAAATTTATATAACATTCAGTTCCACAAATTAGGACACATTGTTCTAAACTCGTTCCATTATCTGACACAAAAACCAGTTCTGCTACATTTAACAATAGGCATAATCAGAAAAGCAAACATGCCAGTTCTGAAAGAAAACCACAAACTAGTGAAATCTGACACTCTCACACACACGGCGCACCTGCAGGGAGATCATGTCGGGACGGTACTGCCGGCGAATGCCCAGATCGTACATGAGGAACTTGAGGGTGTCGAAAGCCTGTTCCTCGCTCATATGCAACAGTAGCAAACCGGCCACAAAACTGATGCCCTGGCAGTAGCCCACCTCCGTGTCCAGCAGGGAGTAGGCCTTCAGGAGATTGTACAGAGACAGCTGTCCAGCTCCTAGCTGAGCACTGAAATACTGGTGCGTTGGGAATGTCCGGCCTGGAAAGGGGAACATCACTTCAGTAATGTGCTGGGTCAAAAATATAACACTATTCTGATGTCCATGTGAATTTGCTGCAACAATGTGAAAATATACAGTTGTATATTCAATCTGATTTGAGATTTTTTCATTTCTGATAGTATTTTGTGATATTTTCTGTCACATTTGATAGGTGATTTGACAATTAATATACAACTTCCATGGATGAAGTGTATCAGTATGCGTATATAAACAAACTCTACGTGCTTGGTTGGATACAGACCGAGGTCGACCAGGATGGCGTGTTGCTGTGCTGTGAGCTGCTTGAGGAGATCCTGATAAGGCGTTTCAGGAGACTGCTGCCGCTGCGGCAGACGGTGATGCAGGCGATACTGCTGGAAGAGGAGGAGCCACACCTCACCTCGCCGACTTTTGGGAACACCTACAGAACACACACATACAAACTAACTGAGGGAAATCTGAGCATTTTTTATTTTAATCTACACTACCATTCAAACATTTGGGATATATATATATATATATATATATATATATATATATATATATATATATATATATATCTGACATGGTCCTTTAGAAATAATTCTAATATGCTAATTTGGTGCTCATTAAACATTTCTTATTATTTATGTTGAAACCAGTTGATTTTTTTTTAAAGATTCTTTGGTGAATAGAAAGTTCAAAACAACATTTTTAAATATTTTGTACAATGTAAACATTTTTACTGTCCCTTTTTATCAAATTAATCTTTTTATTATTTTTTTTACTGACCCTAAACTTTTGAACGCTAGTGTAAGTATTTAAATAACTGTGTAACAACAAAAGATGATGTAGAGTAGCACGCCAGAGACCGGAATCTCTGAAGTAAACAGTTTTTACCCTGGCAGACAGCACTGTTGATCTCTTCTTTGTCCCACTGTACTTTAGTGCGGCAGGGGCTGCTCAACTTCCTGTCCCACAGGGCCTGCAAATCTTTGGAGCACTGACACACTTCCTGGTAGTCCAGCTTCATTTTACGAATGTGCAATTCATCACGGCTGGCTGCAGGGTAAGAAAACGGTTAAACATTCATTTATTCAGACTAACATCAGAACAACTAGTAATTGTACAGTATATTGCTATATTGCACTCAAGTGGTGGGTTATGACCCAAAAATGTGGACAGAAAGGGGAAATATGCTAAATGCAATTAAAAATATATATATATATTTTATTGCATCATTATATGATTTATAAAATGTAATTATTTTAAGAGCAGATTACAATAATATACTGTATGTTCTTAAAACAATTCATATTTGAAAAAATGGCATTAATCAGATTATTTAAATAACATTTATTAGCAATTTGCACTGGTTTGCCACTTGATACTCAATGTAAAATATGGGTCCACAAGCAAAACCATTTGAGAGCCTTTCATCAAAGTCATGCAGACAATAATTTAATTATTTATTAAGTTTCAGTTTTTAAAAATATGCATTTTGTGCATGTATAATGGAAGCCTCACAGGCAAGCGTACATCACTGTCAATAAAATGTAGCATGCTGCTGTTAGATCGAGACATATTATGCACTTTCATTTCCATAGCAACTTTAGACAAGGTTCAAAGTATACAAAGACATGGCATGGCCTTTTATAGTAACCTTAAAGCATCACAACACATTTGTACTATCCAATATAAAAGCATATATGAACAGATAATTAAGAGAACGATGCTCTGTTAGACTCCAGGTTAATGCAACTCTGCAACTATTGCACTCGACAGGAGAAAATGAAATCCTAAAAACCACTTGTTATTGTTTATGGGCACTGGAGAACATGTAGCTATCTGCCTCATGCTGGTTTGTATACTACATTGCAGCCAAACAATGATATCATGCCAACAACTGCCTGAAGTTAAGCAAGTTCAGGCAAGATGTCAATGCCATGGCTGTATTTTCTTACCTTCTACAATGACATGTTCATTCAGTTCAGCCCATCCAAGAGCACACAAAAACAGACAGAAAACATCAAAAGTAAAAGGGTAAAGGAAGCGACTTGAGTCTCATGTGTGATGCAGTTTGACCAACAGAGGGCAATGTTTCACATACTTTTTGCTTTGCTCTTCCAAAACAAAGTTGAAAATACACAATATTAACCTTTCAAAATGTGTTGGAGATTGAAATACTGACATTATTAAACCATTTCTGAAAGACTACAACTACATATGTAACCCAGAGGTCACAGAACTGAAAGTGCACTCTTAAAGAACGTGAACGTCATCCAGACATTCCCATCTATAATTAACTTTGCTCCAGAATGTAAAATAGAGGCAGTGACACTTGCCCCTCTTAAAATAAGGCCATGGCAAAAACAACAGTCTAATCAGAGTGGCGGGAGGAAACACTCCCTCTTCTGTGACTCCACAATGTACCACGAACACTGGACTACTCCTGAAAATTTAAATTTTTATAAATTTGGCAGACACTTTCACTCAACGTGACTTACATTGCGACTGACTTGTACATACATTAGGTTTATTTTATCAGTGCGTGCATTCTCTGGGACTCAAACCCATGACTTTAACCTTGTCAGTGCAATGCTCTACTGTTTGAGTTACTGGCAATATTTTAGTTACGGTAACCTAAAAATGAAATTTCAGCCGTTATTTACCCACCCTTATGTTGTTCCAAACCTGTATGACTGACTTTCTGTTGAGCAACACAAAAGGAGATGTTTTAAGGTCTCGAAGCATGTCAATCTTAAGATCTCTTTTATACATCTAAGCCAGTGGTTTTAGTACAGGTATTATTTATAAACTATTATATTATTTAGATTTAGATAGGTACATCAGATATTAAGTTATGCAAAGCAGGCCTAAAATCAGACTTGCTGGTCAGAGTGGTTTTATAAAAACATTTTCATGCATGGTGTACACATTTTAAAACTTGGTGTACCATGTGTTTTTTACACAAACCTATTGTATGGTTTCAGAAGAATTGGAATATAGCATACATCACGTTTTTGGGGACTTCAGGGTGAATTTAGCTTTTTTTTTTTTTTTTGGAAGCCCCTGGTGACTCCTCTTTTCATTATTTGGGAAAAAGCTGGATAAACCATATTTCTCCTTTTGTGTTCAATGAAAGGAAAACTCAGATGGGTTTGTTATGAAAATTATAACACGATTGTCTTTTTTGGGTGAACGAACGGGCACCCAGTGAAGTGGATCTGCACGTTATGAGCGAATCCAAATGAGAGAAAAGTTAGAGAGAGAGGGAGAGAGAGAGAGAGAGAGACTAACCCTCCAAGCGCTGGTTCTCTTTCTCCATGCGGATGAGCAAAATCTGTTGGTGGATGGCTTTCTTCCACAGGGCCCTGTAGTCAGCTGGGCAGCGCCGGCCCTTCTCTCCACCAAAGCCCTGCTCTGGGGACAGAGGGCTGGCCTGAGGGTCTTGATCCAGGTTCAAAGCCCGAGGAGAAAGTGGCAGCAGCTCCCGGCCATCCATGTGGTCTGGAAAACAGCAGATGCTGACCAAAATGCTAAGATCCATGCTCAAATGGCATGGAAAGACAATAAAGTGATTTAAGGATTGGAGTACTGTGTATTTCCCTGACAAAAAAAAGTTACTTTTAGGGTGTTTCTTTTTCTTGAATCTCGGGAAAAGGGAGAATTATCTTGAAGTTCAAAACCATGCAGAACAATGATTTATACTGCAGTGTTGACTATAAATAAACTGCTGGGAGAACAGGGTGTAATCTTGCACCTGTCTTCTTGTCTGTGGGTACGCTCAAGCATGTGTACCCACCCACGTTTTGCATAGAAGCGGAGGGTTTGTTCATGGGTGACGCCACCCTCAGGAAAATCTTCTGGCGCCAAGAAACTCTGCGTGGAGGCACCAGGGTCAAAGAATCGGTGCTACAGCCTGACAGAGACCTCTTCCTGCCCTCCCCATTACCACTGCAGGCAAACAAAACAACACACGCTTATTCAAATAAGACAGACCGACATTTTTTACATTTGTGCTCTCAATACAGGTGGTCAAACCAGTTATGAGCTAAAAACAACATACATTTATTTAACAAGTACATTCAGCAAAAGCTCATAAGCAATAAGAAGCAGAGCGTTTAGAGGTTTTTCATGCATAAGCTACATAAAACACAGATTACCTGTTTTGAGGAATGAGAAGAATTATTAGGAAGTGAACAGAATGAAGAATAACTGAATAATGCATTGCACACGAAAACGTTGTGCAACACATGACTCAACTTATGTACAAAAACAAAGAAAACAATCTTACAATATTACCATTTTTACTGCAATCACATAATTGCAGCTTTGGCGAGCAAAAAAATACTTATATGATTATATGATTAATAGAAAGTACACACACATATATATATATAACTTATATTAGGCTTTTTCAGCTTTTAAAGTTATTATAAACCCTAATTCTAAGTATTAAACTTTAAAAGCTGAAAAAGCCTAATGCATATTTTTTCTATTATTCCATTAGATAACACATCTTTCAATCCATTCCAAATCTAAGAAGCTTTATAGATTAATATCAGAGGCAGGAACAAGACGTGCTTAAAGTCTAATCAAATCTGTTTTCTCCCTCTGTCTATTTTCCCTGTACCTGTCTCTTTGCTTAGTTACCACAACAATACACAAGCAACAGCAAGGACACTTCAGACGGAGTTAATGAAAGCGTGAAACGGGGTTGAATGTTATGCATTAACCCTGGACCAACCCTGACCGCCGCTCAGCAGACAGGTGTGCTGCACATCCAATTACAAAAGACAGCTGGTGACAATCAACATACAAAGAGGAAGACCTTCTCTACAATTTGTAGAAAACAGAGCAGGACCGAGGAAGTGACATTTTAAATATCTCCTCCTTTCAGAGCACTCAAAGCACTGAATCATTAGAGCCCGGTATTTCAAAAAAATGAAGGGCGAATACACATCAAGGAACATAATTTATCAGTGATCCCAAGTTAGCTGTTGTTCAGATGAAGAGCTCATAGTTCAAATATTATTGTCCTGCAAAGAAACCCTTGGGAGAGGGGCTATGTACTATTTAAATACACTCACCCCTGATAACCGCTGCTTTAAATGCTACTTAATAGCGTGAATGACATGAGCTTTGATGTTCTCTAGAATAATTCACTAACCCTTGTTCCAAACCTGTGACTTTCTTTCTTCTGTGGAATATAAAAGAAGATATTTTGAGAAATGTATCAATGTTTTATTTGTCTATACAATTAAAGTCAATGGTAAACAATACTGTTTGTTTACCAACATTCTTTAAAATATCTTCTTTTGAGTTCTGCAGAAGTGTCAGTCATGCAGATTTGGAATTACATCAAAATTAATAAACGAAGGCTTTGGCACTGGGTAGTTATAGGAACTCAGTTATAGGAACTAGCCACCTGTGCGGTTCCCCGAGAACTACATTTTCACCGAGGGCCATTTTACTGACACATACAGTCAGTTACATCCTGTCGCTCTGGCTGTTGTGCGGGACGCCATCATAAAACTGGTTTAAGATGGTCTCCCAGCCTGGATAAGCTGGTCTAGCTGGTTGACAAGCTGGTCTTTAATCCCAAAACCACTCTAAAATCAGCCTGACCAGCAAGCCTATGATTTTAAGCCTGCTTTAACTGAATATCTGAAATATCTATTCTGAACTATTTCTAAAATATTTACAAAAAATAATTAGGTCATGTACAAAAATCAGTCGTGTAAAAAGAGAAATCAAAACACCACAGATGAACTTAAGATCATCGCAATTGTTCAAGCCAACCTGGCAATGCTTTTTTGCATTATTATCCAACATAAAATAGCATACTTATTCTCAATATTTAAGCACAATATATTCACAATATTTAAGCACTATAGAGTGTAGATGAGAAGAAAGTGACAGTTGATGGATGCAATATAGATGATAAACGCTTTTGTTTACCATTAGTTAGTAAAGACGCCAACATGCAATTGAGGTTTAGCATCCCTCTTGTCCATTGGACAATGACAAAGTCCAACAATATTGACAGAAAGAGAGAGTAAGTTACAGAAGGGGTTCTTCTTAACTGACGACACAGTGACTGAAGCCTTTGGGTTAAGAAACAGACAGGTGCAGAGAAGGCCGCTATCATCTCGAACCTCAGGCACCCCCGGGGGGAAACGCGGTCGACGCCCCCTCTCACCTCTTAAGACTCCCGCTGTCCGACAGGGAGGCCAGTGAGCCAAGGGAGCCCTGGTAAAAGCTTTTCAGGAAAGTGGGGGTGTGGAAGGAGGACGAGAGACTGAAGTAGGAGTCACTCTCAGAGACACTGCGCGCTCTTGAGATACCAACAGTGCTGCTGAGGGAGCCGAAACATAAAAGGCCCACGACAAATACACATTTCATTACAGAGGTCTAAACACGGCCATGGAACCACAATCTAGAACACATGAGCGCTTCTGAGCAGATGAAAGATAATAATTAGGTTTTGCCTGATTACAGGAGAATCATTTACTGTTATGTTTTTAAATGCTGAAAAAGTAAAAGCTCTGACAAAAATACCTGCTCTCAGAAGCATAATATCATTTTACCTATATTAAATCTATTAGAGACGACAATATATCGGTACAGCATTGGTTATTTATATTTATATATATATATATTTATGATATATATATATTTAAAGTGATTTAAAAAGTCCAATTCCTTAAACTATAAAACTAGATTGAATGGCTTGATATAGCACAATTCATTTTTTTTTTTTAAATGAATGGCCAATTACCAATTGAAGCCCCCTATATACTAAATTACTAAATAATTTTAAGACTCAATTATATAATGTCCTCATTTGGGGGAAATTCTCAGTAAAGGCTGATACTGGTTAAATTAACTGGCATATAATGAATTCAATACATTTTCAAACAATTGACAGATTCCATCAATAAAATGTTGATTCATTAAAATAACCAATATACTGTAGTTCACAAAATTCAACAATAAAAATCATAGGCATCACATTCTTTAGATTTAGTAATTTTCTAAATTACTTGAATTAGTGCTAAATCCAACAATACACAGACATGCCACATGCACTCTTGACCATGTAAGCATTCATGCTAAAATTTGAGTTTATATGTATTGAAGAATATTTATGATTGTAAATAAACACAAGCGGGTTTCAGCACATCAGCACATTGCTGTGAAAGCAAAAAATATTCACACTATTCTAATTTTGAATTTGAGGTTTTCATTAGCTGTAAGCCATAATCATCAAAATTATAACAAATACAGGCTTGAAATATCTCACTTTGTGTAATGAATATATTAGTTTCACCTTTTAAGTTGAATTACTGAATTAAATTAGCTTTTGCACGATATTCAAGTTTCACCTGTACATCATACGACTGTTGAATAACAGAAGTAAAGATAAATGGCTTTATCACATGAGAGCAAACAGGAAGTAATGCATTACCTGCTCTGCAGCAGCTCTGGGCCCAAAGACTGCTGCCGGCGCAGTGGAGCCTTACAGGCCTGGGAGGAAACCTCAGTGAAGGAGATCTTCTTCTTGATGGGCGGGTGGCTGAAGGTGTGTGCCCGGCGACGGAACTGCGGGGCATCTGGGTCGTCCTCAAGGTAACTGGGTGGAGTCCCAGGTGGGGAGTCACCAGGAGAGTCGCCCTGCAGGGTGAGCAGATAATGAAACAGGTCAGCGATGAGTTGAACCCAACAACCTCAGACGATGAGATTATATTTAATGTCCGACAACTCAGCTTATCAATGAGTCAAACCTCAAATTCAACAAGGATCCATTCCAGACAGGAACAAGCAATGTACTGAGATATGAATATACAACCTTCAAATTTCAGACAAAGCAAAACAACTGACTTGACACCAGCTACATCAAACTATTGATTCTGAACTCACTCAGCATTTTCCCTCTCCCCGTCCTGTCTCGTTCGCTTCCCCAGTCAGAAGTGGCAGTGTTGGCGGTAGAGTGACTGCACACTCTATTGTATGTTAATAGCCTGTGTCACAGAGCCACATCACACACACATGAGCCGTTGGAGGTGGACCGCAGCACAATGGAGGTTTTTGGCTGCTGTTTACTGTGATGGCTATAGGAAGGGTCTCTCTCTGGCTCTCTTCCTCACTCTGTTTCCTGTCCTTGTGCTATGGCAGTTCCTGAACCCATGCTCTCCTGTGAGTCAGTACACAGCAGGGCCAGGAAACCAGTAACGGCTGCACAACGCTCTCTCTTTTTTCACTCGCACAAATCACAAACCCTGTCCACTTCCTTCAGCTGCCTACAGCTAAATTTGGGAAAAACAAATGATCCAAACAATATAATAGCTCTCTTGGCATGGTAAGACAGAGGGAACGGAAGCCGTCACACAGCGCAAGATTTGATCGATTTGGGACCAGTAATTATTCAAATGGCTTAGAAAAAAGAGAAGTTATTTCTGAGAAATAGTATTAGCATAATTTGTTTAACAGATGCCACTTCATTTTGTATACAAAATTATTTTGTATATTTTGTAGTATTTTTGGTTTGCACACATTTTGACCAATGAACAGCGTCTCAGAACAAGCCGTATGCAGATTCTAGCAGTGACATCACATGAGCTTAGGCCCCACATGACCACTGACGGACTCTGCCCTATTAGCATATAACCTTGTGTGTATTTGACAGTTTAAGCGCAATAAGACGTGAAAGAAAACTTAGTTTAATACTCATGGGACATGCTGTGTGACATCCAGCTCTCTGTGTGTGTACTTCAGATGTGTGCGCATACATCAGAAGTTTAGACTGATATGGCTTAAAACGCATGTAGATAATAAACTTTCATGATGATGAAGAACTGCAATGCCAAGTGACCGTTACAGAGATAATCAAAACAAAACAGATGTTTTAGTTTTTGGCATACTATCGGAGGCACAAGCTGTAAAGGCTCTAACCTCTTCTGGAAAGTGGGGTGGGGAGCAGCAGCTCATTTGCATTTAAAGATACATGCACAAAAACAGCATGTTTTTCCTTCTACTCAAAAATGGCCATTTACAACAAGGTATAATAAATTATCTGTGGGGTATTTTAAGCTGAAACTTCGGACACATTCCGGGGACACCTGAGACTTATATTACATCTCGTAAAAAGGGGCATAATAAGTCTCCTTTAAGCAATATTTAATCCCATCAATATTTTAGAGTAGAGCATAACTAGACAAATGGATATTAACTTCATACACTTCATAATACATACAAGTTTATAAACTTTCCTGATATTTCCTGGTTTTCCATGACCTTGAGAACCCTAAGAGCCAAATGCTGCTTTGTATTCAGATTGTAATTCCTTTTTTCTAACACTGGGTGGCGCATGTCTGTAAATTGGCCTCAGGTATAAAGGGAGCAAATACGGTACAATGTTGTTGGCAAAGGTCTTTTGAACGCTTGCGTGTGGCGCCTTGTATTGAAACACTGATGAGAACTGCAACGTGCTGTATTGGAATAAATGGACCACTTTGGATTTCAACGTCAACATTTGTCTACATGCGTTTGTTTAGCACAGGGCAATCAAGTGAGCATAGCACTTGTAACATCTAGCGTGTCAGCCAGGCCTTCCCCGGGTTCAGGCACCTCAGTAGTTCGGCATTAAACCGAACTCCTTAAACACCCTGTATTTATTGTATTTTGGTTGATTATAATTTTATTTCATTAAATTAATTTTGCAACCACTTCTTTTACTGTTATTTTTCGTAAATTATTTAATTTAACAAAGATGGTTTATAAAAAAAATCTCAAAAAAGCTTATTTTGTTCCACAGAAGAAAAAAGTAATTTTGAACAACATGAGTGTGAGTAAAGGATAACAGATTTTTAGAACAGATTTAAATATCATTTTTGGGTGAACTATGGATTTAAATCAATCATTCTCATTGTTTTAGAGTAGACTCACTATATGATGATAACTCATATTGGAGCTACTGTATTCTCAGAATTGATTCACAGTACATACAGAACATGGAAGAGAGCCATGAGTAAGGAACTGTTAGATTGTAACATGTTATTGAGAGTTGAATTTTAAGCAGGAGAGAAGGCTGCTCACATTGACAGTGCCTCTGAGGCCATGTGAGGACCCTGTGGGAAGGTAGAGCTGACTGATTTGTTTTCCATGGAGTCCACAGACCCGATCTTACCATCACACACACCTCACATTTCACACCCCACCGAGACAGAGAGGTGGACAGGGTCAAAACAAGCCAACCCCAACAAGGGAGACCCCCTGATGAGACTGACAGGCCAACTTTAATCATATTACTCATGCTGATGCTTAAAAACATGTAGTGTATTATAACACAGCATTGGTATTATGTAATGAATGCATGTGGTGGAAACTGACACCACAGAGGCATGCTTACTGGCAGAGGCAAAACAGAGATGTGATTCTTGGCAGGGAGAGAACAAGAGCTGGGGTTAAAATGACAGTATTCACGTGTTGTGTGATACTCACGCGGTCAAAGCTTCCCATGCTGCCCAGACGCATTCGCATACGGCTAGCTCCCTAGGGAAGAAATTAGGCAACTTGAATGTCAAAATTTACATCTACACAGACTTTTTGAATAATACAAATTATATTATCCTGTAGTCAACATGTCATTTATCCTTATCCTTCACAAACCTGTATGATTTCAGTCGTGAAATCATACACATGATTATGTGTAGTTTGAAGTATTTTAATGCTGCTCTTTTCCATGTAACAAAAGCAGATAGTGACCATCCAAAAAGGATCTTAATTTGAGCTTCAAGAAAGAAAGAAATTCATACATGTCTGGAACAACATGAGGGTGAGTAAATGACCGAAGGTAAATTTTTTAGTGAACTGTCCCTTTAACTGAACACAGACGTCTAATGGAGTATTCAGGCTTAGCTGGTCTTTATCCTTATGCAATGATATTGCTTTGCGAGTAAATACAGCAGATGGTTGGGTTATTATAGTACTGTACACAAACAAAGGTATTATTCATAGTACAAGGGTGGGTAAATGGGTCAATCCCCATTCATAGACCATTAAGACAACACACACACACACATACCCGTGAGAAGATGTTCTCCAGGGAGCTCGTCAAAGAACTCCGGGCTTTGTTCTTCAACAAGTCCAGTTTATTGCGGCCCGCACTGGAGTTATCAGAGGTCAGAGTGCTGCCAGAAGTATTCTGCTGTGACACAAAGGAATAAAAAGGAGCGAATAAGTGAGAATGAATGCCCTGTACGAGTAGACAGTTTTCTGAGGAATGCATGTCCTGCACTTGGTGACATTTCACTTAATAGAATTTAAAATGATGGAAGCAAGACAACCAGGTATCAGGGATAAATCGGCACTTGTCTAAACCAACACTGCCATAGTATCCAAAAGAGCTTAAAGCACAGATTGAGCACATTGGAAGCCTTGCCAACTATGACTTTCTCAGCAAACCATTGTTTTCACTGCGAAGTTCAAAGGGTAGGCAGATAGGATCGTTGTTTCCATGGTACCTTATAAAAATTGGCTGCATGTCTGTATATATTCACACATTTTATATATATATTATATAACAGTAAATGAGGATCTATTTGATTTAATTTCAACTTTTAAAGCTAGATGAGAGAAATGTTAACAGAGGTGAACTACTCTGAAAACACAGTCTTGCACATGTTTATAACGGCACCTGCATTCATTCTAGTGCTCTGTTCTAATCTCTAGCTTTATTCTGATGACTCTTACAACCTGTCTTATCCTATTAGAGGGAGGTTACAGTTTCATGACTCTGCAAGGCGGTGTGGGTGGGTGAAGTAAGTGGTGCATTTTTGTTGGTTGTGTACTTTTGCTACCTGCGAGACCTCTCCAATATGAACATGAGATTTCTGCTTGGTCTCACACAACTGTCGGAGGTGAAGAATCACAAGCTCGTTTTCTTCGTGATCAGATGCTGGCTTCATTTTCTAATGCACAAGAAAACAAACTAAATATACAATAGAGAATTGGAATGAAATTTAGTTATTTGTTTGCTCAATTTCTCCTGGTTTGCCTACCTGCACCCGTTCGAATATGTTGACCTGTTCGTTGTCGCTCAGTTGGGACAGGTACTTCTGAATGGCTAGTTTCGCCCTGGGAGGATACAAGCCTGGGACATTGAGAGAGACACACACTGGAATATTGTGCTAAAACTGAGGAGAGTACATTGAGTGAGTTGATGGAAGCTGGTGGTTTTACCTTCTATTCTCTCACAGAGCTTGTGCAAGTCGTGCATTGGACAATCCTCGCACAGTTTGATTTGGGTCTTGGAGCTCTGCATAGCTGCTGCTGTGGTAAAGGCTTGTTTTAGAGTGAGCATTACTTCATCCACCTAAGAAAAGCATTTGTAGACATCAAATTAAAGTAAAAAAGAAAAATCACCTTTAAAAGATTATGCTTGGTCAAACTTAAGCTCTACTCATGGGATCAATGTTGTCAAATACTTTGAAAAATATATATATTTTGACTACACAAATAAAAATAATTATACAGTAAAATACTTATAATGAAAGTCTTTAGGCCAGTCATACTGGAGGATTTAAAACCAGAAATATGAAGCATGTATTTTTTATAAAAAAATAAATACATTTGATTGTCATTTTGAAATGAGATAACCTTTCCACACAAATTTAACATCTGGTTATTCATTTATGATGCATATCATGTGTTTGTCATGGTCATGAAATGAGTTGAAAGATACTGTATATCTTTTGCTCAGATAAAATTTGTAAGTGGTAGCATATTCTGCTTACGAATTATGTTTACACTTTTTCCTTCAGTACTAGGTCTGGGATTGTGGTGTATTCTTTGGTTTTCTGAAATCAAAATTTCACCGGTCCAATCAGCGAACAGAGGGAGTGGCTGAGAACGATGACGTTGATGTTGTGCGTTAGTTTGAGTTGTAGTTGGAATGGAATGGAAATGGAATGGAAATTATTTTATTTGAAACAGGGACAATGCACAAATAAACATTAAACTTGTCAAGCAAGAAAATATGTCTTGGGCCAGGTTATAGCAGCAACTGCTAATTTCCACCTGTAGTCCCTGGGCAGGTATAACGAATTAAAAATACAAATAAAATAAAGATACTGATTTTAAAATAAAAATTTCATGGAGTAATGAATAAAAATGGTGTCCATTATAATTACAAACTGGCAGGTTTGAAACAGAAACAGGGAGGCCATCAACCATCAAACAGTTTAGCAGCATCTCCAGCACATTATGGTACAATCCAACTCTAAACACTCAATCATACACACACACATACACACATACAGTACATATACAGTACACAACAAAACACATTTTATGACAGATGTGTGCAAGCTTGCTTGCTTAACAACCAGCTCTTTATTAGGCATGAGAAGGTGCGAGAATCTGCACATAGGATATAAGTTCAGTAATGGCAGTGGAGAAAGATGCGAGCGATCACTGATCACTACACATTATTTGCGGCAGATCCGAACTGAGCGCAGCGGCGTATTGTTAATGATTAGACCCAGCTTCGACAGTTGACTGAATACATTATCACTGTCCTTAGTGTCAAATATACATTTAGAATTTGTAATTGTTCCGTGAATTCTTAAATTCGAAGAACAAAACCTGCAGCTCTCGTTGACAGACAACTTATTCTAAACACAATCCTCTGATCATTCGGATACGTGTTTACGGCCGGTTCATTCGCATGACATACGTCATGACCAAACGTTAGCGATTGGTTATGGCAGATCCTGAGTGGCTCTGGGCAGATCCAATAGTTTTAAACTTCAACAGAGTACCCGCCAACAAGAAAGTTAACGCTTGTCAATGGAGAGAGGCCAGACTCTCTGTACAAATGAAATGTACGAGAGTCTGGTAGATCCAGGCTAAGCTAAGCATCCATATAGACCAAAAACAAGGAAAAACCTTCATGTTTGCATATCAGCTGTACAATGAGACCTTATCTGTACATCGTGTGCAAAAACACAGGTCTAATCCTATTCATCCTCTGGGTGGCATTCAGTTGGCAGAGAAATCAGCGTACTAAAGGTAATGTCCACAAGATAGGCATGGGAGAGTCATTGTTTCCATTGTACCTTAGGATGAATAATTAATCAGTGTGGTGACAACAGGTGCTGTGAGCAGGTCAGGACTCACCAGAGACTCACTAGCGCACTGGAACACGTAACACACATACTGGGCTGGCCCAGACTCCTCCACATCCCGACAAATAAAGCCAAAGTGATCTGTCTGTTTAACACCCTGCGGGCACAAGAAATTACATCCATAAAAGACTAACAGACAAACAGGGCTGCAAGTCACAGTGACACACAACATGTAATAATTCACTTCATAAAACAAATTATTCTACCTCTGAATTCTGATTGGAAGAAAGTGTGATAACAAATCAACTGAATTTTATATTAATGCAGCACCTTGTAGGTATTATTATTGGTAATATATAGAATTTTTATTTAATGAAAGTATCCTTTATCATATTTCTGTTGCTGTGATTTTATGAAACCAATAAGCACTTAATAAAAAATGTTTTTTGGCTTTTAGTATGAATATGTTAGCCTTACTGTTATTTTAAGCTATAGTGTGCTCCAAAACAATGACAAAATTCCCATTTAGAAGATATAAGCCTTTAAAATGTACAGTCTCTCACTTCCGCCAATATGGATCAATGATTTTGATGACATCCTGCTGCACTTACAGCTTCTTATCAGATCTTCTGTCCAATCAAATGCTCATAAATGCTCATTTAAATTATCTAGAATCTAAAAAGCGTCCCGCCCCCTACATTATAAAAATGTAAATATCTGCAATTATAAATAGACGCTGAAGCTGGGCTAAAATCAGTCACTTGCTCACACATTTACTATTATTTCTACATGATTAACGGCTTTACCGAGCTGTGATATGAACAAATCGCTATTGGCTATTTTAAAAAAGGGGAGGAGCTGCTCTATATGTCCCGCCCTGTCTTAATCTTTCAGTGGAAATTACGTCAACACATTTAATAATGCTGCGCTTTTCAAGGCCCTTTAAGGATGAGCATTACAAAACATGCACTTTTATCGTAAGACATACACAACAGTTAGAAATATGGCAGTTTGAAAGGTATTTTTATGAGAACATCAATACAAGACAAAGAAAAATATAAATATTCTAAATTAGTACAAAACCTAAATGTCAGTTGCTTGGTACTTGTTTTGAATAGCACTGTATGACAACATATGGTGACATTAAATATGAGACGTACAAAGAGCTTATCTCTAAAACCAAACAAGCCTAATCCTTTCACACACAGACCTGTGAACAGGACGAGATGTCCTTAAAATTCTTCTCCAGAACCACAGTTTTGGTTTCAGGGCTGATGAGATTCACTTCAAACCGACCAACCTGCACCAAAAAAAAGCCATTTGATAGCATATTTTGTTTATTGAAAAGCAGTAGGAATAATAACACAAATATCAAGATAAATGTCTGATAACTCGGCTCGCAGTGTTTTCTGAGAGCTGTATTTGTATTTGCCTACTTGACAACCAAGGTCATAGTGATTTAACCAAATGACCATAGACACCTCCCTCTAAAAACTGTTTAAGGGGAAATGTGTGACTGCATGACCATCATGCATGCTAATTAGCAAGAATTTGACTTTTAAAAAGAAGACATTTACATGCGTAGTCCTGTTTTTAAGCTTAGAGGGATAGAGCTCAGGAGAAAATATTTGAGTGTTTTTTTGTTTATAAAATGAAAGTCAGTTGGGTTAAAATTTGTTTAGAACTCCATCAACCCTCTATTCACACAATGGAAATAGAATCACCATAGTTGTGGTGTGGACTTCCCACTTCTCATAGAATCAGAAATATTATTAAAACATTATAGTTATCATCCTTTGTGTTAACAGGCATTTGACCTCTATCCAGTGAAATCTAACAATACAGACATTATTTATTCACCGAGCGTGAAATTTAGTAGCATGTGTGAGTGATTTACTCGCAATGTAGAGGGTTTGTCCATTAACTTTCATTGTATGGAAACAGTTGAAATACTCATTAATATCTTTTTTTGTTTCAACATGAGGGTGAGTAAATGATGAATTTCATTTTTGAAAACATCTGTAAAGGTTCATGATATCCCAGACTTAAAGTTTGTGTGTAATACCTGGAACAGCATTGTGCGATTCCTGTCAGCATCAGTCGGCTGCACGTTATTGGGCGCGCTAGCATGCCTCCTACGCGTTGACCCCTTGCCAGTCTCTCTGGGCTTTTTCTGCAGGCCGCCCGCGAGGCTATTACAGCGCGTACGAATCTCCTGCTGCTCCCCAAATCCCGAGTCCTCCAAAATGCACTCAGGAAAGGCCCCTCGCAAGCTGCCTGTACTGGAGGAGCTGGTCAAGGCCAGTTTCCCATTGGCCAACTCAGACAGGTCTTCCTCAATCGAGCCGGGTTCTGCCTCGGGTTCATCAACTTCGCAAAGGGAGGAGCTTAGAGGGTCGTCACCCATGATGAACTCTACAAAGGCTTCGGTGGAGCTACGCTGACCGCTGAGGAGCCGCAGACGCTTGCGTTCAATCTCGTGTTGGCGGAATTTATCAATGCAGTCGTCAATTAGAGTTGAAGGGGCTGTCTTGTGGTTGACAGTCACTTTTCCACAGTAAAGTACTTCAAACTTCTGGGAGTTGTAGAAAGACTCGTCACTATCTTGCTTGGGCTTGCTTTCCTCCTTAAGTGCAGCCTTGGACACCTGTCTAATGCTGCTAATAACCTCAGGCACCTGGGGAACAGGGTAAGACATTAGATCAACCATAAAAATACTAACTCAACACACTGAAAGGCAAACAAGGACGAAACTTCAATAAAAAGGCTCAGTGGTCACGTTAAACTTTTGCAGTGAGACATGCAGGTTGCATAACTAACTAGGTTCAGCCCCTAAGGAGCCATTTAGGAGTCAGTAATACAAAAGCCAAGGCAGACTTTTCTCTGGTATCTGAATCTACAATCGATCATTTAGAATGAAACCTGGAGCTAAGAAAACAGATCTCTGTTTTTGTAAGCCTGAGCATCGGTAGGAATCTTTTGAAACTAGGCGTAAGGGCATAGGTTTAATTATAACATGGGTTGAGCAACACTATACATATCCACACAAAATACTTTATCTTTATTTTATCTTTATGTATTAAAGATGTTATTTTCCAGGATCTAACACTCATGTTTCAAACAACTGAGAAACTGTAATGTAATGTAATGTAAAAAATATATATATATATACAACAAGGTTTTACAAAAATTCTCAAAATTAAAAAAATTTGAAAGACAAATTCGAAGTGCTGTGCAGTTCTTGAAAAATATACATTCTCAGATATTTTACAGTAAGTACATTTTAAAAGAGATGTTGGGGGGGGGGGTATTAAGATTTTATTTTCAGGAATTCTAATTCTTATGTTTTGTCCAGAACAATCCTGAGGAAAAAAGTTTGAAACATTCTTAAGAATATTTTGCACACACAAAAAAAAAACATTACTCATAAAGTTGAGTAGAACTACATTCTTAAGAATGTTTAGTGAATCCTAACCCTAAATTTTGCTGAAGCACCAATTTTGGAAACCTTGAGATTTGAATTGGCTGTTTGATTAGGCTCCTCACAGAAAAGCACGGGACAATAAAGAAACTGATTTATAGCGGCTTGGGTTTTGAACACAAGCAGCATTTGCATAATTCCTGTAAAACAACTCATGCACAGTCACAAGCCATGCAAAAGTGTTACCCTGGTAACGCTTAAATTTCACTTATTACAGGAAACAAAGTATTTAATTTTACAAATGAAAACATGACATTAATTATATACCGTAGCTTTATTACATTTAGTCACAGCTGCGAACGAAAGAAACTAAGTCCCTACCATCCATACTCAAATCTGCATTCATGCTTTTGGGTTTAAAACTGGTATTAACTGGTTGCAAATGTCAGATATACCTCAAAGTATATTAAGCCCGTGATCTCGTGCCTTTGCTTGGCTTAGAAATGTTCTGGCTTGTCTCTCAGGCTCAAGTGTATAAAAGGTTATGGCAACGTTAAATAAAACTGATTTACATCAGCAAGACACATCTTGTTTGGGAGAATACAAAATGAGTCTGGTGACAGAATTGGGCCTGATGCCAGCAAGACACAGAGGTGAAACGAAATGAAGGTCCACAGACTTTAAACACACACTAGGCCAGCTCAGACTAGGCTGGAAGAGCATGCTTAGCTGGCCTGAGATGACCATAAGCCTGGTAATGGTATAAGATTCAATTCTGAGCTGGCTCAACATTTACAATAAATCCCTGAAATTACGTTCAGGGAAAACAAACAGAAGTAGATAAAATTATGTTCTAAGAAGAATCTGCAACTCTTTCAGACATTGTATAAACGAAGGTTGGAATTTCCTTAGACACAGCCAGCTCTGAGACACATTAGCATGTTGCACAGTCAGTGCACATAGAGCTTAAAGCACTAATGTGAACAAGAATCCTGTCGATATAAACAAATCTTCCAGGAACTAAAGCCCTGTAATGGATACAGAGTGCTTGCTGCATAAAAATACAGTCACATGGATTACTTGTTCAAGGCAGTAATGGAGGGCAAGTCAAACATAACTGCAGGCTATTCACACTGTTCTATCCCTTGTAAAGCTAACCCATGAAAACTTTCACATTAGAGGCTTGACTTGTTTCTTTACCATGTCACTGGCATAACTACACCCATAATATAAATCATCTTTTTACGGGCTATCAGGTACAACAAACACCTAACCTGCCATATTAAATTTCAGCGCATAACTCAATACAATATGGCTTTTTGAGAATTGGTGTGCTATTACTTGATGCAATAAGCCTTATAATTGTTTTCCTGGTGTGCAAAAAAACATTGAAGGAGGGACCCGAGTTATATATAGAACAAGAATATCAAAGAGACTTAAGGCTGGGAACATAACTATCCAGAACTCCTTATAAACCACATTAAAGTCCACTCAGAATGCTTTGGCAACCACATAGCAACACCCTGGCAACCACCCAGAATAGCCTAACAATTTAGCACCAAGTTCTACATGGGTACATTTTCTTTACTTTGCAATTGATTTTATGCAATTATTGCAGGCACTTCACGAGTCAGGAGTAAAAAATAAAGACAATTAAGACCTCTGTGGTCCACTACAGTAAATATAGCTCAGTTTAATGCAAACATGTCTTTGAAAACCTAAGGCTAACTGGTGGAAAATCACCGTGCAGCTGAAAGAAAAGGTTCCTTGAGATCAGGAGGAAAAGCAAACAATCCTTCAAGCAATCGTCTGCTGCAATGGGCTGCCTGTGTAAGCAGCACAAAGGGTGTGGCTGCTTGTTTTTAACTGACACATGGCTTATTTCCTAGGAACACTCACAGATTTCCAAAAATAATCATAGCAACTACCTAGTTTAAGCAGCCTGAATAATCTGCAAAAACAGATTTTTACATCTGATAGTGAAAAGGCAATGCACACTAATGCTGTTTTGAGGTCACATACCCAGCGTACAAGAAAAAGCGCAACAAAAACATTCACCTAAACTGCTATGACCTCACCAGGCATCAGTGACAGTGTTTAAACCCCTTAAATGGTCTGAATTATTCAATTGCAAGATGATGCTAGACCCCCTTTAGTCTAATCAATTATTTGCACTGAAACAAACATGTAAGGATGAAAGTAGGAGGGTATGAATTACAAAAAAAAACAGTTTATTATACGTTATATTTAGTGTTCAAATAGAATGTGATTCAAATTGAAAAATTCTTGCCATTCCATTAGATTACACTTTTTTAAAACATTTTTATCACAACTAAGTTCACTTTCCTTTGTTTATTTGCCTTTTCATCAACTGGTGTCAGAGGCATTTAGTGAATATATGACATCAGTTCTTCTCAAGTAAAGTTCACTAGCAAGAGTAACCACGTGTGTGTAGTGCATCACATTAACTATGAGCATGTTTGTTTTACAACCAGAAAGAGTCCAACAACATACATTGTCGTCATTTTGAACAGAATATTCTTTTATCATTCAAAACACAATGCTTTTGTGAAGCATTTTGATGTTTATAAATAAATGTCACTTGGTTTTATTTTCTGTAACCAAATGCAATGGCATTCTTACATTTTAGGTGCTTTACATATATGTAGTATGACACAGAGGCTTAATACCAGATGAGGAATATAAACCTCTTTGATTTATGCATGTGAGATGAAAAGTAGTTTAAACGCAAAGAAACTGTGATGAGAAATTCCTGCTTTTCATTAAAATCGACAAAATACAAAGACTGATTAGTGCACATGACCTAAATATCTCGAGATTTAAAGAATTTGCAAAATGTCATCAATGTGCTGCCATGACCTCATGTTTAAAAATGCTTTAGAACGCGGTTTAAAGACTAAGATATAAAATAAAATGCAACAGCACTGGAGGCTTCTCAGAAAATTACCAGAGTCAACCCACATAAAACTAACAGTGAACACAGAGAAAAGAGCACTGAAAGATTATGAATCAGAATTTTAAAGAAATACTAAAAAATAAATAAAAATTTTTTTAAATGTTCAAAGTACACAAATGAACCTTGACAGCCCTAAAAATATACTGCACAAAATCCTTTTATTTCTCTCAATTTTTTTGCGAACCCCCGTCTGAAAATTCCTTACTTAAAAAATCCACGTTAAAATATTGATTATTCATAGGTATACCTTTGCTTTCTCTACAGTATACAAAACACAATGCACTAGAACAGGACACTCATGTCACTGGTCACTTCTTGTACAGGACGCAGATTGGCTTGACATGAGTCATGGGTACCAGGAAGACCGACCAACTACAAGGTATTCAGAGCCGCTGGGTAAAACAGGACACTGTCCCATATTCCAAAACTCTAACTCGGAGGTCTAAGTGGGTTATTATATCCTGTGCAACATTGCTTTCGCTTCTTTGATAACCGCTCCAAACCTCAAAATAAATAGCCTAGTCTTAAACTGCATAAACAATTTTTAAAAATGCACCAGAAGGACCCCAGGCATTTTTTCTTGCCCACAGCATAAACACACTACAGCTTAATCACAGATAAAGCTTTCCTTTCATTTCTATCAGTATAATGAGGCCAGGCATCTGAGTGCACATAGTATATCATTATGAATAGAAGCATAACCTTACTTTGTTGCCCTTACACTGGGTGGGCTATTCTATGCTGAAGGTGGAGTTATAAATAAGGGACCAGTGGGTTCCCCCACAGCCTTAAACGTTGAACTATGTCACTCCACAGGCAACTGGAAAGGATTGATCTGGCTGCATTCAGACTAGGAGATATTTATATGCCGAAATGGCAGCTGAGTCGCTCTCAGAAAACTGGAGGGACTATGGTGCACGGTAGCACTTCGAAATGAGCCAGCAGCCATCTTAAAATGTGAGCAAAGACACATTCCTCATGGACTATCTAGCACGTGTTGATATCTAGATACGTGTTTATTGCATAACACATGATGGTGATGTATGCATGTTGCCTCTGGAGCTCAACATGCACACACAAGAGGACCGACACCATGAAGAGAAACTTTCCCTTCCTCACATTCACTTCTGAGTACTTTTACCTTTGAGAATATATACAACAATAGTATAAATAGCATACATAATGTGGCACGTGCAAATAAAAAATATTTATTTTCAAATAAAATCCACAGAGAAACAAAGAGATATACCATAGCGAATCACTGAATATACACACATATGTGCAAATTCATCTTTCATCAAAAACAACAAAGCACATTGAACAGGCTTCTCAAATATATCTCAGCAGCAGAATAACATTAGGGTCGCATTACAACTAATTACAAATCAATACGATGGAACAGAGTACTCAGATGTAACTGCAGTGCATCATGGCTATTGTTGTTGTTTCAAGGCATCATGACAGAGAGCAGAGGAGCGGGTGGGGGTATTTCAATGTTCTAAGTGTGTACTGTCTGATCTGATTAATCCTTCCACCTCGTGTGCCAGGAGAGATCTGACCCGCCTTTACATGATGCTCTGTAAATCTAATTCCTCTGGTGCAACGGTGCCCTACATACTGGCATTTATCCAACTGACAAAGACCTGTCAATCATACAGGAGACTAAACGTCAGGGCGCATTGTCCCTGTGTAAAAGTTTAGCATGATTAATTTTTCTCCAAAACACATTGGGAACAATTATTTGCCCCCTTTTATGAAATACTTTTTGCAACCTCCTTTTTCCAAGATAACAGCTCTGAGTCTTCTCCTATAATGCCTGATGAGTTTGGAGAACACCTGACAAGAGATCAGAAACCATTCCTCCATACAACTCCATGTTGGCACTTCTTCTCTTCAGTTCAGCCCACTCATCTTAGGGTTCAGGTCTGGGGACTGGGATGGCCATTGCAGATGCTTGGTTTTGTGGTCAGTGACCCTTTTGTTTTGATTTTGATGTTTGTTTTTTGGGTCACTGTCCTGTTGGAAGATCCTAACATGGCATGTTATAAGATTTCTAGCAGAGGTTGTCAAGTTTTTATTTTTTTATCTGTTGGTATTTGATCGAATCCATGATGCCATGTCACTGTCAAGATGTCCAGGACCTCTAGGGATAAAAAAGTACCCCATGTGTTAAATGAAATAGTCTGCTGTATCTTCAATGTTGTGGGCCTAAAGGCAATATGGAAGAAGAAGAAGCGCCAACATGGATCTGGGAATCTGAAGGATCTGGATATTCTGTATAGGAATGGTTTCTGATCTCTTGTCAGTTGTTCTCCAAACTTATCAGGCAGTATAGGAGAAGACTCAGAGCTGTTATGGAAAAAAGAGGTCGCAAAAAAATTATAATAAAAAGGGGCAAATAATTGTTGTTCCCAACGTGTTTTGGAGAAAAACATATATTTCATAATGTGATAATGATAATGCATAATGATTTTCCCCCCACTTTCAATTATTTTACTTCAATGAAAGCTTAGATATTTGCTCATTTTAAAAATAAAATATCAAAAGGATTAATAATTCAGATTTGGTCATATTTACCAAGGGGGCAAACAATTCTGACCAGCACTCTATATACACAGACATACAATACATATATATATATATATATATATATATATAATTATTATTAACAAAATTAGGTCATTTACCAATAGACCTGATATTTAAAAAATATATAGGCCTAACCATTTAAGTTGAAAAGTTAAAAATCCCCTGAAAGAGTTAACTGAATATCTGTATTAAAAAGTAGGTAATTTAACAATAGTCCCGATATTTAAGAATATATAACCATTTCAGTTAATATTGGAATAAATAAATAAAATAATGGTCAAATTATGCCATTTATTCATATAAAGAACCGATAACCAGTCTATTAACCTCTAATCCGAACCCCAGAAAGTGTTGATTCATAAGCACTGTGCCCTTGAGCAACACATTAAACAAACAAGACACTTAACAGCTAAATCAGTGGCCAAACATACCTGATTCGGATCGCATGCTTTGAACACATGGCATGCCATCTCAGACTCTGGGTTCTCTGGTTGACTTCTGATAAGGTAGGCAAAGTAAGACAGGTCATGACTATTGTGGATAAACCTGGATATAAACTGTGCTTTGTGTTCGAATATGAACACGGACGGGTTGCTGCTGTTTGCGGGCACGCAGCGGATCAGAGAGGGCGAGAGATTCAGCTGAACTTCTCTGGCCTGTGCGGGACCGGGCTCGTTCTTCTCACTTTTCCTCCGAATCTCCGCCACCAGCCACGGGAGCATGGGCAGCGTGGTTCGCCTGTCCAGAGACGACCAGCCCATGTAACACAGCGCAAACCTCTTCTCTGCCTTTTGATTACTGTCATTATTATTATTCCCTTTGCCACCATGTCCCTCCATCTCTCCAATGGCTCCGGGACAAAGACTTTAGTTGCTTTGTGCAACAACTCTGTCTTTATACCACTAATTGCCTAAAAAAAAATACATGCACCGGTCAGTAGGCTATGTGAAAGCAGCTGGAAACATCCCCTGGCGCGTTTATGGTATATGGATCACTCACGCTTTAGGCAAAAGTGCGTGAGGATCGTGTGTCCTGAAGAGCTTAAGCTACAACAATACTGGCTTTTAAGATGCACCGAGGCTTTTATTCCAAGGTCATATCACTGTTTAAAAATAAAAACCTCCACTCAAAGCGAAAAAATCCATATATAAAGTTCAACGATTTGCCTCAGTGTATCAATAATACACAACTGCTTGAAGGACTGCGCGTCTTATTCCTGCAGATTTCTCGAGTCCCGACGCCTCAGATTGTGGACGTCGCCGCGGACAAACGCCTCATGTGTGAAGTTGCAGATCAGCTGGAGTCCTTTAAAGTCGCTGCACATCACTTTTTAGTCGTTTTTGTGTCATTTAACGGCGTTGGAGAACAGAGAGTGCTGTGGTTCCAGGAGGAGTGGCCGCAGCAGCCATATGAGAGGCGTTCACTTGAACGCGCGTGTGTGTGTGTGTGGATCTCTGGCTCCCCTGCGTCTTCAGGAAACACACGGCACTGGCCTGACTGAGGAAAGCAAGTGAACTTTATTAATGCTTGGGATATCGAAATAGTTTAACGTTGTATTACTCCATCTGAATATTTAATATTTTTGCTAGTCAACTTCTTTATTGGCTACAAATAATTGCCCAGGGGGCAGGGGCTGACATTTTGTGAAAACGCGCCCCAATTGTGAATATTGATATAGGCCTATACAACTATTTGTCCTAATGAAACATTAGATATTAGCAATTATTACTCCCATTATTACACTTAATTCTTTTTTCATTACGTGTCCCCAATAACAAATTAATTTGGAAATTAGATACAGTGAGTGTATATAGATACATTGTATTGAATGGCACTACACATGTATGGCCATTTTACCCACATATTGCATAAAGTAAAATGGTGTATGAATTAATTCCGTTATATCTTTCATAACATAGTTGAGAATAATCTTTATACAAATTTTGGTTAAAAAAAATCCTGAAACCCCAAAATTTTAAATAAATTAAAAAGAAATCCCATTGTTTTTGTATAGCCTACGTGTAATTTCATGTCATTTAAAAAAAAAAGAACTGAGTTCTGATGTCCACTAAAGAGGACATAGCATAACCTATGAACAAAATATCAGTTTTCTAAAATGTGTTTTTTATTTTATTTTATTTTTACCATTTGTTTCTTATACTCTAAACAATGTGATGACATCTAAAAAAATACTAAACTCAAAAAACTTTTTTTTTCTGGGCCAATGAACACGGAATGAAGTTGGGTCAAAAGATTTTACTGTGGATGAAGCATTCTTCACATTTCTAGTAAATACAGGGTGAGGCTCAGTGTGTTTAAGGTGAGCATACTTGTATAATTCAATGTGAATCAATGGTAGGCTATCCTATGCAAGGGAAGTTTCATTCGAGCAATATTTGTTAATAGTATTAAATTATTATTTTGCCAGTATAGTGAATTGGATTACATAAGTATAGGCTACTGACAGGTTTGAAACATGAAACTGTACTTTTGCACAAAAATTAATCAATATACTCAAGAGCGCCCTCTGCTGTCTCTAGAAGCTATCATTTTATTTTCTTATGATATAGGTTACTGTGGTCATATTTCGGAATCAAATACTAACATACATACTGCTGCACACTATGTAGTATAGAGAGTAAACTGTCTACCCTTCATTTCAGACAGTGGGTGAATTCGAAATAGTATGTTTCCATACCTTTCTTGCCATTTCTTTAATAGTAAGCTATACACTAGGAATAGTACAGAATACGGTAGAAATCGTAAAAGTAGTATACTATTATGCTATTCAGAAGTATACAATCTGGATGCTGCCATCATCCGCTCTTAGTTAATGTGAAAATTATTCTTGACCCGTAAATGTAATGTGATTGCTCACAAAAAAGAAAGAAAGAGGGCAATAAACAGAAGTCGTGAAAGTATTTTCTTCCCTAGTGTGACGTATTACCTGGTGAAAAAGCTTCTCGAACAAGAACAAACGTAGGAGAGGACTTGATTTTGTCCATCGGGAATTGATTGGATCATTGTGGTTTGCTTTTGCTGCAATCTCATGTGAGCAGTGGCATAGGTTTGATTTTGAAATTGGTGGGGACGGGGACATATATTTTAAGGTTTGATTGAAATTATTGCTAGGGATATATCAGTGTCACTGGATATTGGTAGGGACACGTCCCTAGCGTCCCTATACTAAATTCTACGCCCCTGCATGTGAGTGACAGGTAGGTTGTCTCGCCTTTGCATCAGTAAACAACGCATTGCTTGTCTAACACAGTGAGATATGATGATGATTGGAATCAGTTCAAGGCCAACTGAGGACCTGCATAATAATTTGCATAATTTGTATTTTGTTTCATAAAAGTATTAGCTGGTTAATAAAATAAATTGAAAACACATTTTTAAAAGTTCTCATGTTACTATTGCTACCATCGAGTCCTGACCAAGTGCCCAGCTTAAAACAAGATGCTAGACAAATAGCAGCACTTCCAGATGAATATGAGAGACCATCAGAGACCAACTGTAGCCTATCATCACATATAGCCTGTAATATAGTCTGTAAAAGTTGCCATCTCTAGGCACAGGTTTCAGACTTTCAGAAAGTATTCAATTATTTCTCTGTCTGCTGTGCTGCAAGGTCACATTCACACATATTTCATCTGTAATCTTTCAGCCAAGACAAAACAGCAGATCAGTTCCACTGTCAAGAAGACAACGAAGCTGACAAAAATTGATAAGTCTATTCAAAATAACAGGTCATCCCACCAAATTTTTTCCTAAACCGAATCCAACACCATCCTTACTGTTAAGCATTGTGATGTTAAGCATTGTAAAGGATTGTGATGTTAAGAAGGTGCAATTATTATTTTTTTAACTATAAACGAAACAGAATAGTGGTTCAGTGAATAATTTTATTGCAAAATATTAGGAGAAATTCATGTTCTTGAACATCAACTCATAAGCATTATTTGAAAGGGGAAAAACAAGTAATTAATGTTCTTAAAGGCACTTTAGACAATTATGAAGATCAAAATTATTGACGATTGGAAATTTATGTTGATCCATGAGGGATCTAACACTATAGGACATGTGTCTTTATTCAGTGCTGACAGTATTAAAGGAATGAAAAGAAAAAAGATCAGTGCAAAAATATTAACTGTACTTAAATGTAAATATTTAGTCAAAGACAGAATGGTTCAGAATCACTGCTGCAAAAATCACATGCAGAAAAATATTAGACAGTCTCTAAAACGGAGGCCATTTCCTTGAACTGCCTGTGGAAGTTCTGAGGGCCAAAAACAAGATAATTATGAATTTCAGAAAGTTTAGACACTTTAGATGGTTTAAAATGAAAATAGGAAAATGCATAATTCCATACCTGGAACTGCTGTACTGTCATCTCAAAGGATTTATATGATACCTCCCCTGACGTGTCCGCAATTTTCATTAGAACCGAGATGAACGAAGAGTTGAGGGATCGGCAGGTATCTGAGCTCACTGCCATTCCAAGCTTCCACTGGATATCTACAAGCTAAGAGTGAAGAAGCTTTGATATCAACAACCTGAGAGAGAATAGCGGCTGACCAATAGCGACACTGAAAACAAGAATCATGTGACACACCTGTCCAATACTAGCCATTGTCAGGACCTCCTGCTGTGCATGTAGAAGAGCACCATGCTCAGTCCAAAGCTGGTGCACCAACTGTAGCTTTGCTTTGGACCATTTACTGCTGCATTCAGTCAATTTACTGACCAAGACATCTGCACTGAGATTGCTCTTTGCAGCTAACCTGTTTTAATAAATATTTATCATAAATTGAATCGCAGCCAACACCAATCAAACAGGCAAAATCAATGTTCCAGAAATGTGTATACACAGGGTTTGAAATAAGCCCATTTTACTTCCGAAACGTTTACATCAATGACATTTTGTCCTTTGAAAGATAATACTGTACCTAAAATAGTATGACATCAGTCTTATAATATCTTGAACAGCTTTCTGATCCAGGTTTATCCCGGCTCTTTGAAATTTCTGAGTTAGGGAAATAAAAGCATTTCAAAGACATAAAAGCAAGTACATGCATGCTCAATTTACAATATAATTACATCCCTGTAAATTTTGTGAGCTTACATCACAGTTTTCAATCAAATCTACTGCTGTGCTCTGATCCTGAAGATGAACAAGGATCACCTGGAGCTGGAAAATGAAAAGACTAGTGTCAGATTAGCCGTCTGAATTAACATTTAATAATACCACATCCAGTACATAACTTGATGATAATATGTAAATATAAACTGTGAAGTGTTGCAAATTTTTCAAGCACATTGTTGTTCTTCCCATTGTACATGACCACACACACAATCTTACCGTTTCTGCAAACAAGTCTGTGGGGAGCTTTTCAATTTTTTTGACCACATCATCCACACCTGCAATAAAACATGCAAAATGTCACGGATAATCAGAATCAAATTATTTATTAATGCTAGGTTATTTCAATTAATGGCTGTGTGTGAGTTTATACTTGTGACATTCTGTTAAGTGTATAGTAAAAACGGGCACCCAATGATATGGCATAGATAAGTGTGTGAAATTATTAGTAGTATGAGTTATATCAAAATATATATTGATACCAATTATTATATTCATATATAAGGTTAATTTGATCATGTTTAGTTTAATTAGAGCACAGAAAGTGAACAAACACAAATTGCTGCTCTTTAAATTTGCAAGAAAATAGTATACATTCTACTCACCAGTTGACAGCTCCAGTCCAAACATCTTTGTCAATTATCGGGCTATTTATCATAAGACAACTGCATTCAACAATATGTTAAACAGCCGGTATTGTGTCAAAGCATAGATCAATTATTTTGGACCAGTTGTTTACTTGTCTTTAGTCAATTCTGTAAAAAAGGAGAGTTCCAGTCCGGAAGTGATGGATTCCATTGAGAATTTATTTCAAAATAGCAGTACGACTGTTGGGTAACGTTAGTAGACTACAATGGAAAGAATATAAATGTATATATTTTTTATATTATTTATATAGTCAGAAATATAAAGAGTTACTTACTATTTGACCTCAGCAATATGTGCTTTTTATTTTTTTATTTTTTTTATTCCAATTCTAATTTTAAATTATTTTATTTTACTGACCTTGGTATTTTCTTTGCGTTCTTGTCATATGACAACAAAAACCGGTCTATTGACTTATTTATATTAATACTTAATAGTATTAATAACTTAAAAATATGAATGTCAAAGAAATAATACATCAACAAAAAAAATCTAATAATTAAAACGAATTAAATTTATGTCCCCTTGTTTGGGCTTTGATTTTGAAAATCCCTCGGTCAGTCCTCCCGGATGTCGGAGTCACACCTCTCTCGAAGTTTTGTATCGTCGCGGGTTTTACATATCAATGATGGCGGTGCAAACGGAGAGAGGGATCCCGCTCAGTGCGGTATGAATGTTTAATACATTTATTATTACAACCTGACGTGTGTAATTAACGCATGGTAATAGACACCATGTTAATAGACCTATTGGAAAGTGCATACGTAATAACGTAATTTCTCGCACTGTTAGCATTGTCATTGGCAAGTTGACGGTTTATACGACATCTTAAATTATCTAACGTTATATGTTTGCTCTTAACAATGAACAACAAATATTTCACAGTGTGTGGGAAATTGTGTGATCGTTTAATGTTATGTTCATGCATTTGTTTTGCTGTGACGTATATGTTCGTCGTCCTATCAGAAAGGCTCCAAAATCGAATTTTTCTTTCAGTTTCGTTTCTCTGTCAACGGAATGTGCCTAGTCGAGGCTAAATCTACCTGTTTATTCCTTCCACCTTAAAAAACGTCGCGCTTGCACTTGTTTTTAAACTTTTTAGTGTTTAGTCCGTCACACTGTGTATCGGTTCCCTCAGTGTGATCAGTAGGCTATACTGACAGTAGCTCACCTTTAAAAATGACTGAGAAACAGTGGCTCCAATTGGACAAAAAATTTAATGATGTACTAAAACTTTTTCTTTGGATAATCCGGTACATTATCCTCAGACCAACTGTTATTTGTAGTTATTAAGTTCCAAAGTTATTCGCATAGACATTAGCGAAACTTTTGAGCTATTGGTGGCGCTGTACATGATTTGAGACTGTGGTGGGAAACAATTTTACAGCACTGTCTGAATAAGGGACAAACATTTACCAATTGTCTTTAAATGTTATTTATTGTCTTGCAAGAAAAGGTCAACAGTCATACAGAGTCAGTGCCTGCAGAGTGTGACAAAGAAGGGAGGAAGAAAGAAATCCTTTCTTCTTTATAGTTGATTCTATCTATGTCATCA
This sequence comes from Phoxinus phoxinus, assembly GCF_949152265.1. NCBI lineage: Eukaryota > Metazoa > Chordata > Actinopteri > Cypriniformes > Leuciscidae > Phoxinus > Phoxinus phoxinus. The sequence goes on along the minus strand of NC_136882.1, from coordinate 26,127,718 downwards.
TGAACAACATGTCCCATAACTGACACATTGTGTTGCATCCTACTAGACTTGAGTAAAAGGCCCTTTGTCTCAGTCATACATTAGAGTCACACATTACTTATTGTCAAGTCACATATTAAAGGTCATACACATACATGTACACAGATAAGGGTTTTTTGTTCCATCAATGTAGCAGAGAATCTTTGGAGTCCACATGCAATCCTCGTCCGTTTTACTACCTGATTCGAATTGCTATGAATATAAGAAAATGCACATATATAGAACATATTAAATTGCTTCCACAAGACAGATACTCAAAATTCGATTTGGTTAATGTTAAAACTGTCCTCTATATGTGTGCCAAATTGTATAACTTTAAGTTTCCCTCAAGCACCATAAACACAGGAGCGGGTTGGAGTAATAGCCTTGTGGTAGCAGCTGCTTCAGGCGACCCGAGTTTGAGTCCTTTGCCTGTCCTGGTATCTCTCTCCTCACTGTTGCTTCCTGTCTCATCTAATAAAGGGATGAAATATAACTTTTAAAAAAACACAAGAGTGAAAGAAGATTAAGAAGAATGAATACAAACACCCGTTGGCCCCTAATAATAAGTAGAAATACTGATTTGTAGCATATATATCATCACTTAACAATAACAGTAAGCTCATGGTAGGCCTCTCGTAAAATACTTATAAATCATCTATAAAAATATACATGGGGGAAAAAATAAGTTTTTACTTCCGAGTGTCGCTGTCTATTCATGTTTTTTTCTAAAACAACTTCGAACAAGGCTCATCCAAATGATATATGAATTAAAAAATGGTTCAGAAAATAAGTTATTGATTAATAGTTATTGATTATTACATTGTTCAAATGTATAATAACTTAGGGTCTTTTGAAAATCCAGAATAAAGAATTCAAAATCGAGCCAAAATGTCTGTTACCGTCAAACCTGCAAACAGATAGGCTAATATGGAGAAAAATCTATTTTGCAAGTCTTATATTACAGAAACATCCTAACACAGAACCCTATCCTGTCTGTTCAGTAACGGTATAACTTTTTCAAATCTTAAGTATTAAGATAAGAAGTTTCTGTAATACAGCTCCTGTGACCAGAGATCCACAATCCTAGAATACATCTTTTTAAGTAATCCATACATACATAAATTGTGTTTTAGGGTGTTATTAATAAAGTTTCCTGTGTCTTTGATCTTTTTATAGCTTAACCCAAAGTTCCTTCACACCAACTCCACCAGCCACACCTGGCCCTTCAGTGCCATTGCAGAGCTGATAGGTGAGCGGACACTTCTGATAGCGCTCATTGTGAGACTATGTATTAGCAGTTGAAACAATGGGTGTGTTCCCTCAAAGCTTAGATTACTATGAATTTGTAACCTAGTTTCACATCTTAAAGACATTCCTGGCTATATTACCAGTGCATGATAGTATTTAGTAGTACTGTACGTAATACATTAAGTACTGGTAAATATTTTTATTGCATCCCATGTATTGCTCATTAACAGCTAGCCATGAAGTTTAACTCCTGCCAGGGTCAAGTAAGGAATTAAAAGACTTTGTAAGAATAGCTTTCAGGGCTACCTCAGTAGAGAGTTACTCTCAGGCACTAGGATAAATATGTGTAATAATTTGATCATATTTTATATGTATATTTTCTACTTTAGACAATGCTTACGACCCAGATGTGAGTGCCAAACAGTTTTGGATTGATAAGACAGCAATCAGAGGTCACGATTGTCTAATTTTCATGGATAATGGAGCAGGAATGGATTACGATAAGATGCACAAAATGCTCAGGTGGGTGAGAACACAAACCAGTATGTTGACTAGCACACATTTGGGTTTCATGATCCTAAAAGTGATTCTTACAGTGTCACATGATCTAATGTGCTGATTTGGTACTCAAGAAACTTTTCGGTTACAGTGTAATTATATATTTAAGTACTGACAGTAATATTAATTAACAATATGTACTTACTCTAGGGTTAGGGTAGGATTATGATTTGGTTGAGGTATAGTTGCATGTAATTATGCATAATTTACTGATATTACTATGGTAAGTACATGTAACATATGTAACAAGGATACTGTCAAAGTGTTAGCCTACCAACTTATCTTATTATCATGGTTGTTCATGAAGTGTGGAAACAGAAACTGCGAAAATGTATTTTATCAGGATTCTTTATCAGAACAGAAAGTTTGAAGAACTGCATTTATTATAAAATATAACTTTTTTTGAAACATTATAAATGTCTTTTTGTAAATGTATTTACACTACTGTAATTTTTTTATGTTTTTGAAAGGGGTGTCTAATGTTCAAAAATACAGTAAAACTAAACTATTGTAAAACATGAATAATTTTGTAAAAATAAACTTTAAAAAAATGTTCTATTTGAATATATTTAAAAATTAATTGATTCCTGTGAAATGTCATCAGTAGTCTGCAGTGTCACGTGATCCTTCAGAAATCATTCTAATATGCTGATTTTGTGGATTTTGTGAAACATGTTGTGGAAACTGATAAACTTTTTCATGATTCTTTGATGAATAGAAAGTTTAAAGGAACATAAGTTATTTAAATTATATTTTTTTGTAATATTATAAGTATCTTTAATGTCACGTTTGGTTAATATATGGGTTAATTTCATAATAAAAATCTTACTGAACCCACGGTTAAACAGAAATGTAAATACAAATGTTAGTATATAGCCTGATGTATTGTGTTCCTCTCCCTCTCAGTTTTGGCTTCAGTGATAAGGAGACTATAAATGGCCATGTCCCTGTGGGCCTCTACGGCAATGGATTTAAGTCTGGTTCCATGCGCTTGGGAAAGGATGCCATTGTGTTTTCCAAGAACGGAGAGTCCATGTGTGTGGGCCTGCTGTCCCAGACATACCTTCAGGAGATGCATGCAGAGAATGTCATTGTACCCATTGTCTCCTTCAAACGCATTGGACAGTCATATATCCTTACTTTCCAAATAAAGACAGGAGGAGGCTTAAATGGATGGGCTACAAAGGATAGCCTAATATTTAGCATGATATAAAAGAAATAAATTAGAGAGATGATATTAGACATAGTAGGAATCCAGTGCTTAATGTTCTTTTGCATTTGATCAGTTTCACCATTTGTTGTAAAAGTTGTTGTTTTTAAGTAAGTTTAAGCATATATTATCTATGACGCCTTTATCCTTGACCTTTCCTCTCACTCCGACCTGAGTCACAACACACAGCAAGTCTCCAAGATATCCTGCGCTTCTCTCTGTTCCAGACAGAGGAAGAACTGCTCTGTGAACTCAATGCCATCAATGCACACTATACTACCGACTCCACAGGAACACGAATCATCATCTGGAATCTCCGCAAGTGAGCATGCCCGAGATAGTGAGGCAGAGAATAAGAAATGTTAGAAATAATGAAAAGATCTGCTAATAATGTAGTTTAGAGCAGCGTTTCTCAACATCTGATTCATCTTGGTGTCGCTAGCACCATACTCTTGAAGCACATGAATGCATAGTTGAATTTTTTCAGTGAATGTTTTTTTTTTCTATGACAGAACATCCACAGACAAATCTGAGTTTGACTTTGAATCAGACCGCTATAACATCCTGATTCCATCTGAAGTATATGAGAGCGAAAAGGAGAAATACAAGCAATCCTGCCGCGTATTACAGTCAAGCCCAGAGAGCGACTTCTCCCTACGGGTGAGTACTTCACCCTCCTACTGTATGTTGAGTAGGTCTAACAGATCACAGTCCACATGCTGTATTTTCAGTGTGTATGTGTTGAGAGACACGCTTCATTATGCATTGCAGTTCGAACCAGCTGCGGCTTGTCTGTAAGGTAGAGCAGTGCACCACCAAAATATTCATGCAAAACATAGGCCTCTACATAAACGGAATCAATAATGAATTGTAAAAGGGAAAACTATCAGTATTAACAAAAAGCCATCTTTGCACTGCAGTAGCACAAGCTGCATCTAGATGTATTTACACACTGTTTAATGCTGCTCAGAGGTGGCACAAATGCGATTACAATGGCATATATAATGTCATGAGGTAATGTTTTTTTTTTTTAAAGTTCAATAGAGAAATATGAAATGACGGTAAAAAATGAAGTGATACTTTTAAATATTAAAAGGAATAGTTCACCTGAAAATTAAACTTATCCCATGATTTACTCACGCTCAATCCATCCTAGGTGTATTGATGTACTCATAACAAAAGTCCTCCCATGTATTACAAATACAACAGCTCCATCCTCCTGACCAATAATAACTACCCCTGGTCCCTTCCACTCAGGACAGACTCCTCTTTTGTAATATACCTTGTCTCCTGTCACATACATGTCATCCGTGGGCCTGAGCTGCTTACTGTACGTAGTGCCCTTCTTATCCGCTTAGAAGACTCTGCTTCTGTGAATGCTTTCCTAAAAGCATGTACTGTAATGCAGAAATATGTTTTCCTACTCTAACGCTCACAGTGGTACCTTCTTGAGCAGGTAGTTCATTAACTAGTACACAAGGAAGTTTAGGATTCTTTCCAAACACTAATTGATTTGGACTGTAGCCATGAACATTCAGCATACTGTTCTTAGCCATGGGGGCCCAGTCAAGGGCAGTGTGCCAGTCACATCCATTTTCTCGTTTGACCTTCTGGATTATCTCAGTGAGCATTTGATTATGTCTCTCAAGTAGTCCGTTGCTCCAGGGACTGTATCCTGCTGTTGTTTTTGTCTCAATGTTAAAGTTTTTAGCCATGTCTCTGATCTCTTAGTTGTTGAATTCTCCCCCAAAGATGAGGTGCACTACCATTTTCCTGCTTTTACACTAGAAGCGGCATTTTGCCTGTTAGAAATAGATGCTCGATTTTAATGTTATTTTAAGATGGGTTCAAATTAAATAAAGGGCAAAATCAGCATTTTGTTCCCCCTCTGTCAAACCTCAGGGACCCCTAGGGGTACACATATAACAGTTTGGTAACCATTGTTCTAAAACAACATTCGGAAGAGATAAATACTACATTAAGGCAATTCTAAGAAGGCATTCTATGCGTGTATCATGTGTACTTAAAGCCTGTCAATCAACATTAGAGCTCCACCCTCAGACGGAATAAGGCAAGGACACCAGACCTCTTACAAAATGTTTATCATAAACTAGTGCGAAGACCCAGAATCTGCCCTACCTAAATTTACAGTCAGAAGCCGCCACTGGCTTCAACACAACAGTAATTTTGTGTCTGTAACTCTGTATGTCTCTTTTCTTTTTCTAGGCATACTGTAGCATCCTGTACCTGAAGCCCAAAATGCAGATTATCATTCGTGGACAGAAAGTGAAAACCCAGCTGATCTCTAAAAGCCTGGCGCACATTGTCAAGGATAAATACAAACCCAACTTTCTTAATGTATCCATACAATCAAAAGGAGCAAGCTGTGATTCCCTCTTTCCCAAATAAATTCTGATAACTATTGGGAAATTAGTTTCCCAAGATGCTACCTTTTTAAAAAGAGATGGAAAATTTAGTTTTTTTAAACGTAAGAGCAACCTGACATAAACCTTTTAATGAATTTATGGTACAATTTTTTTTTTTTTTTACTTGTTACACGATCAGATCATTATAGTAATTTCTGATCAGAATAAAGTACTAAATTGGCTATGAATACACACCTTTCCTTAAGTCTTTTCTTCTCAGAAAGAAAGCATCCCCATCATATTTGGATACAACACCAAGAGCAAAGAACATTACGGAGTCATGATGTACCATAAAAACCGGCTCATCAAATCCTATGAACGTGTTGGATGCCAAAACAGGGTAAATATTTAAATATTTAAATATTAAATATATACATTTTAATCCATTTGTGTTTTTTAGAGTGACAAAATTATTTTTTGTAGTTTATTACTACTTTGTTTATTACTTTATTACTTTGAGTATCCAAATGCATTTTCAATCTTGGTTTTGCAATAGGCAAAAGGAGTGGGAGTCATTGCAGTGATTGAGTGCAACTTTCTCCAGCCAACACACAACAAGCAGGACTTTGACTACACAGATGAGTACAGGCGAGTGTGATACGTGACTAGAATTATTGTTTTCTGTTCTTTTAGATACTGTCTCTCCTTTTTACTACATTCTGTATATGGTCAAATACATTATTAAATATATGCCAATGTTCACTGCACAATTATTTGCATTTGAAAGGTTTTGACTAATTATGAATATCTTATTTTGTGAGCTCATTTGCTATTCAGCGTTTGATTTTTGATGAGGCAGGCAGGGTTACAAACAATTCAGGTAATTACAAGAATTGTTCGAAACCTTGTTAAGATTTGTTTTCACTGTTTTATAACTAAATAAGCTCTTGTCTTTTCCATTTAAGTTAATAACTCATTTTACAAGTTTTTGCGAGCAAATTTTGTTTTCTACAACAAGAAATCAATAATATAGCAGTCTAAGCTGTATATTGTTTGACCACGCAGGAGAACGATGAACATGTTGGGTGTGAAACTGGAAGAGTACTGGAAAGCAATCCGCCATAAGAGGGGATTGACCAGCACAGTCCTTATGGAGGATATCCCGTTAGTATACACTGACACACACTACAAAACATGTTGTTTCTTTTGGCCACTTTATTCATAAACTTTTTTCCTTGTTTAACATAAAGGAAACGTCCTGATCAGAACTGGGCTCAGTGCGATAATTGCCTGAAGTGGAGGAAACTTCCCGATGGCATCGACACGAATAAGCTGCCTGAAAAATGGTTCTGTCGATTGAATCCAGACCCCCAGTTCAGGTTTGTTTAGGTTGCTGCACATCTTTAAAGTCAATTAAAGTCTTTTTAAGACACTTTTTAGACCTGAAGAAATACTGTACATTAGGGTTGTGCAATATTGACGAAGAAAATATTTTCCAATATTTTCGTTAAGTTTTGTTGATAATAATTAGATTATATTTAGCGTGATTTTATATATATTTGTGTGATTTTGTGTTGGTACCATGGATGGTTTAAGCCTGTTGTGGACTGTTCATATTCTATGTGGTGGTCAGATCACAGCAGTGACAGAAATAAATAAAAAATTACTTGGGGGCAATATTTGGGATTTGCCACCTTAAAGTGATCTCCTGGGGCATTTTTACCTATATATTTTTTTTTCCCTAAACTTAAGTTATTAGATGTATGCATCACCTTTTATGTAAAATTCGAACATTCAAATTAAATTCAATTAGAATGATAACACAGTATAGGCTGTTACCAATCAAAATAAATCATTATCAACCAAATCCATCTATGCACTGCAGAGGTTACACAGAGGCGGCATCAGAAGTGGCATTAATATATTTACACTGCATTTACAATTGCATAAATGCTATGAGATTGTTTTTTAATTCAATATTTAAAGGTACTGTAAAAACTAAACTAAAACCGCCAGTAGGTGGCGGCAAGTCGCTGTCTAAATGAGTGAGTCATTCATTCAACCGTTTTGTTCAAACGGCTGATTCATTCAGGAACGAGTCTTTGTTGAAAGGGTCATTCAGTCATTAATTAAACTGATTCGTTCATAATGTGGAATAAAGGAAAAACAAACAATATTGACAACAGTGTGTCTAAAGTTATTGTTCATTTAACTGTTGTATAAAATAAATATCTCATTTGCTATCATGCAGTTATATGGGGAAAACGGCACTCTCTCTTGCTCATGTGATATTGTAATATAACTACATCACATGATATAAATATGACAAAAACTCATCGGGGCAAAAATGCCCACGTATCTTGAATTTTGGGGGCATATAACTGCATACATCATGTTGTAAAAGCATGAGTGACAAACTTGATGTCAGCTCGCACATTGTTAAAACAATAATTAGGATATCATAGGCGATACATATCGCACACCCCTACGCACAAAGAATAACTTAGAATTGAACTGACATTTACCCATCTTCTTTTCCTCTCTTCCTTTCTCGTGCAGGAGACTGTACGTAATATGTTGTCGTAAATGCCTTGAATTGTCACGTAAACAAGCAAATACACAAAGAAAGAATAATAAAAAATAATGTGTACTCTAATTAGATCGTTAGATCGTTTAAATGATTTAAATTTGTCTATGTCAAAGTGTCATATAAAATTGAAGACCTCTCATAAGTAAAAATAAGACTTTTTATGACCTTAAATGTAACTTTTTTTTAAGTTTTTAAGGATCAGTGGGAACCCTGTTTGTTTAATCTGACTTTTTATTATTTAGCTTTTAATGTTTAATAAAACCTCCAGCAGTACTCAAACTAAAAGTTCCTTGAAGAGTCATATTACAATGTATTATATTTTTTGTGTTTTTCCATTTGCATTATCCATTACTGTTATAAAAAAAAAAAGTGTTACCTCTGCAAACCTTTAAAGGGGTCATTAGAACTCAAAACTACCCTGTTAGTCCGAAAACAGCTTTTCTTGAAACCAGTTTCCAAAACGACTCGTTTCAGATTTTGTCACATTATTACATCAAAAATACCGCCTCTTCAGAAAAAGATCAGCGCCTACTTCTGCATCATTGCCTCTTTAGCCCCGCCCCCGCCCTACTGTCATGTAGTAGTAAATGCGAGACGGACGCAACAAAACGATAGAGATTCCTCTGGGGATTACATGACAGTTTGCAGTGTCAAGTTGTGGAAAAACACAGTCTTTGCATTGCCTTCCTTGTGATCTTAACATTAAATACCATGGATGAAGTACCAGATTGCGTCAGTAAGACACTGTTTGTTTGTTTGCTTCATTTTCCTGCGGATTCATTTTTAAACAAGACACAGTTTTACGCAGGCTTTTCAGAGAGACTAAAATTTAAAGATGATGCAGTTCCAACTACATTGGATCCGACAGTAATGTCACAACACACAATTGTGAGTAAACAGTGTTTTTACCATGTGTCACTGTTGCTTTGTCTGTTACAGATCGTTGGATATGTACTCACTTTACTTTTTACTTTACTGAAAATGATAAACGATGAATAAAAGAACGACAGTGCGACAAACAATGGTACATTCATTCGTAATTTGTTTACACTAAACACAGTGTTATCCTGTCATCTATAACTATGGTAACTTTTTTTTCCACAACCAAGACTTATAAAGCATTTGTAATACACATAAATGTTTTGGCACAGTTGGCAAATATTTCAACTATGTCTATGCAAAACCTAAATTTGACTAAATTAAACCTAAAAGTCACATTGGTGAAGAGAAGCAGTAATATCTTTAAAAACAAAATTATAGTCATTCTACACATTTGAGCAATTATAAGCACTCTTGGAAGAGATGTCATTGAAATGGGTTTCCTCCTGAGAGATCACCTATCTCTGTGACATCCCAAGGCTCTGTAAAAGAAAAACAACAATCTGACAGCAGCCCGCGCGTGTCAGCAAATCAGAAATGTCGTTTAGGTAGTAATGAACATAATACAATCATCAAGGCTGTATATTAAATTCAGAAATGTTAGGGTTTCGTTATGGCACCTACACACTTGAGAGCTCTGATAGGGCGTTTAAAGGATAGGGATGCGTACGTTTTCAGGTCGTTTTGCGTGTACCATGGAGAGAAGGAGCGGGTGAAATCGAACTGATTTTCGCATGAAATGACTTTTGGCAATTGCTATTTTGCATCACTGGAGAACAAGGCAAGAAGGAGTCCTGACTGTGGCAAATTAATAAAATGCGTTCAACAACCTAAGTTTCATATCTAATATATTATGTTTAATTTAATTTTTTATTACTAGAATTTTCCTTTCCCAACAATAATTTTTTTTTTACTCCTGTTGGGTTTGCATCCCTGAACAGAAAACACAACAAAAAGAATAATTCCAGTGCATTATAGCAATGTATATTTTGTAGAAACTTGGAGAGTAGAGTAGATTAGTAATATGAATCAACAAATGTAATTGCTTCTGAGTTTGTGTGCAAATCTCTAAACGTGTCTTAGCTCAAACAGTGGTTCTTTCTATATTCAGGCGATGTGAAGAACCAGAAGAAGCTGAAGATTCTGAAGATGAAAGTTCAGCCTGCCTGAAAATATACAAACAGCAGTGAGTGAATAACTATTCATTTATTTTGTTATTTAAATATGAATAAATAGGCCTGTTGATTTATGCAAGATACAATTAAGCCAATGATTTTTTTTTTCGTTAAGAAATGGATCTGAAATACCATAATCGGACACTAATTTTCTGTTATGTTGACACAGTGAGAAAAACCTCAAAGAACAGAAAAGAATTCAGGTAATGTCAAACAATGGCTGGTGAGTTTGTGTTTTGTACTCAGATTTCGTTCCACTTTTTTGTAATTTAATTGGCATTTCTTTGGATTAGGAGGAAGAAGCCAGGTTGAGAAATGATGTGCTGATTCAACAGAATAAGGATCGGAAAAGGAAACAGGACAACTTTGTGCGTCAACTCCGGCAAAATGTATTTTTTTTTTACCTAAGCTTAGGTAGTTAAGCAATTATCAATGATAAGAACATATTTAAGTCTCGCTCTCTCTTTTTGTTTCCATAGGCCCCTTCCTCACCCAGATCACCTACGGTGTCTTTGACAGCACAGAGCCCTTTAAATTCAACACCCCTCTCACAATCTGGTGAGGCCAAGTTTTGTGCATATTTGTTTTTGCTACAACATTGCAATTATTTATATTAATAATATTATTTATATAGCCCCGGACAACATGCCGGTGATTTCAAATGTCATGTCCCTCTCCACTCCTAAAAGGTACACCATTCTCTTCCTTCCTTTCACTTTCTTTTTTTATTGATGTATTTGTGATAATCTTCTCTTAATTCAACATTATTTCAAACCTGTCTTCTAAAGGATAAAAAGAAGTCTAGGACTGACCCATAGCCAAGCTGCAAAAAAAACAAGAATATTTCAAGATGCTTCAGGATGCTGTAGCAACACACCAGATAGTCCATCAACGTCCGCAGCTACATCTGATTTAATATCCTCACCTTTGGGGATCACAGACAATAATGACCAAAAAGTTGATGAAAACGTTGACGATGAAACAAGCAGTGGTGGTGATGATGACATTGCTATTGATGAGACCAAAAGCACACCGAGACCAAAACCTTTGACCTTTGACCTCTCTAGGGTAAAGACAGAAGAACGTACTAGCAAGAATGCAGTAGGATTAGATATGGAGTGCAGTGATCAGGCAACAATGAAGACATCAACTACAAATGACCAAACCACCACAACAACCCAAACCGAACGTTTCATTGTAAAGGCGGAGGAAGACCAGCAGGTCAAGAGGGAGGAGATTGAGAATGATGCTGAAGGAAGGGAACTGAGCGCTACTGGTGTGGAATGCAAGATGAGTAACACTGCAGAAATAATCCAAGATCCCGTGGAGGTTGAGAGATGTAGTAGTGCAGATGGTATCAAACCACTTTTTGAACATCCCAAGTCAGATGTAGAAAACCATGAAGGTTCAACATCAACAACTTCTAAAACCTCACTTTTCTCTAACATAGAAATAGACCTTATGCCAACCCATGAAGCACAGAAGCAACAGGATAACCTGCTAAATCTCCTGGAGGCCACAGCCCGGGAAAGAGATGAATTAAGAGAGCAGGTTCGGGAGAAAGATATCGAACTCCTGAAACTCACTGTGAACAAGGACTACAGCCATCAGAGCATCCAGACAGATCCATCAGAGGAACAGCACTATAAGACTCTCTACTTACAGGCCACTCAGCGCATCAAAGAGCTTACAGAAGAGAGGGATGAGATAAAAAAGAAAGAGGAGGTGTTGTTGCAAATCAAAGCTGAGAAAGAAGCACAGGATGAGGTGCGTCGTGGCCAGTTGAAAGCTGAGGGGGAGGGACACTCATCAACAACAAATGATTTTGAAAATGTTGATGATGAAATGGCTCTTCAAGTAGACTTTCTTCTAAGGGAGCTGGACAAGCGCAACACAGAATGCAATGAACTGAGAAGTAAGGTGAGCATCTGATATTTTTGACTCTCAAAGTGCTCGTAAGTAATAAGGAATTAGTCCCTGCTGAAAAGACCAGCATACATTTCCAGACTGCTTAGTAATGCTTTAATGTTGTTAAAGGGTTAGTTCACCCAGAAATGAAACTTGTCATATTTACTCACCTTCACGTTCTTCCAAACCTATATGACTTTCGTTCTTCTTGAAACCTGAATTTCTGTTCATCATATAAAACAAGAAGATTCTACAATCTCTTTCTGAACTTTTTGAAGCATGAAAGTTTAGCTTGCATGGACTTTCAATGGAAGGACAGATATCTCTGGTTTTAAAATGTCTTCATTTCTATTTCGAAGATAAATGAAAGTCTTACGGGGTGGGAAAGACATGAGGGTGAGTACATGATGACATGATTTTAATTTTTATGTGAACTAACCTTTTAACTGGTAAATCTTGCCTGTGAAGGTAATTTATACTGGTGAAGCTGGCTGACCATGGAAGCCTTGCTGCTTAAACTAGCTAAGAGGCATGATGTGGACATACCAGCATCCTAGTCTACAAGAGCTGGTCTTTTCCATTATTTGATTGGTCAGTCTTAAACTGTTTCTTTTTTCCCTTCTTCCATTCTTAAATACCCACACACTCAATTGTATACGTAAAGTTGGACAGCTTGGAAAAGGAGAAAACTCAGTTACAGAAGGAAGTAGAAGAGATGAGGAAACACAGAGAGGAATGGAGTAATGCAAAAGTAGAGAAAGAGACTCTGAAGAACAGTGCCACCAGTTCAAATCAAACATGCAGCACAAGCACAGCTGCAAACCCTGTGAATGGGATCACAAAGGAAGAAGAGAGCAATGAAAGACCTGTGGAGGGAAAGAATGCAGAGACACTGGCCAAGTAAGAGCCTTGTTGACTTATTTTAAAGATTTTCAGTATTAAAGGGCACCTATTATGACATTTAAAATGTTCCTAATGTTGTTTTGGGAGTCCCCAACAACAGTTTTACATGCATGCAATGTCAAAAAACACTTTTGTTTTCGTATAATATGCATTTATTTTTACCTGATTTGCTCACCGACTCCCAAATGATTCGTTCAACGACTCATTTTTCCAAACCCCTCCTTTGCGCGACGCTAATCTGCGGTGATTGGTCAGATGACCCAGCAGTGTTTACAGAGATAATACTTATTGTTTAACACGGAGTACAATGATGCTTTTATCAATTAAATCGTGTTATAATAATGATTATAGTCCACTGCTTTGTAGTTTGTAGTAAAAAACTAAAAATAAGATAAAGAATTTAATGTTATGTTAGCGAGCATAGCCCAGAGTTCATATTGTAAAAGCACAATCAGTCTTTATTTGCATTAGCCCGATGCATAAACATAACGTTTAAAAAAAAAAAAAAATGCAGTTACGTTACAACGAGGTATTATTCTATTCTTTAAGACAACTCCGAAAACAACGACAAACATATCTCAATACAATTGCCATTGAAGACCTAGAAGCTAAACGATGCTTACACAACAAACAAAATAATAATTAAGCATGCTACATAAAACATAAAAGCAACAATTATTAATAACACTTACAGGTTGTGATATGGAGGAGGAAGCTGATGCAAATACACTTAGAAATGAACCTTCCTTCAATATCAGCGGCTCGCGAATCCAAGTTTGATTGCATTTAAAAAGCAATCGTCTTCAAAATGGCGCGAGCAAAGCACAAGGCTCGGTCTATACTTCTGTGGTATAGCTGTATATATGAATTGTAGCCACTTAGTCTTCAAATGCTCCTCCTTGGGCAGATGAAAAAAGTTGGCTTTTGAGTCGCACTTCAGAACACAGCGTCTGGTCGCCATGAAGTTTTCCCTGGCCTTGGAGCGCAATAAGTGGGCGTATCGTATTCAAATAACTTGACAAGTTGACGTCATCTAGTCAGAGAAAAAGCTTCAGTCTTCTAACGATTCATAAAAATGACTCAGAGTCGACTCTTACTTTTGAAAGACAATAACTTTATATACGGTACACTTTCATATTTCAAACTTTGCAGGATGTTTTTGTTCACTTAGATCTATGTTACACACTACATGAAAGGTAAATTTCAAAATTCCATAATAGGTGCCCTTTAAGGTGGCATTTCTGTACATACTCATCAGGAGTCAAATTTTAATGCATATATATATAAATCTGCTCTCTCTGTTCTGTCCTTAGGTTGAGGGAGCTGAGGTGCAGTGTCGCTCGTTTATTGGTCACTTTTGTTCCTGCACTGGACCTCGACCAAGTGAACTATGACTGTGACGTCATAGATGAGATTTTAAATCAGGTCATACAGGAGATTCCCCCCTCTTGAGACCACTTTTACGTTAAGCCAGCTGCTAAAATGTTCAGCCTAGGTTAATGTTTTGTGTATAGAGGCAAATTGTTCAAATTCTATTGCACTAAAAATATTACACTTAATATTAAAATGTTAAGATTTATTTATTTACAAGTTCTTCCTGATTAACACTTGCAGTTCTTTGTGCAAGGTTAACATTCTTTTTTTAAATATTTTTATTAGAAAAGAGTTAATTTGACCAGAATAATGTTTGACCTTTTTGCCACAAAGACTTAAGCTTACAAATGTTATGGCATTTCAAGTTACTTTTCTGATATGCAATTGTGTGTATTTCTGATACACAATATTCCTGAAACACAATACACAATTGTGAGTGGATAACAGCTGTAGTAATTTCTACTTTAATTGTATGCAGGCAATTCTGTGTATAAAATTGTATATAGTGCTGTTTTTGAAAAAAGTGTTAAATATAAAATATATTTTTTATTTGTTTAATAAAATAATTGTTATTGTTAATAAAAATTGTTATTTCTGTCTGTCTTGTTTATCTGAGATATTATTTGTAATTCTAAGTTAACTTTTTTCTCAAATATAACGCTTTGCCTACTTGAACTCGTTTCCAAATAGATACATAAACACATTTAAGTCGCCACATACTGTTTACAAAAATTACAACCGAAGGATGCTCGTTTTTATTGTTGCAGTACACACAGTATTTTATACAATATATTTTAGTACACTACACTATTTAAAAACTCATGAAACTCGTACACTGCATGCGATAGTGGAAAATGTCACAGTACAGCCGACGTCGGATTTTTTGTGGGGGATCAGGCAACCCTTGAAACCGGAAGTTCTCATTCTTACAACGCTGCGCGGGAAAGGCGTCTGTGTTTGGGTGAAAGCGGGAGTGACGCACGAAGCAACTGTGTTGAACAATTGTTACGACTATTGCAACTATAATTGTCAAGGTAACTGGATGAATGTCTTCTATATAATATGCCTTGTGACTTTTATAATTAATTATTAATTGACATTACGTGCTGTTATGTTCTTCAAGAACTGTTGTGTGTTTGTTGAGTTGGTCCAGATTACGCTGCGCCTGTAACTTAACATAACGTTAATAGTTCATAATGCAAGTTAATAGTACTTCGTTAACGTTATACACAAATGTTACTTTTTCACGGTTTGCTATGACTTTTATTAGTGGTTTTCACATATTCATGATTATGGACATAAGCAATATTCAAATGTCTAGTGTTGTTTACTTTATAGAAATGTAGCATTGCATTCAACTCCACTGGTTATATAGTAATAGGACAGTGTAACTCATTGCTGTTGTTACGTTGTTAAATGAATTCCTATTTTGCTTTTCAGTAGGCCTATGCGTGTTTTCCTCTGTCGTGCCATCATCTTTTACATGTTGTTACTTCCCTTATATTCCTGCCTTTATCATGATCATAATATCTTTTTCTCTTTGTATCCACGTCCATCAGGAGTCAGAATGAAGGTGGTAACCTGTGAGATTGCCTGGCATAATAAGGAGCCAGTGTACAGTCTGGATTTCCAGCAGAGCGGTGAGGGAAGGACACAGCGGCTGGCTACAGCTGGGGTGGACACCACAGTTAGGGTGAGAGAAAGCCTCTACCTCGAGTTAATACATCACATGTGTCTCTTAAGTTAACACTGGTGGTGACATTACAGACTGTAAGATGAGAGCTGCTCTTTTTCAGATGTGGCGTGTGGATAAAGGGCCTGATGGGAAGGCGGTCGTTGAGTTTTTGTCTAACTTGGCACGACACACTAAAGCAGTTAACGTAGTGCGTTTCTCACCCACCGCTGAGGTCTTGGCATCTGGAGGGGATGGTAAGTTTAAAGTCAGATCATCACTTGGGTAAGTTATGAAATCACTTGTCTTAATAAAAATATCTGCTTTCTCAAGATGCTGCTATCTTGCTTTGGAAACTGAATGACAATAAGGAGCCTGAACAAACCCCGACCTTTCAGGAAGATGAAGATGCTCAGCTCAATAAAGAGAGCTGGAGTGTGGTCAAGACTCTGAGGTCTGATTTTAATCACTCCCAATAAAAATGTCCCTTCGTGACTGTCTTTGACTTTAAATTTGGCATGAAATGAGAATTCATCTTATCTGTTTTCTAAATGCATGTTATTGATCTTCTTGACAGCAATTTATCTGTCCATATGTCCTATTTTTTATGTCCTACTTTTTTTTGTTAATAATTTTTCATCGAGATGTCTTAACTTGATCTTCCGGGGGAAACAACAGTCTTCTCTCTGGCGATGTATGCTTTCATTTAGTCCGTTTAAACGCTGCCCCTTTCTTACAAACAACTGCCAGCTCATACTTAGCCGTTCTGCCTCCATCAATCAACCACCAATGAATAGAACCAATTCCCCATCCAACATTTATATTTTTTTGATAAACTGTTTCACTCAGATATGCATCACAATACAGAAGAAACCATCTGCAGCTACTTTCATTTCATTGCAATTTTAAGTTAGAATTACTTCTTAAGAAGTTTGTCAAAGCTCATATTGTTGTTTGTGCTTGTTAGGGGACACATTGAGGATGTATATGATATCTCATGGACCAGTGATGGGAATTTGATGGTTTCAGGCTCTGTGGACAACACTGCCATCATGTGGGACATCAACAAGGGTATGAAACTTGAAGCAGTACTGTAGTGCTATGTGATTAAATTATGACCGTATTGTAAAATGATAATAGTTGTTTAGAAAGCAGAACTTTATGAAGTTCCTTCATAAAGCTTGCTTCCTAATCTAGCTATCTAATAAACCTGACATTGTATATTACATATATTGTTGGCTCTGTGATGAATTGCTTTTGTTCCTCTATTGTAAGTTGCTTTGGATAAACTGTCTGCTAAATTCATAATGGTAAATGTATTGAATTCAGTGCCTGTTTTGTTTGCAGGTCAGAAGATGTGCATTTTTAATGATCACAAGAGTTATGTGCAAGGAGTAGCATGGGACCCACTTGGGCAGTACATCAGCACATTAAGCTCTGACAGGTTAGTGTGTTGATTTTAAGGGCTTTCAAATGAATTTCAAGCCATTACAGATTATCATAGACAAGAGTCTTGTGATAATCATTTTGAAATGAAACCTTTCATGGTTTTACAAACTGACAGCATTTAAAATCTGTGTGTCTTAGGGTAATGCGTGTGTACAGTGCTCACAACAGGAGAAAAGCTTACAGCGTGAGTAAGATGGCATCAGCCGCTTCTGCAGATGGTGAGGTGAGTATCTCTAGGATCTTCAGCCAGCCTTTATTTTTATTAAGCTGATAATTATTAAGAGATTGGCTGCTGTGGACAGTGTCTTCCTTGCCCTTTCAGGGCTCCGAACTATGACCAAATGGTATCATTTTACAACCTTTTTCCTGCTGGTGTGATTAAATTTTGTAAGACATCGCACTCGGGCCACCACTACGTTGCCCAACTTATAAGTTCTGTTTCAATGAGAAACTGTAAACTAAACTGATACCGCACTAATCATTTGACTGTTTATCAGCTCGGACCGATAATAGACAGTGCAGCTACTACACAACGCTGAGAGATCCAGTAAGAATGTGTTTGAGTTTGAGTTCAAATTTTCTGCAGAATTCTGTTATAAACCATATTGGATCTGGGGATGCACTGAAATTAAAATTCTTGGCCAATGCAGAAACCGAATATGAATATGAAGGCCGAATATAAATCAACAACTCACAATATAAATATTTTTATTTGGCCATCTTTGAGCCCCCCTTTTTGGCCTATTATGCCTACAGGTCTGGTTCCAGAATCAAATCACTGAGGGTGCTTCTCAAATTACTGAGGGTGCTCTAGTACAGTTCAGTTCAGGCTAAGCAGCGGCTCCACCACAGCAGTGTGCACAATTTCAATGAAGCTCCCAACAGTGCACAATAAATCTCTTACTTATACCGTGTCTAGACTATTTGGTAATGAGAGGTTTTGCGTGCCTGCATAACTCAGCACGGAATAAAAACTCTGGCGTTCTAAACTTATATATAACACCTCTGAAATAACACACCTGATTAGCCATCAAGAGATCAACTATGTCTGTGATTGGCTACATTGATCACTGCTGCAAAAACGCATTGTAAATTGATATATTTGACGTTTTCCAGAACACAAATATGGACTGGAGCGTTTGTCGAATCTGTTTTGCCAATAAATATTACTGTATCAGCTGAGGTTGCTCTTGCTTACGTTTGAGGGTGCTTAGACAATTAAGCAGAACAGTGTCTACAAACGGCGGTTTTTACATATTTTTCTGACACTTTAAAATGCTTCCACACTGCCAACATGTTCGCTGCATTTATAAAATGTGTGCGCCTCTTATTCCAGCTGGTTGCTATTTGATCGTGTCAAAAACGTCATTGTTCGGTAAAAAAATTTCAGTCTTTTCTCTTATTTGGCCGAACACCGAAAGCGTTTTTTTTTTTTTTTTTTTTTTTGCTATTTTCGGACAAACATTCTGTGCATGCCTAATTGGCTCAAACAGTGCTGACCAGGAGAAACATTGTGCCATGAACAAAGAAGTGATAGAAGGCTTTTCAGTCCACAAATCGCCAATGTTCAGCATGGATTTAATGTAATAATGCTAACTGTAACCATGGTATTGTGGCAGAAATTGTCAAATGTTTTTGTATTATTAATTTCAGAGTTTGTACAACCTTTTGATAGTGAAATTCAAGTGCTTCACACAAGCTCAACACAAGATGTTATTTGTAATGTGATAAATATTATTTGTTAAATTTTTCAAAGATTATCTTTATATTTTTCACACTTTTTCTTTTGAATTAATATATGGACTTTATGAAATCACTATTATAAAATATCAAATACATTGTCAAAGTTTGGCCATTTTGTACTGGGTTATGAAGTAGGAAATGTTTTTTATTATTTTTTAGTACATTTATTTTTTAGTAAATAGTAGTTTCTTAAATGTGTTTTTAAATTGTAATGATTTTTGTGCAGGTGAAGAACTACAGAATGTTCCATGATGACAGCATGAGATCGTTCTTCAGGCGTCTCACCTTCACACCAGATGGCTCCTTCCTCCTTGCACCAGGTACACTTTCTTTAAAACATTATCATCTAAGTGTATATACTGCGCATGTAACGTATATGAGACTTCAGTTCTTAAAACAAGCTATTAAATATGCATTTTGACACATTATACAATATGTATTTTTGGCCCAGTGTCCATTTACATGTACTTTCCATGTGTGGTTGGTTATGGAATATTTTTATTTATTTTTAGCTGGGTGTGTCGAGGCTGGAGAGAATGTCACAAACACCACATATGTGTTCTCCAGAAGAAGCTTTAAGAGGTTTGTGTTCTAAATGTGTATGGTGAATTGTAAACCGATGTATTAGTCCACATATACACTACCATTCAAAAGTTTGGGGTCATTTTTAATTGGCAAGTATGCATAAAATGTATCAAAACATCAGGCTTTTTGTGAATATATTGCGTTTTAAAATAGAAAATGTATATTAAATTGTAATAATGTTTCACCATATTATTGTTTTTACTGTTTGTTTGTTTGTTTTTTGTTGAGTAAATGCAGCCTTGAGCATAAGATATTTCTTTCTCTCTTTTTTTTCTTTTTTTTTTTTCTTTTTTTTTTAACCTTATCATCCTCAAACTTCTGAAAGAAAGTGTAAACCCTGAATCTTAAAAAACAACAACTTGTGTTTCCAGTATTTTAAATAAGAATCAGTTTTTAATAACCAGCCGAATGATGACAGTCAACTTTAAATGTTTAACTGTTTGTTTGTGTGCCAGGCCCATTGCTCATCTGCCCTGTCCATCTAAAGCAACCCTAGCTGTGCGCTGCAGCCCAGTGTACTTTGAGCTGAAGACAAAGAGAACTGAAGGTACAAACAATATACAACGGAAAGACGGTGCTCTTCTCTCTTCTAGTGTTGTCAAAAATATTTCGACATGTATCGATGCTGATAATGTCTGAAACTGTTCCAATATTCCTTTTCCGCAGTGTATATATATATACCGATACCAGCTGCGCATTCTAGCTCTCTCTTCTCTCCAACAGCAAGTTGACACACACCCGCATCCTCTCTCTCATTCGCTCCAGTTGAATAGTGCTTGTACTGCGCATTATTTGACTAATTTCCGCAGGGTTTGCACTCACACCAAAAGCGTGCGCACCACTGAACTATATTGATTGATTGATTGATTCCTTTATTGTCATTGTACTTTACATACAATTACATTTTTATACTTTCCAACTGAAAACAGAATATACTAGATAGTGTGTATGCGCGAACACGTCTTTCTGCGCTAGCATCCAAAGAAAGAATATACTTTGAAAGGGAGCAGAACAGGCTTTTAATTGGCCCGCTGCGCATAGACAAGTCGCCTCTCAAACAGCTCGCATGTACCAAATGTACTTCTTTTTCATGGCTTATTGTGCTTAAACTGTCAAATACACACAAATTATGTCATAATGCCTCTTGGTGAGTTCAGTTAAATGCAATCAGTTTTGGAATGTAAATAGTTGAAAGAAAACACATGTTGTGTAACAGTATATTGGATCTGTGCAGAAGCTCTTAAAGTGGCAGCAGTCTAATAAACCTGCTGCTGTCTGTCAAGTTAATCGAACAAAAGACAGAGAAAATCACTTGCTGCTTTTGACTGAATAACTTTTGTAACTAGCTATTGCAACAATTATCCAAGTTATCAACAACAAAAAAAGATAAATTATCAGTATGGCAGTTTTCCCCCTTGGTATCTCAAATGGTATACAATGTATATTTCAATTCAAGAACGAAATATTTTTCAAGGTATCATATCGAAGTTGGAAATGTCAGAATCGTGACAACACTACTCTCTTTGTCCTACAGATGGTTCACTGAAGCCGGTGTCAAACACGTTTAATCTGCCATATCGGCTGGTGTTTGCGGTTGCATCAGAAGACTCGATCTTCTTTTACGACACACAACAGACGATGCCGTTCGGATACGTTTCCAACATTCACTACCACACACTGAGTGATCTGAGCTGGTAAGACACGCATACGTAAATAGATGTTGTACAGACTAGTGCGTTGGGCCTGTGTTGTTTTCACTTGACTTGAGTTGTTTGTTCTACGTTGTGACAGCAGGGGGCAGATTCTTCTGTCCACAAAATGCGTTCCAATGTAGTAGCATGACATTTTTTTGTGCCTGGTAACCTGCTACAGCCAAATATATTAGAAATGTTTTAACACAAACTGAAACTAAAGAAATGCTTTCATTTATTATCCTATCAATAATATAGCATGTTATTTATTAGGTATAATAATTTTTTTTTTTTTTTTTATAATAAATTTTGTTTTTAATAGTTACACTTTATTTTTATGTTTTTTATTCATTTATATTTCCAATTTTGGCCTTTTGCTGCTTTATAAATAAGTTGAAGAATGGGAAATTTGCAATGATTGATAAATGCTTCCATAACCTATTTCTCACGAGTCACAGATGCATACCTTACAGAAGAGAGTAGCCTGAAACACTCCTGTCTATTTAGAAATGGTATTTGTCTGTGATGAAATCCATTTGACCAACCAATGCTATTGTATAAATTATAGAAAATGTAGACATCTAGTGTTTTGAAAATAGCAGTCATTCACTAACATTTGTTGTCATGCACATTGTTCCACAGGTCTCGTGATGGCTCCTTCTTGGCAGTGTCTTCCACTGACGGCTACTGTTCCTTCGTGTCATTTGAAGAGGGGGAGCTGGGTACCCCATTGAAGGAGCGACCTCCACTGGAGATGGTGACCCCATCCTCTACCAATGAGAAGAAGGGAAAGAGACACTCAGCCAATGGCAGGACTGCTTCCCCAGTGCCTCGGCAGGCCAACATACCAGCCGTACAGGAAAAGGAGAAAGAGGGATCCACTGGCCCTGCATCCTCGAAGACCCCCAGCGTATCTGGGCCAGAAGAGAAACGCACACCGCAAGGGAAAACCAAACCTCAGCCCAGGAGGATCACACTCAACACCCTAGAGGGCTGGGGCAAACCCAGCACCCCCAAATCACCAGCAGCTTCCGCTAGTACAGCCCCCAGCACACCCAAATCTGCTCCCTCTACCCCTGGATCCAGCAAAGGACCTCTTACACCTCATACAGCCTCCAGCACTCCTCTTGGACCCCTCAACTCCAAAAGTACCACAACTCCTAAAGGACCCACTCCTAGGTAGGGCGGCACACCTGTGATCTGATGTAACATTGTGTTTTAACCATACCACCATTCCAAATTGCATGGCATGGTAGGGTTTTTTTTTTTTTTTTATATAATTGTCATGGCAACCCATGAACATATCCCTTGAGATTATAGATTTAGTTATACAGACTAATCCATGACTTTAGCAGTAAATATAATGTTCACAATAGATCAAGTATGTACTTCTCTTTCAGACGCATTTCACTGACTCCAGTTGTACCCAGATCCCCCAATCCCTTTGTCACCCCATCTTCCACTGAGAAAGCCAAGCATGGTTAGTAGAGCCATTTATTGCATGCTTTTAAGTTTGTTTGTTATTGTTTTAAGCTTTCTTTTTATAGTTTTTTTCTTCATAATGTTTTAATTATTTGCTTAAATTGTGTTTGAATGGTCTGTAATAATTTTTTTACAGAGAGGCCATCTCCTCCCAGTGACCCAGCGTGCAAACCTCCTGAGTCCAAGAGGTCCAAGACTGATGTTCTCAATGGTTCTGCCCAGAGCAGTGAACACAAAGTGGGCACAGAACCCAGCGCCACACCCCAGGAACCATAGCCAATGAACATGGTTCTTTGTGCATCTATATTAGCACTCACATCCTCAGAAATTAAATGTACTCATAAACCAGTAACTTAAAACACCTGATCTCTCATGGACATGAAGTGTCAGATATGGACTTTCTGAAGCTCATCTTCTCCTTCTTTTTCAATGGTTTTCTATTTTCTATGAATAAGTGTGTATGTTCTTTAAGAGGGAAATGCATTGAATTATTCTTAAAAACAACCTTCTCCCTCATGGCTTAAATCCCTTTTATTTTTAGGACAGTAATGTTTTACTGTTGGATCGGTTTAAATTGTCTTCATAAAGAATTCTTAAGAATGTGGAAGTTTATTGTCTTTAAAGTACAAATTGTTTAGATATAACAGATTGTCATGTTTTGTAAGATTTGCTTGAGCATTTTGTGATTCTTTAAAAAAAAAAGTACTAAATGACTTGGTTAAATTGATTGGATGGTTTGTGACTGCTTTTTGCTGCATTCAGCATTTGAAACTTTGAAAAGTTTTATAGAATATGAAAATGCCATCAAAGCCTATTATACTGTAAGATGTTATTATACAAGTTATATTTTATTATCTTTAACACTAGCAAGCTGTGTGTCAAGGGAAGTATATGAATTTAAGTTCAGTTTCACAAATGCAAACACTTACAATGTAAATCCTAGTAAGTAAACAGATTAAGTTTGTATGACCTTAGTTTTTGATTTTATTCGACACATTTATGTTAAAGGTGGGGTATGTAATTCTCTTTTTTGGCCATTTTTTCAAAATCACTTAAAATCCTATTCCTAACCCACTTACAGCCACTGAGTTAGAAGCACTGAAATACAAATTAAGCAATTTAATCATCTGTGGAACGAGCAGGACTCGAAAAACTCCAGCCAATCATTTCCAAGACCACCTAGAATCATTGGACAGTAAGTGCGTCAATCAAACGGTCGTACCATCCCCCCCCTCCATGTCCATGTTCTTTGAATGAGTGGAGTCAAAGGAAAGAAGGTAGGACCATTTGAGTTGTGTATTTTCAAAATCTGCCAGCCGTTTTGCAAATCACATACCCCACCTTTAAATATTGAGTAAGCGAAGTCATACCATTTAGTTAAAAGAACAGGTCAGTTTCTTAAACATGACTCTTAAATTATCTTTAAGGGAAAATCACAGTAACTTGGCCTACAAGTATACAGGCCAAATATATACTTAGATTATTCTGTAAGTATTAGCCAAGTATACTTAAGTGTAAGTTAAGTATATTTCTGAGAAGTACATAAAAAGTATGTGCTGAAAGTACTTTATTACTTTTAGTTTAAAATAAGTATACAAATAACCTGGGTCACATTAAGACTATCAGAGGCTCTTGGGCTTTACCTCTTGATGGGCCCTTCATCTACCGGAACTATTATCTACATTCACTCAATCTTAATCACAAAGCGCAAGCCCAGCTTTTATTTTGCAGGAATTAAATACCATAGCAAAACATCCAAACCTATAGGTCTGTCATGTAAAATTGACACTAATATCACTGCATGAACTACATATAATTGGCACATAGTCCGAACTATTTGCACAGGCTTAAAAAAACTGCCTACACTAAAAAATGATCGTGCTTTTAACGGTAAAAGACGCGACAGCGAAAAACTGTTAATTGGTTAACAAAAAGTTTCCGTACTGTACGGTAAATAACTGTGATAGATCTAATGGTACATTTCATGTAATTTTACTGTAAAATACCGTTAAATTTACAGTTTTTGAAAGTGAAAAAGAACAACTCATTGTAGGCTATCATTTACGGTGAAAAAAACGTAAATTGACATTCCCACAATTCCCTGTGTGACACTTCACATTTGATGTATTTTTGTTGAAATAACTATGTTTCTTCATAGTCTTCTTAGTTTTTTCTAATCAGTTATGTACATTAGGGTTTTATATTACATTTAATGTTGTTAAATTAATGTTTATTGCATTTTTAAATGTGTTACCATGATGGTGTTTAATGTTTGTGTGAATCACACTGTGCAGCTTCTATGTAATAGTATTAATTGTCCTATGGATATGCTGCTTGTTATGAGCTTTGATTGATCATGTGACTCTCATCACAACTGTGATTGGTGGTTATCAATGTATTACTAGGTACAAAACAGATATTAATACTTCGATAGGATGGTAAATTCTCATTATATCAGATAATAACAGACGGTTTACTAGGCTACTGTAAATTTTAAGTGAAGTCTGTAAAATCAATAACATTGCTACCGTATTAACGGCAAAGTTCTGGCAACCACAGTTGCCGGTTTAATTACCGTAAAAATCACGGTTTAATTTTTTACAGTGTACATCAGCTCCATCGTCCTATCAAATCAGCCTTTTGTTTTGTAGAAATAAATGCAAAAAAAACTTTCTGCCATAATCGAATTATATATTTTGTATTATATCTCCTGAACCAAATATGATAACACTGAAAATGTGATGTCTACCCCATGTTTTGATGGTCAAGGATTACAATGATATTACCACAATGATACAACATCATAAGGTGAATAGTTAATGGTGAATTCAGTGACGCTGTGATAAAGATTAGGCTACAATTAAATAACAGTATCTGAGAATAATATCATCTGAAGCTGGGGCCACAGTAAAAGATTTTTAAAATCTTACACTATTTTCAAAATGTGAGAGACCACAAACATGACGATAAAAAATCATGGATTTATGCGTTTTGTTCCTCTAGTATGTGGACTGCTGCGATGTGACCAGGAAAGCACTAGCCTGGCTCCGCCCTCCTACGTACTTCCGCTCAATTTTCATATTCCTTCAGTACTACGTCTGGGCTTGCGGTATATTCTTTGGTTTTCTCCGATCAATTTTTACCGGTCCAATCAGCTAACAGAGGGAGTGGTTGAGAACGATGACGTTGAGGTCGTGCATTAGTTTGAGTTGACATACGTCACGAGACTCACGACCAAACGTTAGCGATTGGTTATGGCAGATCCAATAGTTTTAAACTTCAACCGAGTACCCAAAATCTCTTGCATCAAACGTGACTTTAAAGTAAACAAATATGTTGGACAACTGGCAAGAAGAAATGTGCTTATAGTGTATTGGTGCATTCAAGTCCTCCTGGGAAGTTCGTACGCACAATGTGGGAAGTCGTGTTTAGGACGGCCGGTGCGTTCAAGTCACTTTCGTCGGAGTAAGATGGCGGAGTACTTTCTCTTAATTAATCACACAAAAATACAGAGAGGTTCTTAAACTCTAGTTCTAGAAAATGAAGAACAAAGATTTGCATAAGTGTGCTTTGTTTTTTTATGAAGCCACTGCAAACTTTATCGTTACAAATTACATTGTTATTTTATAATGCTATCATATTATGTGCAGGCAATTAGCTTACTGCGTTGTAAATAGAAAAGCCTGACAAGCTAAATACCTTGTATTGTGGTAATCTGCCATGTTTCTCAGTGACACCCCCACAACTCGTAAAGATCGGGGCTTAGAGAAAATCCCGAGCTTCCCACTGGTATTTACGACATTGTGGTGGCGTTCAAGTGCGTTCAACTCGTAAGTACGATCTGTATGAGATGACTTGAACGCACCATATGAATTGCTTTTTAAGCCAGGGACACACTAGCCTGGCTCCGCCCTCCTATGTACTTCCGTTCAATTTTCATTTTCCTTCAGTACTAGGTCTGGGATTGTGGTTTATTCTTGGGTTTTCTCCAGTCAATTTTTTACCAGTCCAATCAGCGAACAGAAGGAGTGGCTGAGTACGATGACGTTGAGGTTGTGCGCTAGTTTGAGTCGTCATACGTCACGACCAAACGTTAGCGATTGGTTATGGCAGATCCAGAGTGGCTCTGGGCAGATCCAAGTTTTAAACTTCAACAGAGGACCCACCTTCAAGGAAGTTAACGCTTGTCAATGGAGAGAGGCCAGACTATCTGCACAAATGAAATGTATAAGAGTCTGGTAGAACCAGGCTAGGGACACACCACGGGCATAGGGCAACGTCGGGCAGTTTTTGAGCGTCGACCGACTTCGTTTTTCTTCTGAGCAGATTCAGACACTCTTAACACACCTCACACCACAGGAAAATCTGATAAGATAATCTGTTGAACCATCAAGATAACTTTTACCTGGCATTGTCGGAAGGGGAAAAATTGACTCAAAATCACCCCGAATATCTTGTACTGTGTACCCATAGACTGTAAAAAAATATGGACGACCCTTCGCTCTCTTCCATTGGTGAGAACTGAAGCCACCACTGTCCCGATTTGGCACTGACATCTTGGGACTTGAGTCTGCGCAGTAGCGATCTCGGGACCAGACCTACGCAGTAGTGAGCAGGAAGTAAAGCCGCAAAATCCATAGACAGTATATAAACTGGACACAGCGACCCCATAGGTTTCAACGGAGAGAAATGAAGTCAATTAGAAGCACTCACTTCCTGATCGCAAGGCGAACTGCGCAGGCTCAAACTGAGCTTGACGACGTAGATGTGACGTGAGCAACCTGTAGGTCTTCTAGTAGCTGTGCCGAGAGAAATCTGAATCATTCCCTTCCGAATCTCGCAGAGACGGAGAGCGTGGGTATTTGCTGTCCATGAGCTAGCAACGGGAGCAACTTTATCACTCTCTATGGGCTTCTCCCTTGACTTTATGCCTCCACGTCCTCCCGATTGCTTGCGAGCTTCTCTGCCTGTCCATACGGTAATTTTTCGACCTGTGCGACAGAGTCGCGCGGGTATGACGCAATCGTTAGCCTATTTTTACAAAAACTGCTTCTACGGGGCCATAATGTAAGATACAAGGTAATGGAGCCTTTTATACATTTTCGTGTTTCTTTAGAAATAAACAATGGACAAACGGTGTCTTTAAACGCCTCAGATGTAAAGTTATTCGCTGTCAAAGTGACGCCAAAATGAATGGGAGTCAATGGAATGCTAACAGCAGGTGGGGGTCCGCTAGCCAATGGCGGCGCCCAGGTCGGCTTCAATGTCTTTCGGAACACTGCCCCCCTGGCAAAATCAACACCCCGCCCTCACTCTCGCAGAATGCACTCTCCCTGCACTTTTCAAGTGGCCTATGTCTGCTCCGTTCCTCCGTTATCCTCCAATGTTGATGTCTGTTGATTGCAGTACGACAAGAGGCTTGTTAAAATAAAGTAAATACTAAGTCCTCCGAAGACTTCAGTGCTTCAGTGACTACTTCGCTCAGAGAACCTTTCAATCACAGCTGTCAATCACATTACACCACCGTTTTTATAGCATCACGTAACTAACTAAAAACAAACTCTTCAAAATCAGACACTTGAACTTATATCAGCGTGATAAAAATGACAACAAATGACAGAAACCACCTTTGAAAAAAAGATATTTGAAGTGTAATTTAATTGTTTAGTTGGTCTCAAGTCCCGTTGAATAACACAGTGAGGCGGGGTTTATGACTTATACTAGGACCAGCCACCAGGGGGCGATCGTTTTGGCTTCCTCTTTTCAGGGCTTGTACAGCACGCTTGTGTGTACCCAGCATAAGTGATACGTTTTAGAATCCCATGGAGTTCAGCAGTAAGGGTGTCTCTGAAAACAGGCCTCATGCAGGCCAAAAGTGTCCAGCTGAAATTCAAGACGTGAGTTGGTTGGCATGATTCCGGAAATGGGAAATCCCTTTACAGAGGACAGCAACAACCTTCTGACGCTGAACTCAAGAAAATTAGCAGCCCAAGCTATTCTGTTCGGGTTGCAGAGAGGTTGGGCCAAGAGCAGCACAAATTCTTTGTTGCAGAGGATGCAGGGCACAAAACAGCTTCGATAAGAGGACAGTCCAAGACAAAACTCGCTGAAAAATGACTGTGCACTGTTTTCCATTGCATGTCAGACATGTCAGACAACCCATAAACTTATTCAAAAAAGAAAATCAGACCTACCCTCCATCACTCTTACTTCATGGTGGACTACACTTGGATAAAAGCGTAAACAAAGTGGATAAAAATAAAACAGATATCTTTTACCTTCTGGCCAGAAACCTTGTGGAAATGTCGCCTACCAAACAAGTTGTTTACACATGCGGACCCAGTCATCTCACCCACAATAACATGAACAGGCAGATTCAAGGATGCTACTCCATGCGGCAGATGCTGCAAGAAAATTAAGGATTTAAAAAGATCACCCTGCGCACTGCGGACCAACTGTTGTGGTTCTAGCCATTGCACATCTGTCAGAGCTGGACATTGAAGAGTTGCGGGTAGCATTGGGGACTGGCAGGAACTTCAGATACATACCTGACCATGAGATTGCCAAGTCTCTTGGTCCTGACAAATCCAAGGCCTTTCCTGTGTTCCATGCCTTCACTGGCTTTAACACAGTCTCTGCATTTGCAACTAGGGGCAAGAAAACAGCATGGGATACCTGGAATGCAGATGACATGGCAACAGAGGCCTTCATGGCTCTATCAAAGGCTTTCAAAAAGCATTCCAGAGGAGGTCATTTCCATTGTGGAACTCTTCACAATTCTCCTCTATGATCGCACCAGCTCAACATCGAACTCAACTTCGATCAAGCTCGTCGTGAGTTGTTCACAAAGAAAAGAAGGAAGAATGGAGCAAATCCCCCCAACTAAGGATGCACTGGTGCAGTCAAGTCAAGTCACCTTCATTTATACGCTTTTTATAATATAGATTGATTCAAAGCAGCTTTACAGTGATAATAGGAAATTCATTCAACAAAGATTGTTTTGGCCGTACAGCAGCTCTAGGAGAAAATCCTTAATCCGAAAATCCGGCTTAAGTAAGATATTTATTGATTTATTTCCATCGTAAAAATCATTAGGTATTGACTTAGGGGCCGCTACTCAACACTGTTCTCCACTGAAAACAGAAAACCCTCAATGCACTCCAGCCATTTATCCACACAACAACGGCGCCCTGGTGGCCCGAGAATGCAAACCCTGACATAGGATTCAAAGTTCAAGCTCATTAAAACTAGATTTAAAAAATGATACCGTTCTCATCTCTGCGTAAACTTAAAAAACGTGAACTTGTGAAAATGGCGTAGGCATGCACATGCACATTATGTGTTTAGTCCACAGGCATGCACGTTTGAATGCGTATGTGCGTGGGCGCATAGTGGGCGCGTTGTTCTTTCTTTACAGGGTGCAGCTCCTCAAAAGAGCAGTGTACCAAGGAGGACACTGTTGGGGACAAGCACTTGAGGTGGCACCAAATATGTCATCTCTCCAACAGACTGCGGTTGGATGGACCCAAGCGATTGGAGACCATTGTGGTCAACTCTTCCACTGGCAAGCCAGCCCATCCTTGAACTCTTGAGTTGTGGCTGCAAAAAAAGGCTGCTGGGGGCGTTGCAAATGCAAAAAAAAGCGTCCTTAAAGTGCACAGCTCTGTCAATGTGGAGGAGACTGTGAAGGAGACATTGAAGAATAGATAGGTTTAACAACAATAACAACGAAACAATGAAACAAACGTGTTTCTGAAATAGATTTTATTAAATAGATTTAGTAAACATTTGTGTTTGACACATTTCAAGGTAAGTTGCTATGGTCATATTGAATATTCTACTATTTACAGTCATTGGTTAATGAACAAAAGGATTAAGCTTTTTAAACTATACACAACATGCATGCAACAGACATGATATAAAGTCTAGCAACGGTTCTCAGATAATGTGTAACGACTAAGACAATCAGACACAATTATTTGTTATAGCTAATAAATAATATTTAAAACTCACTCTGGGATCTGTGGTCCCATCCCATGACTATGATCAGATAATTTGGATTTATTGCTGTTAAAAATGTGGTCAGAACCCCGGCCATGGGTCCTACAGACATTAAAACAGACTTTCCTGCATTCATTTATCGTTGAACTGATCTTATGAGCATGCATCCCAGAACATTTTTGTGAATGATTTACTGTCTTATGTAATGTTTTAAAATTTACTGTCTATTATTTTGTTGATGCTGTGTATTTTACAATAGAATCAATGGTCACCTATACCATGTATGGTCTCTATAAATTGGTACTTTGAAGATCGAAATGATGTGTACATGATATGTCGATCGATCATATTAGTAGCCTATTACAAGAATCTTTCTTAGTTTCTTCTTTAGAAACCAATCCAGCTGTCCATGCAAATGAGCACGCTTAAAACTAGGATTCATAAATCAATCACAGAGGAATTTTCCCGCTTGGAAATTCCACCCTTCTCATTGGTCAAGCAAACCAGGAGAGGTGGGGTTTTTCACAGGCTTTATTAGAGACAAATTCACAGTGACTGCGCTCTCTTGCTTCTGGCCTTCACTGCTGCTTCTTTGGGTTGATGGGGGACCCCCCCACCGGGGCCCATGGGCCCCTGCAGGCTGTGACCACCACCTGCAAGGCCTTCACTCTCCCAACAGAGTCAGACTGTATTTTCTTCAATCCAACTCAGAGGAAAACTGCAACTTTTCCATTACTGAATGGGCAGCCATCTACTCTTCCGACTTACTCACTCCTTGGTTGCATGCGTGGCCTCTCCAGCCCAGGGCCGGCAGGCCACAATCTGCATGTGCTCATGGAGAAAGAAAAAACCTTCAACCAGAACAGAGTCGAACTAACCATGCAAATTCATCATATCTTCTTCATCGAACGGAGAAGAAAACGATTGCAACTTCAATGTTGACACGCAAAGGAAACATCAACATCCTTTTCCAAGATCTTCAAGAAATGTGTCCGCTGCAAATGCCATGCAAGTATTTACATTTAATGAGGTACTCTGAAAATTATAAGCTGATGGTTCTTTTCATAGTTAAATGGATCTTTCCCATAGTTCCATTTCCTGCTTCCGATTCCATTCTGTCACTCACTCTTTTACCCGTGCATGTATGTGTTTAGATTAGTTATGTTTGTCATTTTAATTAATAAAACTTGTGCACAATACGTATTTGGTTCTGATTCTCTGCTTGCAACAAAGTTTACTTTACGATTTAGATTTTGACTACAGGCTCTTAGTAGTAATGTACAGTAAGAAAGACATTTCCCTTCCTCGGAAATTAATAATTCAGTAAAATGAATAAACAATTAACGCTGAGTGTTCACAGGACGAGCAGGTGGGTTGGTTGTAATATTAATTTTACTACATTAAATTCATTATATTAACTGATCCAAATATTCATAACCAATTATAACCAGTTATTATTGATTATGAATAACCTATTTCATAGAGTTAATTTGTTACAACTGTGATTTCCTTCTCACGTCCCTGAATTCACCATTAACTATTCACCTGAACAGTTTATGATGTTGTATATGGTATCATTGTAATCCTTGACCATCAAAACATAGGGGTGGACATCACATTTTCAGTGTTATCATGTTTGGTTCAGGAGATATGATACAAAATACATAATTTGGTTATGGCGGAAAATAAAATAACTGCCATGGCCGCCACGAGGCGTTTTTGCGATGGCTCCATTTCTGAAAATGTTTCTGAAAAGTACCAAGTTTCATGCTTTTATTAAAAAGTGAACATATAGGCTATATCCTTACATTTTTGCACATATCACCTGAACTCAACCCATTTATTCACACACATCTACTAAAAACAGTGAATGTAGCACAAACGTATTGTGAAAGCAACTATTTCTAGTTGGAAACAATCGTTCCAAATGCTTCTGAAGAGAGTCATGTTTAGGGTAAATATTATATTTAAATAAATATTTTTTTTATTTTAAAAACTGAGAAATTATGTCTAGGTAGTTTGACAGTGCACTCTTAAACCTTGGCAGGATTAGATGAGCAACCAAATCTATCATGAAAGATCATTGTCATCCACAACAGTATGTTGGAAACCTCATGTATGGCAGAGCCAACAGTCAACTGAACCGTCATGTGGTTGAGTCATCCTGTGTCGTTAACAACAAGCAGAGGAGTACATGTAACGTAAACATGGCAAAGCACATTAGAAGCTATAATGTTCTTCCTGTGGCAGATTTATGTGGCACTTTCATGGCGCCTTGCATTGTGGATCTGGTAGAACAATATTTCATTGTTTTCGCTTCATATTGCCTATTAGAGGAAAGACAATAAATTAGTTTGTCACCTTAAGCTAATGAAGTTTCAGCATATACCAGCAATGTTCCTGTAAAAATGACAGGCTGTCCTGTAATGACATAGTGTGCCTTTGTTGTTTGGATTATGAATCTTCTTTAGAAAACCACCAGTTATCCTGCACTGATTCTTGACAATCGATTACTATTACAACACATTCGATTTCTGTTCCTTGTCTTCTTTCAGTGCCTCTAAGTACTGTTTCATTTTCTGTGACGGTTGCTATTGTCACTCATGCTTTTTCAAAGATGTTTCACTGTTTTATCTTTATTAATGTATATATTTGTTTGATTGTTACTTGCTCTAGAGAGGAAACCTTTACTTGAATCAAATTACCACAATTTAAACTTCACTTCACTAAACAATAGCATTTCCCAAAAATGTAACATACACCTGCAAACATTTAGGGAAATAGAAAGTTTCAGCACATCATGCAAGGGAATTAGTTGAATGATAGAATTATAGAGTGTAAGAAGAGGATCAATTACCTCATTGGTCAGTTATGTTGCATGTAAAAAAAAAAAACTGGACATAATCTTTGTTTGTCTGTGTCAATTACATTTATGCAGGCGATATATATATACCATCAGACAAACACATGCGAAACACAATAATAGTCTCATAGGGCCAATAAAATAACACAAATGTGAAATTATGTTTAAAATAAAAACTAGGGGTGTATTCAGACAATAATTGTGTTTGTTTTCTCCAAAATAATCCTAGATTGTATTGCTTTTTTATTTGTATTATTATAATCTTCATAATAAAATGCACACCTTTAAAAGCAATGTGTTAACAAAATAGTGTATTAGGCTACAGCATTTTCCATCTGCATTCATTTGGCTGAATATACAAAAAAAAATACAACAGATTTGAACAACAATGCATAGGTATATTGCACATGCATTAATAAATAATAACCTTAACTATCACATAATCTATCGACCAATAAATCATGCAGACAAATATGAGAATCCTATCAATGAAGGGCTGAAATAAAAACGAGTCAAAGCGAAACAATAGTTTCGCACTGTTGTCCTTTTCATATTGATAAACTTGACACTTAGTAAGGTAACGCTGACGTCAACAACCTATCTTCATGAAGGGAAAAAGTAGGGAAAACAGCCCGGTGAGTGACAGTCTCAATGACCAATGGCGTTGTCCGCAGTCGATGTTCTTTAAAGAATCCACCAATATGCGTCGAAGAAGGGAGGGGGTGAGGCAATTGGGCGTCGAGGCGAAGTTAGGTTGACGAATGGCAACCAACAGAGGACTACGAGTTAAAAATTGGATTATTTGATCATCTGACTGGCTTTATCGTTACATGAACGGACGCAGAGCACGTTAAGGTGAAACCGCGGATGATATTATTGATTTTGGAGGCCGCCGTTCCGTTTGGATGTGTTTCGGGAAGACCCCCGCGTATCGCGCATAGGTCGCGCGACAGATTAGCTGCGGCGTGCTTAGACCGAGTTCAAGAAATCACAAGTTGCACGCGCGAGAGGAAGACCCTTCCGCGCGATTGTTATTGCTGCCCGCCGAGAAATTTGGACGTTCGGATCTCCTGTTATGACGTAGTTGGCGTTTCGTGACACATTGCAGTTACCTCTGATGAAAGAGGCCCTAAAGTAACGTTACCTGCTTAAATAATAATAATGATTTCATATTAATGGATGGCAGCCACTGCATATTTGACAGATTGAGACATTTTTCAATCGATTGATTTTTGTGTTTAGTTCAGTTTCATGGGACAACCAGGCTATTGAAGAACTTACCGATTTTATGTTTCCGATTTTTATTCCAGAATTTATTTGAATTATGATAAGTGGTCAGGATTTACTTATGGCTTTTGGTGGTGGAAGTTCTGTCTTGAATTCAGTGTCTCATGGAGTTGCAGTATTTTACGTTTGATATGATGTAACGTTAGGTTAATGTCACATCGTAAGCACCAAAGATGATGGACTTTATTGTAAAATACTTAAGCAACTAACTTCAATGCTTCTTCATAACAAAAATAACCTGGATGCCTACAACCTGTTAAGTGAGACTGTCTTATTTATTCATAATATTATTGATTTTGCTTGTTACTTAAATATCCATATTGAGGATTTGCTGTGAATCTCCAACAGATGTTAAAACTTCATAGACACTTCTCGGAGCATCATTGGTTTCCGAAACGTCTCAATGTCGGTGGATAAAGTCAAGTTAAAAAGTTCTGTTTTTTACACATAGGAGAAACGATTTCAGATAAGCTGCAATCGAAAAAATCCGGTAAAAATGGCAAGTGAATGCACCTACAGTGCTCAGTATGACACTGATGACACCTTTCGCAGTAGTAAACTCTCAGCGGACGAGCAGCGGGAACGCGCAGGATATGTAAACGGCGGCTGCGCGTCCATCTCGTCTTCTGCTTTCTTCGAGGTCATCGGCGGCTCTCTTTACCGCAGAAAGTTGGAGAAGGGTTTCGTCCAGTACCGAGAGGTGCTGGCTGAAGACAAGCGGCTTCAGTCCATAGCTACCTTTCACGAGAAGAGACTCGGCAAGTCGCACCACACCCTGGAGGACACATACAGACTGGTGGCCGAGCACTATTGGTGGGAAGGTTTGTCATTTTTCTCTTATGATATTATTTTGTTTTTACTACCGATACAGTTTATTTAAGTGTCTGTTTCGAATTAGTTTTAAGCTATATCTGAACTTTAAAACAAAACATCATGAAAGTTTATAAATGTTTTAATTAGTTAATTTATTCAATTAATTATAATATTATTAAAACATATTAAAGCATAATATGTATTCATGAGAGTTGTCGATTTCCAACGAGACGTGCAACAGTGATGCAAAAATGTTTATGTAAATGAGCAGTGCATGTGCAACTACCAACGTCACAGACAGAGACCTCTAGCTATAGCCTAGCCACCATGAAATAAAAATTGACAGTTCTTATTTTCTTTTTATTGGAGTTCATTAAATTATTGTTTTTAAAATTCATGTGGCCTCGTTATCTTTAATCAAAATAAGTTCCCCTCCCTTATTGCAGTGACATCTCTTTTCTGATGATGTTTACTGGAACTAAGGCGGGACAACCTGTCACTCACAGATCACAGCAATTAGCCAAATACAATGATCCAATCAATTCCCAAATCCCATGGACAAAATCAAGTTCCGCCCTACGTCTTTTTCTTGTTCGAGAAGCCGTTTCTCTTGGATGTAGGCTATGTCACACTTAGGGAAGAAAAGACTATCGCAACGGCCATTTCATGTAGACTTTATATGTTGTCATTGTGAACTAGGCTTTAAGTTTACTTTTATTTGTTTCTAACTTGACAGTGAATTATAAATGTATAATTATAATGTATGAATGTATAAAGCCATGTATGATTAACTTTTAATTTAATTTAGGGGACTCTTCATAGAAATTGCTTTTACTAAGCAATTACTAAAATTGTAGTAAACGTAGACGTATTTATTATTATCCCATCTATAGCTGTCTTTACACTTGTAAAGTGGCACAGAGATGGCATGAAATTATTTACAATTTAATTACAATCACAGGGAACGATTCATCAAGGACTCAAAAGTCACATTGTTGACGTATGTTGCCTTTCAAACTCAACTGACAGAGAACAAGACATGCACTGATTATGATGACGGTGGCAAAAATTAAGGTGGCTCTGATGTAGCATTTCATTTACACAGAACCTCTAATTCGAGGAGTTGAGGTGCATTAGAGTTGGCTTTTATGCTGCATTGCATCCTTAAGGTGGACTTGGAGGTGGCAAAGATCTCCCTCAGGGCCACCTTATCTTGAGACTTCTTATGATGTTTACCATTTTTAAACTGCTTTCGGAATGTCAGATCTCATTTAGTTTTGCTTGGTATTAGATGATAGCTTTGTGATTGAGCATCTAGGCTGGTAACTGAAAGGTTGTTGAATTCGATATGGGTTGATTAATCACTTAAGACACTTAACCATGGGTAATTCCAGGAGCACCGAACCTGTAATTTCTGTATTAAAAGCTTTGGCTAAATGACTACTTGGTGAATTACTGAGTGGACATCATTGTTAGAGAGGTAAAAAACACTGATCAAAATAATCCTTTGAACGGCTTAATAGTTCAGATCATTGTTTGAGCGCCACATTTATTGTCAAATGCCAACTAAACTTTAGATTATTTTAGCAATTGATTTTATCAAAGGGTTTGTAGATTGCTGACAGTAATGATTCCAGACAGTATTAAGCTAAATCTACTGTCCATTTATTTCAGAGACATTCCCCCTGGAATAGGGGTTAGTGTCTTGTGATTTTTCATCTGACCAGTCATATAAAAGTTCATGGATCATCTTTTCTGGGGCTCAAACTCACAAACTTTAATGTAGCAGCTCTTTAACCCCTAAGCTATAGCCTACCACTCCACAGTCTCCTGAGAACTGTTTAGAGTATGACATATATGTTGCTTCACTCTCTCAATGGTAAGTCAGGATTTATTGTGATGGGAGTAATAATCTGAGCTTTTGGTGTGCTGCTTCATGTTATAACTGAATTGCACCATGAGGGATTTCTCAATACAGCTTATTGGGGCTGCAGAACAGCTGGGTATTTTGCCCTGTG
Organism: Phoxinus phoxinus; assembly: GCF_949152265.1. NCBI lineage: Eukaryota > Metazoa > Chordata > Actinopteri > Cypriniformes > Leuciscidae > Phoxinus > Phoxinus phoxinus. The sequence continues at coordinate 26,089,882 of NC_136882.1, read as the reverse complement.
CCACAAACACCTTAGTTTGCCAAATTAATGTGTTACAAACTAGACAAACAAGTAAGCCTAATGAGGATAACATGCCCATATCTAATTCAAGGTTGCAGTTGTGGATCAAATTTGAAATTGCTGATGACTTGTTAGGTCATTAGCTATGTTAATTTATAAAACTGAGAGTGGAATTGATTAATGTGTATGATATGTGGACAAGTTTGTATCCTGGTATCCCAATTTTCATGTCACAATTCATTCTAATATTGTTTAAAGACAGATGTTTATTTGCCATTTCCCATTCCGACTATTTAGTTTTTACCTGGAGGATAAAGTGCTACAAAATGTAGCCTCTTTTTCTTTTGTTTAGCCTTATTATTCATACCTGCATTCATTTTTATAAGTAAACCCAAGTATAATATACATTTAAAAAAAATCTGTTTGCCACACTTAACCACTTTTTCCATTGGCAAGTTTCTCGTTTAACTGGAGTTAACTAGTGCTATATTCCTAAAAGATGATAAAGACAGAGATCTCTGTTCAATTTTTTTATTTTCATTGCCACGCAAAAAATTCACTCGTGACGTGAATTGAGATTCCTACACTAGCTGTCAGCTGCATAGTTTGCAGTTTTAATCGATGTAGTCTATGTAATGTGAAAGTGAAAGAGAATGGGTAATGCCCACACAGAACTGAGCTACTTGTGGAATAGGAGTGGTCTGACAGTCACAGCACTGACTTTCTTTTTTGAATATACACAGACAAATCCTTCTCTGTAATAATTTTGTAAATATCTGTGTTGTTGTTTTTCTTTTAGGAATGTATTTTCAGGTCAGAGACTATGTCTTCGGCTGTGAGGAATGTCAACGCAGTCAGTCTGAGAGATCAGTGGTAAGAATGGCTTTTTAAACATATTTATCCCAGTATTCATCTTAGTCAAGATTACTTCATTTTACTTTCACTTTGTCTCTGTCTCTAGTGTTCTGATGTGGGACTTATCTCCAGGATAGTGGAATCACATAGTCATCAAGTCTTAACCAAACTCAATAGCCAACGGGAAGCAGGGCTCTTCTGTGATATCACGCTGAAAACTGGTGATGGCCAGTGTTTCGTCGCCCACAAAGCAGTCCTTGCTGCGGTGAGCGAGTACTTCCAGGAGTTATTTACTGAAATGGACTCAGCCACTGATGCCCAGTCACATGTTGACCTCACAGGTATGGGTGCAGTATATATTCAAGTTAAACCAGTTTCAAAATAAGGGTTTGTTCACACTTGTATTCATTTAATACAGGCATTATTGAAATTGTTGAGCATATTTTATTCATTAAGGTGAACCATTGTAATCTTCTCTGATTATACTTTTGGTTGTTTAAAGTTTATTTGTTACAGGGTTCCCACAGTCATAGGAAACCTAGAATATTAGGGAATGTTAAAATTGTGATTTCCAGTACTGGGATAGGAAAGTCATAGGAAAGAATATATTTTCATGGACTTTTCTGTACTAATTATACAAAATATACTAATATAATGTATTGCTAATCTCATTCCAGCAGCAGATCCTTAACCTTTAGACTGTCATTATCCTATTTCAACACACTTATATATTTTATTTTACCCTTCAGGGCATTAATCAATTATCATTTATGGTTCCTCATATAGATTTCAGTGAGCAGAGCCTGCTTGCTTTACTGGAGTTCTCTTACACTTCCACCCTCAATCTGAATCTGGACATCTTGACGGAGGTTTGTGCCATGGCCCGCCATCTACGCATGTGGCCTGCCCTTGAGGCTTGCTCGGCTATCAAAAGGGAGCGAGAGACCTGTCAGTTACATTCCAGAATGCACAGTACTCCTGGTGAACCAAATAATTCAATACCTGGACCTTTCAGGAGAGACCACTCCTCAGCTTCAGGAGGGAAAGTGGGACTCAAAAGGAAGAGAGAGGATGAGGAAGGAGAAGGCTCTGTGTCTTCCTGGAACATCCAAGCACAGTACAGGGAGCAGATTGTTGATAAGGTGACAGATGAACCTGAAACAGAAACCTCAAATCCTCAGTTCCTGTCCAGTTTTCAGGTTGAGGAAAATGGCTTTCCATGCAGCCCAAATCGCAGAATGAAGCTCATGGACTTTAAATCTCCATCCTGCAAGAAAAAAACGTTCTCCCACCCCACATCTTCAGTCATCTCAACATCTCCTTGCACCTCTACTCGTTCTTCCTCTCCATCACGCCGTCTGCTTCGTTCTTCACCTGGCGCTGCACTTGCTCTGCGCAGACTCCTCCCCAAAATTGACCTCTCCACTAAGAGAAAGAGGAAGTCCTCTTCTTACCGGGCATACAAGCCCCAGTGTGAATTCTCAGTGACTCCATCCGAATCTCAGGCAATTTCTTTGACCCATGATACCTCAGTAAAGGTAAAGGAGGAGTATGTGGAAGAGAAGGTATGTAACAAAGTCCCTCAGGATGAGGTGCATAGCCCCCGTGCTCAGGAGAAATACCGTCTTCTTAGCTTCCTTGGCTTGCAGAGGAAATCCTTGGTGCCTGGTCCAGAAGAACTGTCTGGTTGGGGGCAGAAAAAACGACTTAGGAAGTTAAAAGTCAGTGATTATTCGCTCACAGCCCGCCGAAAACCTCGTGCACAAGGCGTCCCATTGGGATTCGGAACCAGTTTAGGGGTGCTTGCTGCCGTTAGTCCTTCTCTGTCTCTCTGTGACATGAGCAGAATGGACTTGCTGAACAGACCAGTGAAAGTAGAACTTCAAGAATCCTGGAACCAAGAAAGGTCCAAAAGGAAAAGGCATGATCCTGTGGAGCCAATTGCTAGAGCTACACGTAGCAGGTCATTGCTGCACACAGACTCCAGTGCAATTGATCGAACGCTCAGACGTCACCACAAAAATCAAGATAAAGCACCTTCCCAACCTGCTCGAAGAGGTAGAGTGCCAGTACACAATGCCTCTCACCCTTCAAAAAGCACTATGCTCAGGATAAAACAAGAATCTTCGGACAGTGCCATCCTACAACCTATTCACCGTCGCAATACTGTCTGCAGCCCCCAGGCAACTCCTCCTAAAGCACCAGGACGTAGGGGACGCCCACCAGCAGATCGCACAGTAAGGGTAGCCACAACAAATTCACAGCACACAAAGCGGCACAAACCTGGACGTCCCCCAACAGTCAAACCTAAGAGTTCAAAACAAATAGAAAGCAAAACAAAATTCAGCCATGCTACAGGAATTCCACAAGCAAAGCACAGCAGAACTGAAAGAGGAACACAGGTGAAGGAGAATAGAAAAATGAAGGAACATTCGAAAAGAAAGGGCAGTCCTGAAGTTCAGTATGCCGTCATGAACTGGGATGCTTCCAACCATCAGCATCTTCACAGCCATCCCCTTTACAAAGCGATAAAGGAAGAGCCAACTGACCCCTTGCCCCTAACTCAGCCATTACCAACCAGCGATTCCTCAGACCTTGGCAAGCGTCAGAGCAAACCACCCGTCAAACTGTTGGATCAGGGCTTCCTCTTTGGGTTCTGTCGGCAGCCAAGTGGCATCAAACGGGAGGAGGAGAGCATGGACATCTACCTGACTCGGTCTGTTTCTCATGGAGGTAGTTCCCATTCCGATTCATCACCTGGCATGGGGAGAAGAGATCGGGTGAGGGCCAGGATTATGCCAGATCGGACTGGTCTAAATGGGCCTCACTGGGCTGGACTTGGAAACAGGCATTCACCTTTTTCCCAAAGGATTGCTATTCAAGTGAAGACAGAGAGGGATGAAACCAGTGTATCCCAAGGGTCACAGGTTACCCGATTTTCTAGACACCCCCAAGTCAGCAAGAGGAGCTGTAAAGTCAAGAAAGAACTTACAAAGACAAAGGTGATAAGTTTTTCTTATGCTAGCATTTGGTGATGTTTATTCTTAAGACAAAGTTACGTAACCATTTTGTAAACTTGTGTGTAGTCTTGGTTAGGGAAGTAGCACTCAAATGTCAATCATTGAACAGAATGATACTAAATTTAATCTGGTAATAAACATAAAATGACACTTGCCAAATTTACAAAAAACATATTTATCTGTTTTGTCTTCATAGAATGTAAATAAGCTGCTACCTGTGAGCAGCCGCCGTTCCATCCTACTGGAATCCATCCGACGGGCACGTCTGAAACAGCAGAAGAGTCCTCACGGTCAGGCCTCCAGTGGAGCACATGCTTGCCTGCAGTGCAGAGCCACCTACAGGGACTGTGATGCCCTTATTATGCACCGGATCAAGCACATTGAAGGCAAACACTGGCCCTGCCCGGTATGTATCATGTCTCCTGAGATCCTGAAGGTGCTCCCTTCCCAGCAATGTGCCTGTCTACTGTACAAAGCTATAATAAAAGGTGGGGTAGAGCTGATTAATTGCCCTTATTCTAAAAAAATCATAGCTGTGACAAAGCGGTTTGCACGTCCAGCATATTGACTGAGCAGGGCGGCTTTGAATCTGGCTCGCAACATTTCTTAATTGCATTTTTTTTTCTTGGTCACTCCATCATTTCAGTCTACTCTCTGCTTAATAAAATTGACAAAAGACCACAATAAAAAAGCACCAGTTATTTAACAGTTTTCCTATCCCACTCTAGCATTGTACTTCTATATCTGGTTTCTTCCTATTTTCACATTTAATTCTCTCTTGCAGTTGTGCAGCAAGTCTTTCTTCAGACAGAAAAATGTGAGGAATCACATAAAGACACATAATCCCAAGCTCTACAAATGCCACCAGTGCATTGCTGCTCAGTGAGGTCAGTCTGTAATATACAGACATCTGTGGATTTCCATTTTCTTTTTTATGAGTATTTTAATTCGTCTTACAATTTTAGGTGAAAAGCCACAGGATTAAATGAAGAGGAGCAAAGCTTTGTTTCTTTAAATATTAACGCTGTAAATACCAAGGATCTGTGATGTAAGACAATGAGGTTGAATTTATTCATGTAAATAATGTTATGATGGTTTAAATGGTCCTTTTCCTCACAATAATTATTGTTATTTAAGTTACTAAGCTGAGGTTGCTTTGCAATTGATACAGATGTGTTAAACCAGAACTTGAACCCATGGTGTTTTTCTCAGGGGGGCGGAGCCTGATGGTCAAGGTGATATATGTATAATGAGAATTGTGTAGAATGCTTTAAATTTATTACTAATGTAATTACTACAGTTGTTATTTCTATTGTTATTATGATTATTTTTTTATAAATGGCATAATCTTGAGTGCACTTAATGTTAGCTTTGTTTTGAAACCTAAGAAAGATGCGATGGACTGGGATGTACTTGAATGATGGAGTGGAGCCAGTGGACTGCCCTAAATGTGTGGGTTTTCTGGCAATGTTTTAGAAAAAAACTATTAGTCAGGAATTTTTAAATGAAGGTTGGGTAAATGGAGAGTTATTGTAGAAATCACAAAAGGGTTAACCTGCATTGGTGAAATGCCATTGTTTGGGTATGTACAATTTTGTGAAAACATTTGTTTGATTACAGCTTTTCAAAAGGAGACAGTGACTGTATCTTTTAAATAAGGGAATCCCAAAATGTCTAATGTGATTTTTTTTTTTTTCTCCTTCCCTCTCTCCTTTGATAATTCCTTGTCTGAATTTTTAATGCATATCCTTCTTTAACATACAATGCAATGGACTTAAATGAAGAAGTTTTAAATGTTGAGGTGTTTTGTCTGAAAACACAAATTTAAAATGTAGAACGACCAAATAGCCATATAAATAAATTTTGCATTTTAAAGTTTACACTTTTCTTCATGTGTGCTTTTTTCAGGTGTTTTGGTTTGTTACACTAGTGAATGCACAAAGCAAAATTCTATAAAATGTAGAATGTTTTTTTATTGTATAACAATTTAATATGCATATCAGTAATGAGCATGTAAGAATATTTTCACCCTATTGACTTGCATATCACCTTGAACAGCACTTAATTTGATGTTAAAACATCAAATGTCATTGTTAAAAGAATGTGAGGTTGCAGCAAAATCTGTAGCAGTTTCAGATGACTGAAATGAAGGCACCTACTGAAAAGATTACACACAAACACCCGTTTGAATAGTCACACACACATTATCAATAATTTTGCTGTGAAATGTATGCTAAATATTACGACAGCCTGTGAATGAATTTGTTTACCAATTTGTACACTGCAGATAAACATTTTCTCATTTGTTACATCCGGTCATGATCCATTTCCTTTAAAAGAAAGGACTTGACAGAATTTAAACATAAGACTTCTGATACTGCTCTTTTGTTATTATAAACACTTGAATCCATGTAGAAGAGACCCGAGCTCCAGAGGATTCTACAGCCCAGACCCAAACATTTGTTTTTTGGGTCAAAGTCCAGAGTTGAGAGTTCGTGAAAGGTCAGACTTTGGGATGGTCATCTGCACTGTTGCAGAGAGCATGGTAAGAATCATCAGGTAGAGCGTGAACAGCCATTGCCGCCTTAAATTCGTGCAGTGGGCAGTAGACATCACTGCAGCCTGGGATTTTTTGGTCCTGTAGGTATAATCAATAACAGCTTCAAATGTGGATAGACAACACAAAAAGACCAAGCCAGAATTATAAGTAAAGCAAAAGATGCTTAATGACATGTAACAAGTTATTACTAATGTACAGTATTTTACTTACAATGCTATTCAAAATAAATGCTGTTCTTCCTATTCATCAAAGTATCCTTAAAAATGTATCTCAGTTTCCACAAAAATCTTTTCAACATTGATAAGAAATATGCACCAAATCAACAGGATCATTTTACACTGAAGATGAGTAATGACTGCAGAAAATTCAACTTTGCCATCAAAGGAATAAATTATATTTTAAAGTTATTAAAACAGAAAACAATTACTTTACATTGTTATAATGCTTGACAATATTACCGGTACTGTTTTATTGTATTTTTAATCAAACAAATACAGCCTTGATGAACAAGAGACTAGAAATTATAAGTATAGGCAAAAACAATGGGATTTTCTTTTCAATAACCAATACATTTTGGGGTTTCAGGATTTTTTTTTACCAAAATTTGTATAAAGATGATTCTCAACTATGTTATGTAAGATATAACGGAATGCATTGATACACCATTTTACTTTATGCAATATGTGGGTAAAATGGCCATACATTAATATTCCCATTCAATGTAATTAATCTATACACTGTATCTAATTTGCACATTAATGTGTTCTTGGAGCAACATTTAATGAAAAAAGAGGTGTAATAATTGGAGTAATTGTTAGCAACATTTTTATAATAATATATAATATTACATAGGAATATTGATGTATAATTTATTTCCATATTCACTTGTTGTGTCTCCCAAAATGCCTGATAAACATGATTTAAGTCCTGATGTCCTCTACAGTGGACATGTATGAAATCAATGCCCTGTTCTGTAACAAAGTCATTTTTTGATTTGAAACCCCATAACGTTTCCCTGAGATGTTGGTTTATTAAATACAATTTGAAAAGTACCGGTAGTCCGATTTAAATTATAATTACAATATATTATCATATTTCCATAAGAGTGCTACATTTGTTCACTAAATTAATGTCAGACATTTTTAAAGACCAAGGAGAAGTTGTTTTCATAGTGAAACCTTCAAACATTTGGTATCTCTGAAAAGCCCTGAATGTGCTCTTTACAGGACACTCAGGGTGACATGTGACATGTATGGTGTCAGAGAAATTTACTAAAATATAAATGTCCACTACAGTGGACAAAAGTCTATTCCTGGGTCCCAGGAGGTTAAGATAAAACTAAAATAAAAGCTCACAGCATTATCTGTAATATGGAGGCTGCAAGACTAAACAGTGTAGGAAAACTAATACTGGCTTTTGGGTGATAGATAAATAAATACGAAAAAAACAAAAACAATTTGTGGCCTTTGATTATTGATTTTGAATCAAGCACATTTTAAAAAACAAAATTTTTTTTTCCTTCTTTGTTTTTTTTATGTTTAACATACTTGTTGTATACATTTTGTGCATCTTTGTTTGTTTCGTGTTTGTATAAAAACTGTTCTAAATAAAATAATGGAAAAAAAAAAACCTCTATTTTTTTTGCCCAGCCCTATATTTGAAGCATTTTACCTCCTGATAACTGTGAATAGTCTTACCTGGCCAATGTAAGATACTTTAACATAGTGCTGGTTAGTCTGACGGTGCTGGTACAGCTCCAGTGTGATGTCAGCTGCATACGGTGGCCATTTCATGTCAAAAACCCCCAAAGCCATGAGACATGGCATCAGGGTGGTGTCATGCACAGAATACAGAAACAACTTTCTGTATAAAAAAACACACACAAAAAAAGCAACTTTAAAGATCTTGTTTTCAATAGGATTCTTACACACATGATCTCTGAGTTTGACCACTGTGAGGCAGCACCTCTCAAGTTTTGTAACTGACATTTACTGTCTGGAAATAGCAGGTAGAAAATGTTACGCAATGGTTTTAATTTTTTTTTGGACATTTAAGCTTTAATGTCATTGCATTGCAAGTTCAATTTTTAAATATAGATTGGACGTGTTTAAATCATAAAAAGAAGTCAAGTGATAAAACAAATGTCTGACAAAAAACCTGTCTGGATTAGAAGTTGTGCCTTGAATTTTGTCCTCAATGTTGGTTAGAAGTAGTTGGAAAAGCGGACCCACGCACATCTGTAAATTTGACCTGAGGACAAACAAAAGCAAATAAACATTTACAGAGACCTTAAACCATACGCAACTTCTTCATACATTCTCTTTTCAAGAATCTACAGCAGGATTCATTGGCCCCTCACCTCTTACTGGGCTCATAGATGTGACAGATCATATCTACAGCTCTCTGCTCTATGATACTCCTCCAGTGCTCTAGAGCTGTAGGAAGCGGCAGGCCATGGGTCTAGGATCAATAATATAACAGTACCGTATTTGAGAAACGAAGCCAATGCAGATGCATCTGTAGAATGTATCAGCAGGGGGCACTTTACCTCTCTGGCCACCATGTCATCTCTAATGAGGATGAAGTCGATGTGTTGATGAGGATCAACACCCAAGGAGCTCTGGATGCTCTGGAGGTCTGCAGCAATGTCAGGAAGCGTGGATGATTGTGCCCAACGATGACTACATTTGATGCACCACATTTAATCACAGACACATGATGTTAAACCAATCACAAGGCAACATTGGGCATTTACACTACTATTCAAAAGTTTGGGGTAAGGAGGAGTATTTTATTTTTTTTTATACATTTTTATTTTTATTTAGCTAGCATGATTGATGAAAAGTGACAGTAAAGACATAAATAAAGCGTTCAGCGTCAGTTCAGGCAGGCCGGGTAGGTAAGCTCAGCCATCAGCTGATACCCAGACCTATCAGCTGATCCGTTTCCTAAGCACTCAATTGGTCCCTTTCAAACAGGGTGCTTTATTTAAATGCATTCTCAGTCTGCCTGCTTGGCTGCTTCCACTGCATTGCTTGCAACCCACCTCCTCCCCTAGCTCCTCCTTTAACTTCTGTTTAACTTAATCAGTGTCATTCTGTTTTCATTGATGCATGCTCTGTTCTCAATGGGGGATTTTTTGCTGCTTTCCCAGTTTTAAATGGAAGATTGTCCCCAGAAGCTGCTGCTGTTCCCTGACTAGCTTTCATGGAGCTCATGACAAGGACGGGTAATTCAGAACAGAGCCATACCGCCAAATGTACCTTTAAAGGGATACTCTACCGTTTTTTCATATTAAACTATGTTATTCCCTTAACTAAGACGAGTTGATACATACCTCTCTCGTCTCAGTGCGTGCACTTAATCGCTCTGACGCGCCGCGACACTTTGATAGCACAGTTCATTCAATAGGGGCCAAGTCAAAGTGCTCCCAAGCACTTGCTATGGTATTCCGCCATACAATATAGTTATCCATTTAACACGCTTAGAAAAGCGCAACGTTTTGTTTTGCGTCACCGTCCTAGGTCGAATTACACTACGCGAGTAACTGTATTTAAATAGGGAAAACGTGGAGGTGTTTGGTAGCTTCTCTGCTTGGCCCCTATTGAATGAACTGTGTTATCAAAGTGTCGCGGCGCGCCAGAGCGATTAAGTGCACGCACTGAGACGAGAGAGGTATGTATCAACTCGTCTTAGTTAAGGGAATAACATAGTTTAATATGAAAAAACGGTAGAGTATCCCTTTAACAATCATGCAAATAAAACATTTGAAAAATTTGACTAAAATAATTGTTTATGGTATTTTTGCGCAACTGATGTTTTTTTCCGCAGCAAATCAGAATATTAGCATGATTTCTGAAGGATCATGTGACACTGAAGACTGAAGTAATTATGCTGAAAATTCAGTTTTTCCACCACAGGAATAAATTTTAATAAATTTTAAAACATAAAACAGTTATTTTAAATTGTAATATCACAATATTATTGTTGTACTATACTTTTGATCAAATAAATGCAGCCTTGGGCTATGTTCACACTTAGCGTCTTTTTTCAAACTGCCAGCGTCTGTTCTACATTAGAACCCTATGGAGTAAACCGTTTTTTCAAAAAAGTCCTGAGCGCTTTTTTAAACGCCACCGCCGGCGTCTTTTTCTGCAGCTCAGAGCGTCTTTTAAAGTTGAAAAAAGTTTAACTTTTCTGAAAAGAACGCCCTACGTCAAGCGCCTTTTTGACAGCTGACCAATGACAAGCGAGTAGCGAGACCTGTCGTTTCCATAACAACAAGAAAAATGGACACGGTGCCGGTAGAAAAACGAATCGTCCTTGTTTCGGAGCACAAGGAGCTGTTTGATATGAGTACACAACTCTATCATAACATACATCACAAAGAGGCTGTGTGGGCACACTACTGTTGCAGCTGTTGTTATAGCAACAAAAGACGCGCTCGGCTGCTATTTGTAACCGAATGCGCAGCGTTTTTTTTTTTTGTGCTAAAAAAACGCCGTTGTTAACTTTTTTTTGTCAAAAAAGACGCTAACTGTGCGTTCACACCGCACGCGGCGAGAGCGTCAAAGTGGCCGGAAGCCATTCATTTTCAATGAGAGCCGGCGGCGAGCTCCGGCGAGAGCGGCGCGGCGCGTCTTGGACGGCGAGAGCGGCGAGAAGAGTTGAAATCAAGTCAACTTTATGGTAATAAGCTATGACGCGGTTCGGCGGCAACCAGCGGCAACCAATCGGAATGTAGAAGTGCTCCGCCTGAGAGGATAGAGAACACAATCCTGTAAACTTAGGTTCCGACGACATTAGTTCCTAAGCAAAATGGAGGAAAAGTTAATCATTTCTGTTGCGGGTTTCCCGTTATTGTACGACGTGTCCCTGTTTACATACAGGGACATTAATAAAAAGAACGACGAATGTAAAAGGTGTCTGAAATTGTTGGTGTTTTGTTACTTTCACATTTAAAATATTTTAATAGGTTAATTTATACCCTACGTGTGGCCAGAATGCACAAAATAGGATACTGATTTATGTTCAGTTCTTATTTGCTTTGCGGCTCCTTTAAATAAAGTTTTTAAAAAATCACGCATTCTAAAATATACGTCAGAGCGTCAGAGAGTCCCCGAATCTCACGGCGTCGATGGCAGGGCGGCGAGAGCGACTTTTGCCGCTCTCGCCGGCGGCGGTGTGAACGTACAGTTAGTGTGAACGTAGCCTTGGTGAACATAAGAGACTTCTTTCAAAAACATAAAAAAATCTTACCGACCCCAAACTTTTGGACGGTAGTGTATTTCACCAAAGCAAAGGTCTAATGTTTTCCAACAATAAAGTATATTGTTATTATTCAAGTATTTTTAACAAAATAAAAGTACAAACCTCAATAAATAAACAAATAAAGAAAGAAAATAAAGAAGGTTAAATTATATTTAGGAACATTTAGGAATAAGTACTTCTTCCAATTCTTGGAATTTAAATCATTTTTTTATTTACCGGTAAATGTATTTTATTATAATTATTCCCCAACTAATAATAATATTTCCCAATTAACTTTCCATTGTGAGCTATAATTCAGTATGAATGGTTATATGAAGTTTGTTTATTATCATCATTATTATCAAAATAAAGCAGGTTTTACCCCATATGCAGCTTGAGCAGCTTGCATCCATGATAGTTGGGATAGAGGACTTCTTTCTCTGCCTTATCAGTGAGGATGGACACAACACCTTAGAGTGGGAGAAAATCAAACACGGAAAGGCAAACACAGGAGTATGTAAAGCTCATCTCATCCATTACTCAAGCAAACCACACAAAAAAGCGTAGCTGAGCTGCCACCTTACCTGCTTGTTTCTGTTGGAACAGTCCTGCCACCAAACACTTAGCAGACTCAATGGTGCGTACAATGTTGGTAGAGCGAATGCTGTAAATCAACGACAGATAGTCCCTCTTACTCATTTAGCTTAACGCAATTCAGAGCCATAAACATTAATTTACAATAGGATCATTTATTCACTATTTTTGTCTATTGGTTAATGCTTTAACTAACAATGAGCAATTCATTTGTTACACTATTTATTACTTTGTTAATGTTAATAAAAATACAACTTTCCATTGTTAGTTCATGTAAGCTCAGGTCCATTAAATAATATTAATAGATTCAATCTTTGATTTTAATATTTAATAAAAGTTTGTTAATTAATGTAGTTAACTAATGTTAACAAATGAAACCTTACTGTAAAGTGTTACTGTTTTTTTTCTCCTCAATATGATACAATTTAAGGTGTAATTTTTATCAGTAGCACAAACGGTGCCAAACAATCGTCAATAGCACTCACTAAACTTCTTTAGGGTTGAAAGAAGGTGTGAGAAAGGGCTCTTCCTGTATGTATTTCTTTCGTAACTTCACTCCAAGATCGTACAGCTGTTGCATGCCCACCGTGGTCAGCTGACCTGGATAAGTTCCACCCTATGGAAGCAGGAGCCAAAGTCAGTGTCATTCGTTTTGACAATCTGGCACAATTTCCATCTAAACATTTAGGTATGGTACTGACACTGCCATTTACCATCAATCCACTTCATTCCAAACATGCACTCTAAAACGCTACACAAATATCTCGGAAAATGACCAGTATATGACCAAAACTATGTGGACATCCAAACAACACACCCATACAGTATGTTTGCTGAGCATTTCATTTCAAAACCATTTTGTCTTTCATTTTCTACTCTTCACAGAAAGCTTTTATTATATGTTAGAATGTGGCTGCAGAAATGTGCTCCCATTCAGGTCTGAGCTTTGTTGCAGGTCAGTCAAGTTCTTCTACACCAGACTCAATAAACCTTTTTCTTTTTCTGACCTTGCTTTGTGCACAGGGGCATTGTCACGGTGGAGCAAAAAAGGACCCTCGCCAAACTGTTGCCACAAAGCTGGATGCACACAATTCTCTAGAACAGGGATGGGCAATGTCAGTCCTGGTGTGCTGCTGTCCAGCAGAATTTAGCTCCAAATCTGATGAAAGCTAACCTGCGTGTACTGTAGCCTTAGTAATCCTGAAGACATTGGTTAGCTTGTTCAGGTGTGATTAGGCTTGGACATCAGCACTCCAGGACCGATGTTGCCATCCCTGCTCTAGAATGTGAACATATGGAGTAGCATTAATATTTGCCTGCTCTGAACACACTGAAATTGCCAAACCTATTAACTAGAAAGAGTTGTGGGAACCACAAGCTGGACCCTTTCTAATCCTGTGTGCAAAACACAATTTCCATTGTATAAGAAAGTGGCAGATATGCATAAACACAAACCCACCGTCAATATTTTGGCCCTGTAGCTGTCCTCCACAGGAGCTGGGGGTCTCGGTCCCCCCTTCAGGTCTGTAACCGTATAGTCTATTTCTGTGTGAGCGGGCGCTTCAAGTAGCTCAGGGACCCATTGTGCCTAGAGGTGCAGAAATCATGCGTCATTCTGGATATAATTGGCATCAACATGTAGACTATTACAGACATATGACAGTGCCACTGTCTCCGAGTGAAAAAGCATGCTGTTAAGACTGATGCTGACAAATGATTCTGAGACATTTAAGCAATTAAGAATAATGCCAAATTTGTCCATTCTCTTCTCTTTTTTGTTCCACCTTCTTTTGTATATTTGGTTTGTCTATGTTTGACATAAAACATTTTTAAACCCCCTAAAAAGAACTGATCACGAACATTGCAACTTTGGACACTAATCAGCTTTCTTACCTCCAACACATCTGGTATAGATTTCAGCGGCGTCCTCGCCCCATGACGGAATAAAACTTGAATTAATTTAAGCTCGTATGGAGATTGTTCAGCCTTATTCTTTTTAAACCAAAACGTTGACCCGAGGGCCACTGAACCCATCAGACCCACACGTGCCCACATGATGCACCTAAGGGAGACATGAACACTTGACTTGACATTTTTGAGAAGTTGACATGTCCTGTGTTGTTATACATGCTACTCCAGATAAAACTGAACAGCACTTTACATATTCTTTTCTAATAAATAATGCATAGAGTTGTATAACCTCAATAGTTGAAAGACTATATGGAATGTTTGTCTTTTGAAATGCATTGGTCACAACACAGGAGCATTTGAAACGAACTTAGAGAAGCCTAAAATGTGGTTAAAATCTTAAAGAAAAGTTGAACTTATGATATATAATATCAAATAAATGTTACACTAAAATGTTGTTGATGTTTGATGTGGTGTTAGGGTTAGAATGTGTCAACTACACATGTGTCATACAGATCCGGTCAACTGCAATTGTTTTCTGCTTTAAAGGTCGTATTTATACTTATTAATAACATTACATTTAATTTATCACGTTGAATACATTATTTCTACATTGTACACAGCTGTAGGTTGCATATATTTTTTGTTTTTGTGTAATATATATATATATATATATATAGACTATATCAAAACGTGTCAGTACATTTCCATAACATAAGTGAACACAGCAACTTCTGTCTCTTTCAGTAATGTCTGCTTGTCATATCAGCAAGTTTCATACGCTCTTGCAATCAACTGTCAAATATCATGCATTAGTTTAAATCTAATAAGTAAAGTAAAAACATGTAAGTGCACTAGAAAAAGTGCATTTTAAATATCACCAACCTGAATTTTTCAGACGCGGCAAGTTAATTCGACTGGTTTTGAATTGCACTCATTCCTTTCAGTTTCAGGAAGAACACTGAACGTTGCTTTACTACGCCGGCTAACGGTGAGGTGCATTCTGGGATATGCAGTTTCATAGTCTACCTATTTAATCTGAGAAATAGCGGAAACAAAAAGTTGTAAAACTACATTTCCCATTACTTATCCATACATAACTCGTTTACTGGCGTAATGTTCCTATGCAGAACGACGTAACATAAAACGTAGTATAACAAACCGCAAATCTATCTAGTGTCCAAATACTTTTTGGGAACAGGTTTGAAATGAAATGGTCTTAACACAACTAGCATGTATACAGGACATAAAATATTACACAGTCACACAGACATATTATGACATAGCCATACCGTAGTCAGAGGGATTACATTTCGGTAAGTGGGTGCGAATGAAAGCCAGTCTATGATGAAAGCCTATATTTGCCTGCTCCACAACAAGCCGAATAACGCCTACATAAAGAATAACCATTAAAAGGGCAAATGACCAAAACGTTATTTATTTATTTTATTTTTAAATAATATAAAAGTCTGACTAGCTGACGGTGTGCTGTAGGCTATACTGATGCTGCTGTAATAGCCTGGTTTGTAATTTTATAATGTGCACCAAAAAAAAACCTTCATCAAGCGTTTGTTATTAGTGCTAGGATATTTTATTGTGTACTGCAGTGCAAACAGTTCAGAGGAAATGAGACACAGTGGCTGCAATCATATGTGATAAATTAAGTATAAAGCATTAACTGTCAAAGAAAGATTCTAGACCAACTCTAATCCTCTGCCATAAATTTAAGTCTTGTTTCTACTTGTAAAAAAATAAAAAAGACTACATCAGGAGACTGAACAATAGGCCTAATGTTTGAATAGTCAGTGAATTATTTTCTTAAATTCTGAAACCCTCTGACAGATATTTTGAATGACCCTTTGAGAGACTAGATGAAATTGTTGGAATAGGCCTCTTCATGTTGACCTACATATTACAGACATCTATGAAAGTGCTAAAGTGATAAAAATAAACATTTGAAGAACAATTATTGTTCTTGGGGCAAGTAATGTTTACTAATAGAACACTTGAATAAACTTAATTTTCGTAAGGGGGGACTCGAGCCACCATCTCCGGCATGGGGGGTGCGTGCACAAACAAGGACACTAAATATCGCAGTCTCTAACGTCAGTTGCTAGTGTGGCTCTTGAGATCAGGAGAGTGAGGTTTTACCTTGAATAATAAGAATTTACCTCTCATTAGCTGCCAAATCCAGTGCTATTTTGTAAATATGAACCTTAATGCCAAACTCCTAATCAAAGTCATTGGAGAGTTATTTTGTTATTACATCTAAATACAGCCTCATTACTGTAACAAATAACTCATCCATGGTTGATTGCAGTAAAATATATAAAATAAGACACTTAATAGAATGCAGTGTTATTTATTTCACATATATTTCAGTAAATATAGCATCTCACATAATCTGTTCTGTAGTCATGTTATTAAAATGTATAAACCTTTAAAAAATCATATATGACATGTTTTTTTTTCTTTAAAGTGGCCTGTACAAAGTGTTGTTTTCTCCTTTTTTATTAAGATATGTTTTTAAGATATGTTTTAAGTGCATTAATGTTTTTTTGGCTCAAAAAGCATGTTTGATTGGAGTGTTTTAAATTACAGACCACAAAAACATAAATCATAAAATATGAACCTTATCACTGCGCAAAACTATCCAGTGCTATCTTGTAAATGTCACCAATTTATTTCAGTAGTCCTCTCATCTTCCATTAATCCATCCATTCATTCATTCATTCATTCATTTATCCGGTTATATCAACAGGCTTTTAGTCAGGATCACTTGATCCCACCCTATAAAAATCTACATACACTATAGCAATTACGACAACAGTTTCAATGAAACCATATTAAATGCTCTGATACAGATTCTCTCTCTGTCTTCCTCTCATTATCCATTATCCTCTTATTCATAGTGTTATTTAAACCCAAATGAATGAAATATTCCATCTCATAGTACCAACACACAAGCATAGCCTACTTTTAAATGCACATAAACATACACACCATTCACATCCACATCTCTCATCTTAAGGCTAGTTCACCCAGCTTCTCTTCCTCTGGGACATTCTGTTACCCAAGCTACACGGCCAGATCACTTTGTTTGATCCGGTTACTACTAGTACCACTGGTCTTGCTAAGCCGGCGCTTGTCTCTGGAGAATCCTGGTTGAGAGGATGGCGTTGAGGGGGCACTAGGTGCCATCTCACCCGGGACTCGAGCATCAGGGCTTCCGTAGCTCATCTGCAGGAAGTCCTCAGCAGCATCCAGGTCATCGTGGCTGTGATGATGCCGCTCGGTGGCCATGTTGACGGAGTTCTGCTGGTGGGCCAAGTGGTTTGTGAAAGGCTGGCAGGTTTGATGGATGTGATGAAGATGGTGAGAATGAAGATGCGGGGGTGATGTTGGACGTTGGCTTGACGCTAGGCACTGGTTGAAATCTGGGGGTGGGGTGCAGGTTTTGGAGGGACGTGGCTGAGCAGTCTCAGGCAGTTCCATCGGAATACTTGTCTTGCCAGGTTGGACAACAGAAACAACTTTGCTGTTTTTGATTTTGACGTCATTGGCATGTTTGACGGCATATTTTCTAAGACATTGCTTGCACTGTTTCCATCCGAGGTAATACAGCTCTAACACACTGAGGAGCAGTGAAACAGCCGCCACCACCAGCATGAACACAATGAAAACATTTTTCTCTGTTGGACGGGACATGTAACAGTTCACAGGGTTTGGGCATGGTGACATGTTACAAGGATAAAGAGCATTCAGGAAGACGCCGTACATCATATACTGGATCACAATGAAGGTGACTTCCATGACCAAGCGTATTATAATACTCATGACGTACGTCTGCAGCAGCGCTCCCTTCAGGCGGAACTTTGTCTTTGTATATTCGACTTTCTCTTTGTGTTCCAAATACTCCTTCTCTCCTCTTCCCTCCTCACCCTTCTCCTCTATCTCCCTCTGCTTCCGCTTCTCCTCCATGCGAACGATGTGCATGGCATGGCCCATGTAGATGAGGGATGGTGTTGATACGAAGACAATCTGCAGCACCCAGTAGCGGATATGGGCAATGGGGAAAGCTCGGTCATAACAGACGTTGGTGCAACCGGGTTGTAGTGTGTCGCACATGAAGTCGGACTGCTCATCGCCCCATGATGACTCTGCGGCCGTGCCCAGAACAAGGATACGGAAGATGAACAGAACAGTTAACCAGACCTTCCCCACTGATGTGGAGTGCTCCTGCACCTCCTCCAGAAAATTACCCAAGAGACTCCAGTCCCCCATCACTCCACGGCAGCACTACTGAGGCAGAGGGAGAAAAGAGAGAGCAAATAAATAAATAAATTGATTGGCGACAAGGTCAGTTAAAGCATGTTGTTAAAAGTCATGCATTTTCAGCTGTTTTGAAATGTTTAAATGTATGGATGATTATTAGGCCTACTGCTGAATATAATGAAAGGGGAGACCGAATGCATCCCAATTCAGAGGCTGCATCCTTCAAAAGCTGCATTAGAAGGCCGATTGAGTCACATGGTGCAACGAAGGCGGTCCCAATTCGAAGGCCTCCAAATTAATCATTTGTTTACCACGCAATGAAGGATACAACAGAGGAGTTTCAGCTCAAATATCTAATGATACAAATGTAAAAATGTAAAAAACCTTTAAATAGGTTAAAATGTTGACTGATATCTTAATAAGATTTGATTTCTGAATGTAATTTGGGCCTAATGAGTGGAGCTAGAATATCCCACCACACCCTATTCCTACCATAAACTCTATTCCTCCACCCATTAGACGTCAAGAGAGGTAGCCTAGAGCTGGACGTAAATTGACTCTGCAGTGACACTTGTAAAAAGGCACAAGAGGATAAAGGGAAATTTGTCTCTGCAAAGAAACTGTGCTTTTTATATTTAAAAATAAGTTACATTATATTGAATTAGTCTTGTCCTAAAAAAATAATATTGTAGGCATCTCCTGTAATGTTTTTGCGGAAGCTAATATTGTTTTTTTACTCTAACAAAATTTTTAATTTATTATTTAGTTAGTTAAAACGATTTATACATGGTTATATTGTGCATGTAGCCTACGTACTTGTTATTCAATAGAAAAATAAATCTGCATATGACCAATCATTGTGAGAGAGGTAACCACAAGCCAATCAGCTTTTAGAATCATTGTACGTCGTCATCAAGCCTGCTTGTGGTTAACCAGATGAAGAGAAAAACTTTAGTCGATATCGATGAATTCCAGATTATCGAAGAACCTCAGAAAAAGTGAGACTGAACGACGACAGGGACATATGTGTATGATTTCTGATTTCCCACAGTGAAGGAGTGGAGGATGGAGGCATGTGAGTAGATTGTATATGGAATGTAGCACTCCTTAGTCTGCAGATGGCGCTGCTCTGTTGTTTCTTCCCTGATTTAAAAAATCATTTTAATATGGTCCGGGTATATGGAAGGGGACGTATCAGATATTATTAAACTTATAATAACAGAGAGATACTGCACTTGATCTTAGTCATAAGGCCGAGGAGCGATATATAGGTAGGCTAGCTAAGCATTGTGTTGTTGATTTGAGAGATTAATGCGCCATTCATTGATCAAGACTAATATATCAAGAAGGGGATATCACTATTTGGGTCCTAATTATTAATAAATGTATCAAAATTAAACTGGCTGCAAGCTTATACTGTTATTATACGATCTTCACATGCCTCTCCATAAATTCCCTCACAGCTCTACAAGTGATCCCACCAATTTCTAAACCCAAAACTGACGTCCATTTTAGTTTTTTTGATGCACTTTTATTTTCTGGAGGTTTCCTGTTTTGTGTGTCATGTTATATTGTATATTTACAGTAGGGCCTGAGAGGGGAGCACTATGAACTTAAACACAGGGGTGACAGTTCTAATTTTAGTCTGGGCTGTCCCATTTTTTGGGTGGGATGGGAACAGTGGTCTTGGCAGGGTAGAGCAGGGCAATGTGATGCCAAGGGCCCTGAGAACTGCCCCTCTGAATGACCCTGTACAGGCCTAGATAGGGTGATAATTTTACCACTCTGCAGCTGTCTCCCAACTACATCACGTATGTCAGGCTTTGTGCTTCTGTTTTGTCCCTGTATGAGTGATGTGTCTTTCAGGACACTGCAGGGACTAACTGAACTTCTCATCACAGAGACAAATCAAACGAGATGACAGGGGTCACTGTTCCTCTATGTGTAGTATGACAAATACTAATGTCATATTGTCATTTAAACATAACAACAAGATATCCAGGCAAATGCTACCAGCCGAGAAACCAGACTGTTTTTTTTTCTTAAAGGTGACATATTATGCCCCTTTTCACAAGATGTAATATAAATGTATGGTGTCCCCAAGAATGTGTCTGAAATTTCAGCTCAAAATACCCCCCAGATTATAGTTTGTCAAATTTGCCCCTTTTTGGGTGTGAGCAGTTTTTGTGCGTGTCCCTTAAGAAAATGAGCTTCTGCTCCCCGCCTCTGTTCAAAAGACGGCCGATCCTTTACACAAGCTTCGGATACATACAATAAAAAAACACGTGAATAATCCAAAATCTCAGAAATGACCAGTAGCGTAGTGCAGCCTTACAGAGAGAGAGAGAAAGGTTGCAACTTTTAGACTGCACCTAGACGTTTCTGAATGGTTATGTAGTTGTTGTGCAGTTACATTGCTTCATCTTTTTCTGGGCGATTTCCGTTGAAAATAAAATGAATCCACTGACTGCTCTCTTGTCTCCTCTGAGGCTGGGACTCTAAATAGTGTTCTGTTCTCTTCTGTGCAGCCAACCACAGAACGGTTAGCATGCTTTGCTTAAACCTTTGCCATTGCGTTAGGATTGGTTACACTGTTGTCGCTTGCGAAAACCAAATAGTGGTGCCTTGGGTGGAAACGTGCAGATTAATATTATAATAAGATCCCCTTCCTACGTCACAAGGGGAGCGAAATCTGATCGACAAATTTTTTGACATGCTTGCAGAGAAAGGCTTACCAAAACAAAGTTACTGGGTTGTCACTTTTCACGTTTTCTGGGTTGTTAGATGCACCGGGGACCCAATTAGCACTTAAACACGGAAAAAGTCTGATTTTCAGATATGTCCCCTTTAAGACTATTTTCTTTATTTTTTATATTATTAAGGTATAAGGTCCGTTCACACCAAGGACGATAAAGATTTTCTAAAAATCTTTCTAAATATAAAAGAATAGCAGAGTCCACACCAGAACTATAACGATAACGGCACAGATAAACGATATCGTTGGAATCACTTTCAGAACAAATTTTCACAGATAATGAATGATAAAAGCGTTGACAGCCAATCAGATTTAATCCTTCTTTAAAGAGCTCAAGCATTTTAAGCAGCAGACGACAAAACTCCAGTGCACGCCTAAAATAAACGGAACGATATCCTCCACTGTTGTGAACGCTAATATAGTTATTATAGTTATCGTTGTTGGTGTGAACGGGCCTTAATTGGGCTTAAAAAAATTATCATTTGCAGTTTATGAAGGTAAATGAATCACCTTTTTGCAGTAACTGTTGAGTGAAAAGTATTTGGTTATGAAAAGCCACCACGTTGTTAGGGTCAAAAAGGGCAAAAAAATTGTATCTAGAAAGCTAAAGTCTTCATCAAAACAACTTACTTTACCATAACTAAGTCGTTCCATCAGTTTTTAATAAAAATATGATTTATTTTAGATATTTTGAGAGCAAAAACAAACACTTTCAAGAGATGCTTTTTATACTGTATATTCTATATTATTTATTGAAGTAAATACTAGTAAAAAGTGTCTTCCCTGTTCCTCTCAAAGGTGTCAAATGTGAGTTCAGGTATCAGGCAGTATATTAATCTTAGACATTAACATTAACACTGTCTAGTGTCGCTCTGTTTCCCAAAATAACATCAGTGAGCGCTGCCTCATTTCCGTAAATGCCACTCCAGTCCAGGCGCGTCAATCCGCCCTTAAATAAATCACTCTTAAATTCCAGTCATTCCGTAAAGCATCTTGTATGTCTCTAAATTTATTTTGTTAATCCTAAATGAAATTCTAACAGCTTAAACATTGAAAAAGCAGTGCAACAAGTGTGTTATTGTGTCTTTTGCTCTGACACACACATTGATCTTTTCTCAGGTTCTCCACATGCCTGTGTTAGTTGTTTCTTTAGCGCCAGTTAAGGGTTCCTCTGAAAGGGGTTTCAGTTTAATGCTATTTACAGGATGTTGTCACTCGAATAACCATTAAACCTCAAATGTTTTATGAAGCACTATCTGCAGCCATACTAGAGAGTTACCTTTAAAGTCTATGTGTGTGTTAGTATCTGACTGCCCTCTCACACCCATCCTGTACCAAACCCTAGTACCGGTCCTGCGGACAAATATGGACTGACAGTTTGAATGGAGGCCCTCCTACTTTTTTAGCAATGTAAAATAGTCAAAATGTCTGATCTCCCATTAATGTTTAGTGAAAGTTAATCCAGAAATAATAAAGAAAAAATAGAAAAAATAACAGGACTTTATATAAAGAGGCTTATTTTGTTGTACTCTTTTGTTGTATATTTATTGTATTAAATGGGCTTTATTATTATTAGTATCTTTATGCATATTATATTTTTCTTATTGTTTTCTATTTATCTTGGGAAATGTGAACCAAGTAGTTTATATTCCCCAATATTTTTTTTGTGAGATTGACCTAAATGTACTTAAGACGATGCATTTTAACATAATTCATTTCCTGTGCATGTCAGGTTCTGGTCTTTAAATGAGCTACTGAAGGGAAAGAGCAGTGGGAAGTTCACTGAACAATGAAACCTTAGTATAGTGTCAAATCAAATAATGAAAATTCAATGATCTGTCTTATATGTGCAGCAAAGCACCGGGCTTTATGAATAATCTTACCATCAAGCACTATCTGTCTTACAGAATGAGTTTATTTTATACACTGACATTTTACTAATGTGCAATGCAATCTAGTTCATAAAGACATACTGCATTTTTGTCCATGATGTTCAGTCAGTGTCATGAATGCATGCAGTTTTTGCATTTATTAGTTTGTTTTAAAATGTAATCTATATACTTTTTTCACATCAGATGCTTTGGAAATTTGGTCATTTCAATGGTCATTCAGTGACGTGAACTCAGCAAACCCGTGTGCTATGTTGTGTTGGCAAAAGCCTTTCGGAATGGCATCGGTGGGAACGGAATCTTAGACATGAAAAAAACCCTGAAGAAAATAACAGTAGGACGGAAGTATCCTTCTGATTCACACTGACTGGGCGATCTCTGTTGCCAGTGTGTGCTCTCTCTCCTTCTGTCTCTACATTTTCCTTTTTTTCCATCTTCCTTTTCTTCTTCTCTTAGGAAGCAATTTCAAACAATATGATTTCCTTTAGACTTGCTACTTTAAAGGAAACAAGTCTCTTAGGGTCTCCAAGTGCAAGGGTGTTTACTTTCCCAAAGAGAGCAAGAGAACGACCCGAGATAAGAGTTCATTTGTGCTGATTATTTTTCATCTGGTTAATGCACAAAATCGTAAAAACCCAAAAGCTCTTATCATGAGGTATTATGAGAGGTCAAAGACTGCTGTATTTCCTGAAGGTAGCAAACAATGGGACTTCAGTCCACACACACGAGTTGGTGAGATGAATGACAGACAGGAAGAACTTTCACCTGTTCTCATATGATTTTCTATTTGTAAAAGGAAAGACTTGACATTGGTCACTGACCTTAAAGGTCATATATATACAGTACGGGTCAAAAGTCTGGAAACATTACTATTTTTAATGCTTTTGAAAGAAGTCTCTTATCAAGGATGCATTTATTTGATCAAAAATACAGAAGAAAATTGTAATATTGTGAAATATTATTACAATTTAAAATAATGGTTTTCTATTTTAATATACCTTAAAATATAATTTATTTCTGTGATGCAAAGCTGAATTTTCAGCATCATTAATTACACCAGTCTTCAGTGTCAAATGATCCTTCAGAAATCATTCTAATATGCTAATATGGAACACATCTAATCTAATATGGAACCTAAATACTTTTTTTCAGTATTCATTTAAAATAAAAATCTTTTCTAACACTAGAAATCTTTACAATTTTTTTTAAATCAATTTAACACATTCTTCCTGTGTGAAAGTATTAATTTCTTTCAAAAAAAGAAATAAAAAAAAATACTGACCCAAAACTCTTGAACGTCAGTATATTGTTACAAAAGATTTCTATTGAATAAATCCTGTTCTTTTTTCCCTTTTTTAAAACTTCTTATTCATCAAAGAATCATGAAAAAAGGTATCACAGGTAATATAAAAGAATATTAAGCAGCACAACTGTTTCCAACATTGATCATAAATCAGCATATTACAGTGATTTCTGAAGGATCAGTAATTATGCTAAAAATTCTGTTTTGCATCACAGAAATAAATTATATTTTAAACTATTTGAAAATAGAAAACCATTATGTTAAATTGTAACTATTTCACAATATTACTGTTTTTCTGTATTTTTGATCAAATAAATAAAGGATTGGTGAGCATAAGAGACTTCTTTCAAAAACATTACAAATAAAAATAGTGTTTCCAAATGTATATACTGTATATTATGTATAAACATTACATAAGTTATGACTTGCATTAAACACCCATTTTCTGGCCTTTTTTTAACTATTTGATTTGGAAAGGTGCTAATGAATCAGGATCTGGAAAGCTTTTCAAAAGTCTTCCTGAGCTTCTTTTAAATTGTTTGTTAGGAATCATCAGAGCTTCCCTTAACCCTCAAGGATTCTTTTGCTGTTCTTTATGACTCTAAGGCAATGTCAAACATTCAATAACAAAAATAAACTTAGAAGAACATGCAGCCTCGCGCTTCCATTTGCATCAGTTTAACAAGCTGGGAACATTGCCACGACACTTTTGAAACATTCTAGTAGCACTTCACAAAGGTGCCAGGCACTGTTGGCAAGTGATGGCATGCTGGTTTTTGTCACAGTGATCATGTCGCTGCGGGCACACGGATACTCACACCATAAGAGGCTCTACAATGCCCACGCATGAGACCGACCCCTCAACTCTGAATAAATATTTATTCAAGCCCTTTCCCCTTAACCTGATGTCAGGGACTACCAGAATCAGCATGACACCACAGACTCTAGTCACATCT
This sequence comes from Phoxinus phoxinus, assembly GCF_949152265.1. Lineage (NCBI taxonomy): Eukaryota > Metazoa > Chordata > Actinopteri > Cypriniformes > Leuciscidae > Phoxinus > Phoxinus phoxinus. Next base: position 26,064,517 of record NC_136882.1, on the reverse strand, counting down.
TTATCCCAATATAACCGGAGTTGTAAACTAGGCAAGACACAAAGACAAACACTGTGGTTTATATAGATCTGATTATAAGTTTGCATGATGTGTATCTTTTTTTTCTTTTTTTTTAAATTAGAGGGATCATAAAAATTGCTTTTATGAACAAATAAAAGCAGTTTTTGCCACAGAAATGTACTGTTTAAAAGTTTGGGGTCAGTAACTTTTTGTTGTTGTTGTTTTGTTCTTGAAAAATTCTAAGTTTTATTCAGCAAGGAAACATTAAATTGATTAAAAATGGACAGTAAAAAACATAATGTTTCATAAGATTTCTATTTCAAGTAAATGCTGTTCTTTTGATTTGTCTGTTCATCAACATATCCTGAAAAAAGCAGCACAACTGTTTTAACATTTGATCATAATAATAATAATAAATATTTCTTGAGCACCAAATCAGAATATTAGAATGATTTCTGAAGGATCATGCGACACTGAACACTGTAATGACTGCTGAAAATTCAGCTTTGTCACCACAGCTTTGGAATAAATTACATTTTAAAATATATTAAATTAGAAAATAGAACAGTTACTTTATTAACATTTCACAATAGTACTGTTAATTGTGTTTTGATCAAATAAATGCAGCCTTGGTGAGCACAAGACACTTCAAAAACATTAAAAAATCTCACCGACCCCAAACTGAACAGTAAAATTATTTACTATTTTGTCTTTAAAAATATATGTAAACATCTGTTATGAAGCTGCTTTAGCACAGTAATAAAATAATAATAATATATACAGTATATACAATATATAGCCTATTAAAAAAAAATAAAAAGCTAAATCTTACAGATTCTCTGAGGGGAATATAAAGTTATGTGAGTAGAGGTGTATGTAAACTGGGCATACTTATATATTATCTCAGTATCAATAAAACTTAATGCTTGAATGTCATAAACATCCATTTAAACGCCATGCGGTAGTTGACTGCTTATCTCTGAAAGAGAAGGACTGTGACTGCAATTAACCCTGAGTTAATATCTTTTTAAACCATTCAAGGGCCATTATTAACCATAGTAAAACAGACTTTTGTAGTGTTATAAAATTTGCAGTGTCAAATGTATACAATATGAATCAAGGTAGTGCTTGGATGGATGTTACAAAGAGACAATCATAAGTTAAGTTGCCTCAGTCCGTGCTTGCTTACGGTAACTAATTAAATATTCATACACGTTGTAGAGTCACGAGAATATTCTAGAGAATAGAATATTAACCTACAGTTTAGTGTGAAATTAAAAGGGCAATGGCACTTGCACAGAAGTACAGAGGAAAATACAGTGAAAGAAGAACTTTGTGAAGGAAATTGATTCAGTTTCTTATGGGGAAAGCAAACTATCATCACTTCCAATTGAAGTCTAAACCTGTGCATGCACTTGTGTTGCTGGACTTGAACTTGCATACCAATGCTAAACGTGTGCTTTTAGACAGAACAACTGTTTAAGCCAGACATTCCCAGACTGACACAGGCCGCTTTAATGAAGAGGTCAAGGATGAGATGCTGAGTTAAGCCATATGAAGTAAATCCCCCTCTCCCACTGCAGAACCCCATTATACACACACTGACACCCGCACATATCAACACGTCACCTGCCATCCAGTGGGATTCCTCATATGGACCATGAAGACAATCCTTCTCTTCTTGTCAGGCTGCTAACTGTGTGATGTGTTTCCTTACATGGCAGTTATGTTTGTCTCTTCACTGTCAAAGCAACTGTATTGATCAGCCAATGTCTTATTATTCAAGCCAGGCACCACTTGACATGTTGCACAGGGCTTTTGCACTTTGTAAATATGACTTGTGAGTGGGATATATGAGAGATATAATATATTTAACACACAGTGACCCTTAATATGTTTTTGGACACTTGAGCAGTGCATAAAAATGCGTTCGACAAGTTTAACACAAAAACATGGCTCACAATAGAGTTGGGTCTGCAAAAAGTTCAACATAATTGAATTGCAGTTGCAACTTTTATACTTTTGATACTTAATTAAATACTATGTAGGTTAATTGGGACCACCGTATCTAATTATATAAGTATAAAACTGCTTATACATTAATCACATGTCAGGTGTCAGACACATCACTTGTCAGACATTCTAAATCCGATTCAGAATCGATGAAAACAAGCTCCGACAGACGCCAACTGACCCCGACAGGGTAACACACTGATCCGACAAAACCCGACGAAGTGTCTGTGGCCGTCTGTCGGTGCAGCGTGAATTGACTTTAATTCACATTTCTACTTAAAATAGACTAGACAGACAGTCTGTCGCTGAAGTACAATCAAAATCACAATCCTTTATGATGACAAAAGCAAAAGTGCTAATCAGAAATGATCGTTCCATTAGAATGGCTGTAGATTCTCAAGCAACAATGATGTCATAGGGCCCTATCTTGCACCCAACGCAATTGACTTTGAACACCGACGCATGTATCATTCCTATTTTGCACCCGCGCACAGCGGACTTTTCCCTCCACAGACGCACGTCGGTAAATTAGGGAATGAACTTGCGCTCGCGGGGGCGGTTCAGCGCAAAGAGGAGTGTGTTCCGGCGCAAAACTGCCCTGGTGCTATTTTCCAGTTTTAGAAAGCAATAGCGCCACAGACCAGGAAAAAAACAGTCTAAAGACAGTGGCGCGTTGCGCGTTAGTGATGTGGTATTTTAAGGGCGCGTGCTTGGCCATAATGCAGTGTGTTAACGCGCATACACTTTGATTCTCTAATAATTATAAACAGACGCAGCAGTTTTCATTTTTGCAAATCATACATTATTACAAGGAAAAATATTAACACACGAGGGAGGTTGTGTCCGTGAAGATGTGAAAAAGATACGCCTGTTTAACCGAAGCTAATTTGGGTGGGTTTCTCCCATCATCCCCAATGTCACTTCTCTGTGTTTTACAGCCCTGACGAGAACGTCGGTCTCTTTGGCTGTGAACTGCTCCTGGCGTGCGCTGGCAAATCCGCCGTTATAATAGCAATCCGCCGTGGAACAAGCGCGTCTGCTCTTAAAGGGAATGTGAGAGGACGCTCTGATTGGTTTATGTCACGTTACGCCCAAACCACACCTATGAATAATGAAGCTACTTCAGACCAACCCCTTTTAGATTTGCGTCGGGCGCAAGAGTCATTTATCCGCCGGGAAAATAGCAGCAGCGCCGGGATCCGCCCACAAAGTTACTTGCGCTTTGACACTTGCGTTTCAGATCGTTAAAATAGGGCCCACTATGTGCAAATGTGATTATTGAGTAGCCTACTTAATTTTAAACTTTTATGTTAATGTTAAAAAATGTATGTAGTATGTATGTCTACAAGCAAAAAATACAATTTAAAATGTGTAAAAAATTACATTAAAAAAATATTTATACATAACTTAATATTTAATTAGTACATTAATAAAGGCAGTGGTATTTAATAATTTAAAATAAAAATATTTCAATATTAAAAAGATAATAAAACCCAATAATCTATTGTTTTAAAAAAACAAAAGTACAGCATTCTGCACATACCTCAAAATCATGACACAAATAAAACAATAAAATCTTATTTGACCCATATATCTCTTAAACAATTAATGTTATGTATAAAACTGAATTACCTGTGTGACTGCTGATTTATGAGATCGTCTTTGGTTGAGTGTGCTGTGGTCTTGTCCTCTTCAGATGAATGTGTGGGCTCCAATTCTGTGGCCCGGGGTCCTGTAGACGCAGCCCAGCTCTGATGTCTGTATGACAGAGGGAAATACTGATGAAGTGATGAAGATAAATGACAGTGTATTTCTATAGAAACACACTAGCAAGACTGTAGTTCAAATACAGCACAGGCCCCCTCGTGCCTGTCCCACTGTGGGAATAAAGCACAAATGTGGGACACTGAGAATACTGGGCCATCTCAGGGAGTGTTTCAATCCACACACACTCTTCCTTTTCCTCCTCCCCCTCTCTTCCTCCTTCCCTCCCTCTCTCTTTCTAGTTGCCCCCACCCCAATCTACCCCCCCCCCCTCCCCACCACCACCACCACCACCATGCACTTGGTGTATAAGAATACCACCGTGTAAAGAGAGGAAGTGAGATTGTAATTGAACACAATGGTTGTTCTTCTCAGGCTGTTCACTTGTGCTGATGCGTTGTGCTTGTCACTATTTTATGTGATTGTTGAAATTTTACCCCTACCCTGGTCAATAAACCTTTTCATGCGATAACCACACAAACATGTCTTCACCACATCATGCACTTCCACACGTACACACATGACCTCAATTTTTACAGCATTATGTATATATTTATATAATTGTACGATAAAATAGTGCAGATATGTTTAGCATGCAAAGGCACACTGGTTTAAATCCTGATGTGATTTAACTCAAATAATTTCTTAATAAACCAAGGAAAGTTTCAACTGAACAGCCAGTAATCACCGTGGAAAAGCAGCTTTAATATTTTGATCATTTATTTTGCACTATATAAATTGCAGTGAGGGTAGGTATAAACGACTACTTTGCAAGATACGTAAATGCAAATGATCGATTGGATACACTACAATCATCCATTCACATGGTTATTTGTAAATGAGTCACAGCATGATAGATGTAAATACTTTTTCTAAAGCAAAATAATTGTACAGAATACAACCCAAGCTCATTGGAAAAACTTTCCTATGCTGGCATTTATGTAAAATGATAATACATTGCTTCTTGCATGTTTTGCAACCCTTTCAAAGTAAAATGTCCAGTGAGTGGCTGTAAAAGCATGAAAAAATGGTTTAAAACACTTTATTTTATGAATTCTCACTATTAACTAGTTGCCTAGTAGCATGCGTATTACTGGGATATTGGCTGTTTACTAGTACTTATAAAGCACATATTAATGCCTCATTCTGTATGACCATCTACCCAATACCTTAACAACTACCTCACAAACTATAAATAAGTAATTAGAAGTTTATTGAGCCAAAAGTCATATTTAATAGTTTAATAGTGAGAATTAGAACCTAAACTAAAGTGTGACCAATTATTCAAACTATCAAAAACATTGAAACGTGAATCTGGCAACATTATATTATAGTTGTTTTATGTATTGCGGCAGTTTAGAAACTAAATGTCCGGTGAGTGGGGCTAAAAGGTTAATGCTCTGTTTTAGCTTGCTTGTACAAGTCTTTGAGCTCTTTTATTTTGGCTCGTGTTTCACAGGTCACAGGACTCCTACCCAAGCTCTTTGCATTGCGAATGTAGTGCTGTACTACATCAGAAAAGCAATGCACATGGAGCTGGTTATGTGCAGCAACTGTCCATTTACAAATCATGCATATGGTAAAAGTGTTTTGAGGTCATAGCATAGTATTGCGCAAAGAACAATAAGTATTTTTTAAATTAATAATCTGCCCCTGTAATCATAATTTGATTGAAAAAATAATAAAGTTGTCTGTGTTTTACGGCTAGTGCTCATTTCAGCTGGAAACTGCAGTGAATTTTAGGTATGGTTTTGGAGTTTTGCAAAAATGTAGATAGAGGCACATTTTTCCAATGTGGCTTGGTTTTCAAAATTATAGCTAGCTAAAGCTAAAACTAATTCTTGAGACAAAACTCATATATACTCACTGCCTTGGCAACCACCCAAAATCAAGTAGTTTATATTAAAATCTTGTACCTGATCACATGATCCCTTTTTTCTTCTTTGTTCATGTGTCCTTCTTTCTGCCCTTCATACAGTCTTGTTAGGCTACTGTATTCCAGTGAGGAAGCAACTGTAAGAAATTCAACCAACTTCACAGAGACTAATTTAAACAGAAGCCTGAGCTGTAAGCCCTCTCTCTCGTCACTTCTCTTTCATTGCTTATTCTGCTCATCGGCTGAGAGCCGGAAGATATATGTCAGCTTTATATAATGGCAATCTTTTAGGTTTCATTCCTCCTTGCTCAAGGGTCTGTGTGTGTTTGTGTGTGTGTGTGTGTGTGGTGGGAATTCTGTAGATTTGAGTACTCCTTGCTGCTGGGTCCATGTGTGTTTGTGTATGTCTGTACATATATATAGTATAATGTGCACAAAGTGACATGATGCTAATTTGGTGTAAGGGACACCAGAGGTTACTAAGGGCTGTTAATGACATTGTGTCATAGTGCACTCGCTCATTTAAAGCCAAAGAGAAATGGAATGTAAGGAAATGGATATGTTGAGCCCTAAAGGAAACTTTGACCCCTGTTTTAAGAACCGCTTACTTTAATCATGTGCTTCTAAGGTAACCATAGTTTAAATTAAAACTGAAAATGAATGAGTATTCCCATCAGCTGTTTTAATATTGAATCGTTTCTTATTTTGGCTCATCTAACACAACACATCACAGGAAAGCCCTCAGTGAATCTGTAAGTTATTCAGTTTGTTTCCCCATCTCTTCACATGCAAAAAAACGGGATGCATTTTTTCTAATATAGTCAAAAAGATAAAAGTCAAGAGATGACAAATGGCTCTGGGATTTAAACAAAGGGCATTGAAGGCATCCTTGCCTCTCTTTTCTTCAAAATTCTGTCTGAACATATTTCATTTTTGTTTAAATTAATTTCCCCAAACCTATAAAATTGTTTTGAGCACCAAATCAAGTGGAAATGATAAAGGAAATATTTTAGTATCACAGAGTAGGCTATATAACATTGATGCTGACATGGTCAGAAATACATGATGATTTGTTTTAGTATGAACTATTAGGTTAGAAATTTGAGTCTAAATAAAGATTTTGGACTCTGTTTGGAGTCTTTTGCTAGTACGTCATAAGCAAATCCTCCTTGTCATAACTGTTGAACACATTGTACTGTTGTCTGGAGAGTTTCTGTGAGCATTATTAAAATGTGTCACACGACTATATGACGTATATAGTGCTTTGTTCCACTCGCCAGCATGCACCCACCAATCACTATTTCTACAAACAGGGTGACTGAGACAAATGTAATGAGAGCAGTATCTGGGTGTGTACTAACCGGTATAAAGTCGTTATAGTTCACGTATGCTGGTTTATTATTTTTCGGAAGAACAAAGTATGTTCGATATGAATCTAATGCTTCTGTTTTATGTGTCTGTCCATTTAATTTCTTGACATAACTTATGTACCCTTAATGTTAACTCTCACTCTTTCCTTTTGGAGTTGTCCATATGTTTTTGTTACTGTAAAGGGATAGTGAAAATATTAAATTCTGTCATCATTTACTCACCGTCATGTCTTTCCAAACCTGTATGTTTCTTCTTCTATAAAGAAAATATTGTAAGATTTTTTTTGTCCATACAATTGAATTCTCCAAATCTAGAATTTCTCCAATGTTGATTGGTTCATTACATTTTTGAGAACAAGAAAGAAGAAAGAAAGTAATACAGAATTAGATCGCGGTGAGTAAATGATGACGAGAGTTTTCTTTTCTCGTCATCAGATGAAAATGATTTTAAAAATATTCATTTTTGCAGTCTATTAGAGGGTTTAACGCTTGAATGTAAAAAAACAAACATACATTTTCACATATTTTACTTTTTTTTTTACATTATTGCAGCACCTTTCTTCCCAGTCTGTCAGTAACGCTCTGGGCTGCCTTTCCTGATAACATTGTTTCTTAGCGCGCTACGGAGACTCTTAAGGTATAACTTAACTAAAGGTATACCATTTCTAGGCGTGTTCCCCGAACCATTCCTTAGGAAGCCGCTTAAGATATACCTTCTTACATGCGACGTTACCAGGTGCTGTCCGTGGCGATGGTGCTGAATCTGTTGATATCGATGGCTCGAGAATCAATTATTCACACGTGCAGGGGCTGCTTCACTGCGTTATGTGAGAAAGCGCTGTTCTTTATAAAAGAAGCACTTCAGAAATAGTTGATACTGCATTTATTAGGACTCATGGCATATAGGAAATGTCCCTACCATAATTGTAAGTTTTAACTTACTAACACAACTCAACCAAGCTTCATCCCTTTTTTTTCCTCTTTTTTTTTGGCGTTTTGCGTATGGAAATATTTAAATGAAGAATATTGTGACGTATGATCCCGGGAGAATACTCAATGGAGGCATTTCAGGGGGCATCCTAATGGACTTTGTGCTTTGTAACTTTGCAGACCTTTTTCATGCTCAAACAGAAACATTACACACTAAAGAAAGTTTTTAAAAAAAAGAATAAAAAAAAAGAAGCATAATAAGCCCTCTTTAAAGTAATTTATATTTATATTGTTCAATTGTTATGTATATTCTATATTATTTGTGTCAATAACTGAAATAACTATATAACTGTGGAACTACTGTATAATTAGGTGTACTAAATTTCCAAATCAAGACATGCATCAAACAATTTTAGAACAATTTCCAATCATTTCAGTTTTTCTTTTTGACAGTTTTCATCACCCTTTACTATTCTGAATATGTGGTTACATGCTATGCTGACATAGCTAAGGCAAAACAAGCAGAGATGTACAAAGCGTTTTTAAAAGCACACTCCACCCCTACAGAAACACAGCAATCAACACTTTCAAAACTGGCCCAGGAAAGAAGGAGACTGACATACGTTATTCTAAGAGAAAGGGGGAAGCTGGACGGGTAGATGTTCTGTTTTTCTGCACTGGAGCTGAAACAGGGATTTCAGTGTTTGGACACGACCACTCAGACAAACACAGGAAAAGGAGTCACCCTGAGACATCGATCCCAGACATAAAGTGTGTGTGTCTACGTATGCTGCTAATTTCATAATCAGTTCAGCTAATTTGATCAGATTCTCAACAACTAAAGACTGTTACTAACAACGACAAGGTCATGAGTTCGATGCCTAGGGAGCAAACAAACTGACACAATGTATACCCAGAATGCACTGTGAGTCACATTGAATAAAAGCTCTGCCAAATGCGTAAATGTCAAATGAACAGCCCATGCAGTCTAATTCATTCTAACAATATACACTTTCATTTACAAGCCAATTAGATATACAGGGTTTTAATTGATAGAAAGCGTGGCATGGTAAATTACTGAAATTAATTTGTGATTTTTATTTATTTTTGTATTGTATTATTTCTGTGAAACTGTGGCATGGTATAAACAAGTTGCAAAGACTCTGAAGATGTATGATGAAAGACAGAATGACAAAGAGAATGAGAGGAAGATTGAGAAAAGACGTGTAGAGAGAGAGAGGGGGGGGGTTGAGAGATGGATGGAGGGCGTTTCTCCTGCCGTTAGTTTGTCGCATCCTCTGATAACATTGTTTTCTGCATTGGTCTAATGGTGGGATGAAAATATATTTTAAAGAGCATCAGCATCCAAATGGCAATTTTTTCCTGTTTTCCTTGTTACCTTCTCATCTACTGTAACACTCCTCCGTCCATCCTTTATTCTCTTTATTAATGTTGCATGCTAAGGCAAACATCACTATTACTATTATTATTACTCATATTTAGGGTTGGTAATTTGTTCTAAATGACAATAGATAAACATTTAAAACAGTTCTTACAAAAGCTGTATTTAAGCTGTTTAGCCTATGTTATAAGCTACTGAAAAAAACCTCATAATGTCTATCTTTACACGTTGAACAACCAGTCATTAATTATACTGATTTAAATCTCACAGTTAGTTGAAGGTTGTATGTGTTTGATACACTAAAATAAACCGACTCGAGTCATTCGTTCAAGAGATGCACTGTATGGTTTTGATTCTCTATAAAGAGCTTGTTCATAAATTCGTTCATTCGTAATCGTTTTGTATGGCACAACTCTGGTCGCTCACTGTGTTTTGCGCTGTAAATTCAGAGGCGTTGCGGACAATTCATGCAAGAACTGGAAACTCTTAAAATATGTCTGGATTGGCGGAAAAATGCACTGAGAACTAAACATCGTACAGAACACCTTAGCAACACCCTGGCAGCCACTCATAACAACATAGGTTCCCTTATCGAGTCGGTCTCTCGACATTACGTATGGGGAAATCCATTTTCCTCGAATTATGAAGTCTGATTTGAATAACTCTTTTGCTTGCAAATAGCCAATGGCGACCCCGCCATCACCTGATTGGCTGACACTCCTCAATATAGGTGACGGCGGGCGCCAAAAACCTCAGAATCTTTTTTCTTCACTCGAGTCTGTTTCACCGTTGATGTACGCATTCAGAGCGGAATATAGCAAGGAGTTTTTCCCCTCTCGCGTTCCGGTGGATTACCTATATCAAGATGTCTCTTTGCCGCATGTGTGGTGGACCCATCGAATTCCCGGACGCACACGAAAACTGTGTGCTGTGCCTGGGCCGGGCCCACGCGGAGGCGGCACTCGAGGGATCGGGATGTCCTGCCTGTGAGGAGTTTCCCATTAAGATCCTTCGTGCAAGGCTGGCCGCTACACGTAACGACGGCCTTGTGTCTCCTGCCTCTCTCCAGTCTGCCGCCGTCGAGCCGCGGACCGAGAGACGGCAGAGAACCCCATCCGTGGATTCTGTCGAGGCTCTGACGTCGGCCCAACACCCACGCCATCCTCAAGTGGCAGAGCCCCTAACTTACTCTGAGGCCTGTTACCGCCCTCCTACGGAAGCGCGGGAAATGGTCTCGTTTGGATACGACGATGACGACGCCATGTCTACCAGCGCCTCCGACCCGGGAGCGTGGTCCGAGTCTCCGTCTGAAGGCGCCCCCGCCTCTCTGGATGCGGAGCTTATGGCCATTCTCACAGAGGCTGTGGCGGATATGGAGCTGGAGTGGACAGCACCCAATGAGCTGCCGTCTAAGAGATGGATGGATGGCTCTTTCCTCGGCGCGAGTCGTCAGGCTGAAGCCCCGCGGAGACCCGCGCCCTTTTTCTCGGAGGTCCACGAGGAGCTCACCAGATCATGGCGCTCCCCTTACTCAGCACGAGCCCATGCACAAGGTACCCAGCTGCTGACTACAGTGGAAGGAGCGGAGAAATTGGGGTATGCGAGATTGCCCCCCGTCGAGGATGCCATCGCGGCTCATCTAGCGTCTTCTCCCGGCTGGAAGACCGCCCAACTGCCTTCCAGGCCATGTCGCGCTACTGCCCACATCGCTGAGAAAGCCTACACTTCAGCCGGACATGCAGCATCTGCCCTCCACACGATGGCAATTCTGCAGGTTTTTCAGACGCGACTCCTAGGGTCCCTGGATGAGGGAGTCCCGGACCCCGAGTTGCTCAGGAAACTGCGCACGGCGGCAGATCTCACTTTGGCGGCGTCAAAAAAGGTCGCCCAGGGAATCGGCCGTAATATGGGCAGTCTCGTGGCACTACATCGCCATCTGTGGCTGACGCTGTCGGGGATGCGTGATACGGATAAAAAGCAGTTCCTGGACGCGCCGGTAAGCCCTACGGGCCTGTTCGGTGTTGCGGTGGAGTCGTTATCGGACAAGTACGCCGAGACCGTCAAGCAATCTAGAATGATGCCCCATCTACTGCCGAAACGGTCTCAAGCCCCCCCTGCAGCGAGATCCAGATCTTCCTCTGCGCAGCGCCCGGCCGGACCTACCAGACGCGCATCCCCGAACGCGGCAGAGCGTCGCGAGCCAGAGCCTCCCTTCCGTCAGAGGCAGTTCAGGAAGCCCCGTTTTGGTGCGAAGCCGCCCTCCAGCAGCCAAGGGCGCCCGGCGGGCAAAAAAGAGCAGCGTTCCTGATGTGCGTGTCAGGGAGGAGAGAGCGCGGGACGTGTTCGTCGGACCCGCTGCGAAGAGGGTGTGTTCCCGCCCAGAGTTCGACGTGAATGTTTTGATTTTGAAACCGCTGTGTTCTGTTTCAATAAACAAAGTGCATTACATGTCTCAGCAAAAGAGCTTTCTTCCTCCCAACACTATTACCCGCGTCATAAGCGAAACCTCTCCCCCGGGAGACGTTTCGCAGAGCGGAAGCTCGGGGAATCCCGAGAAGGTGGCTATTTATGTCCCCGTGCAAAATACCGCGGACGAGTCACCTGTCTTTCATGTAGCGGTCAATGCTTCCCCGGTGGCTGGCGCTCAGCCCCCGCCGCAGCATTCATTAAAGCCCCCCTTATCGAGTCACCTGAGCGCATGGTCGATTCTACCGACGGTATCACATTGGGTATTAAACACGATAAAACGCGGCTATACGCTCCAATTCGCTCGCAGACCACCCCGTTTCGGCGGCGTGATTATGACAGAGGTGTCAGAACAGAGCGCTCCGCTACTTCGGGCAGAAATCTCCTCTCTCCTGGCCAAACAAGCAGTAGAGACAGAACCCGAAGAGCGAAGGAATTCCGGTTTCTACAGCCGTTATTTTCTAGTACCAAAGAAGGACGGAGGTATGCGCCCCATTTTGGATCTGAGATTGCTGAACAAAGCGCTCGCGAAACGCACGTTCAAAATGATAACAGTGAAGCAGATCCTCGCGCACATTCAGCCCGACGATTACTTCATTGCAGTGGATCTAAAGGATGCATACTTCCACATTCAGATAGCCCCGCATCACAGGCGCTTCCTTCGTTTTGCATTCGAGGGTGTAGCGTACCAGTTCAAAGTGTTGCCCTTCGGGCTGGCCCTGGCTCCCCGTGTATTTACAATGTGTATGAATGCAGCGCTTGCTCCCCTGAAACTCAGTGGAATGCGCATTCTGAACTATCTCGACGACTGGTTAGTCATCGCACGGTCGGAGAGTGTCCTCGAGGAACACAAACACAGACTCCTCGCCCACCTGACAGGTTTGGGACTGTCTGTGAACATGCGGAAGAGCGCCCTTCAACCGTGCCAGTCCATCACTTTCCTCGGTATGGTGCTGGACTCACGCGCTATGATCGCGAAGCTGTCAGAGTCGAGAATCCAGTCGATTCAGAGTACACTAGCCCTATTCGTTCAAGGCAGAGCCATCCCCTTAAAAACGTTCCAGAGGTTACTCGGTCTGATGGCAGCTGCAGCCTCCGTCTGCAGACTGGGCTTGTTGCACATGAGACCGCTTCAGCACTGGTTACAGAGACGAGTACAGTCGCGGGCGTGGAGAGCGGGATCGGAACGCCTTATTATAACGCGTTCATGTCTGGAGACTCTAGCGCCGTGGTTCGACACGACCATGTTCGAGCAGGGGTCTGCTTTGGGCAGAGTGGTCAGACGCGTAGTGATCACTACGGATGCGTCACTGTCAGGCTGGGGAGCCCTCTGCGATGGCAGACCGGCATTCGGTACGTGGACAGGAGACCAGACGCGCTGGCATATAAACTGCTTGGAGATCGAAGCGGTTCATCTGGCGCTGCGGGCTTTCCTCCCGTTTGTGAAAGACCGTCATGTTCTCATCAGAACGGACAACACGGCGGTGGTGGCGTACATAAATCGCCAGGGAGGTTTACGCTCGCGATCCCTGCAGGGGCTAGCGAGGCGGCTGTTGTTATGGACAGACAGAGTACTACTGTCGATTCGAGCAGTGCATGTGCCGGGCAGTTTGAATTGCGGCGCGGACATGCTGTCCAGGGATGGCATTGTGCACGGGGAGTGGAGGCTTCATCCGCAGACGGTAAACATGATCTGGAATCTGTTTGGCAAAGCGGAGATCGACCTCTTTGCATCACAGGAGAACGCCCACTGCCCGCTGTACTTTGCATTGACGAAAGCCCCTCTAGAGGGAGACGCACTGTCGAGCTGCTGGCCGAAGGGTCGGAAGTATGCTTTTCCTCCGATCAAGCTAATGCCGCTGGTGCTGCAAAAGATCAGGGAGGAGAGATGTGCGTTGGTTCTTGTAGCGCCCAAATGGCCCAACCAGCCGTGGTTCCCGGAGCTAGTGAACATGGCGCTCTTTCCCCCGTGGCGGATACCGCCGAGAAGAGACCTCCTATCTCAGGCGAAGGGCACCATATGGCACCCCAACCCGGAGCTGTGGGACCTGCATGTGTGGCAGATCAGCGCGGAGTTTCACAGAGAGTGCTGCAGACAATAGCAGAGGCTAGAGCCCCTTCGACGAGGCGCTTATACGCTCTGAAGTGGAAAGTGTTTGCTAACTGGTGTGTTGACAAAAAGGAGGACCCCAGGAATTGCGATATTTCCATTATTCTGACCTTCCTACAGGAACGTCTGGATGTTGGCAGTTCGCCATCTACACTGAAAGTTTACGTGGCCGCTATTGCTGCTTTTCGTGATGTGGTGGATGGCTATTCAGTGGGGAAACACCCTTTGATAACGAGTTTCCTTCGGGGAGCGAGGCGGCTTTTCCCCCCCCGCCTTCGTCAGATGCCTGTCTGGGACCTGTCGTTAGTGCTTAGTGCGCTGTCTGACCCACCTTTTGAACCAGCTGAGTCTAGCGACATTAAAGTGCTCTCATTCAAGGCGGCGTTTCTGCTCGCAATAGCCTGCGGGAAACGGGTGGGGGACTTGCATGCCCTGTCAGTAAACAGTGCATGTATGCAGTTTGGACCGGATGATTGCATGGTCAGACTTTTACCCAAGTGCGGATATTCGCCTAAAGTGCTCTCAACGCCGTTCAGAGCCCAGGTGGTTACAATCCCAGCATTTTGCCCCGTTGAGGACAGTGTTCCAGTGTCTCAGAAACATGCTTTGTGCCCCGTGCGTGCCCTGCGTGCTTATGTGGACAGAACTAGCCATTTTCGAACGTCAGAGCAGCTCTTCGTCTGCTACGCGGGTGCCAAGAGAGGCGGCGCGCTGTCGAAACAGAGGCTATCTCACTGGATAGTGGAGGCCGTGCGACTGGCTTATGCTTCTCGGGGAGCCGTTTGCCCTATAGGGGTGCACGCCCACTCCACTAGGAGTTTGGCGTCATCATGGGCATGGGCGAAAGGCATGTCTATTCAGGACATTTGTTTCGCGGCTGGCTGGTCGTCTCGTAATACGTTTGCGAGATTCTATAACTTGAATATTCCTTCATTCGCACCACATGTACTGTCAGTGCAGGGAGAGGGAGCTGAGCTGTCATTGGACTAGACTACAGGCACGCCCCGGCTGGCGCGCGCTCTAGCTGCGGTTCGAAGTCGTGCAGACAGTGCGAGTTATTAGCAATAAGCAATAGCTATCATGTTCACTATATATTGTGTCCCTTATTATGCCCGCATTCATAAGCCGGCAGTGTATTCCTAAGCACCAATCACATTGCTGCAAATTCCCCATTCACTTTCAGTTCAGCGTTGCTTAACTATGTGGGAGGGGCTACGTTGATGCGGATGCCGACTTGGCTCTGTGCCAATAGGTGTTTCAACCAGGTCCGGTGTCCATCCTGAGCGGTGTGAGGTAGGGATTAGTGCCTGTGCTTACTTGAGCTCGGTGCGAGCTGGCAGGCTTTCCCACACGGCGGGGGTTTTATTGTTCCCCATACGTAATGTCGAGAGACCGACTCGATAAGGGAACGTCTCTGGTTACTCACGTAACCGTAGTTCCCTGAGAGGAGGGAACGAGACATTACGTAACCTGCCGTGTGGAAAAGACGTTTCCTTACTCTCGTTCAGCTAAGATCCTGAGGTTTTTGGCGGGGTCGCCATTGGCTATTTGCAAGCAAAAGAGTTATTCAAATCAGACTTCATAATTCGAGGAAAATGGATTTCCCCATACGTAATGTCTCGTTCCCTCCTCTCAGGGAACTACGGTTACGTGAGTAACCAGAGACGACTTTGGCAGTGATCTTTTACTAACAAGCACTTATGTTTTCTTCAGAAAATGTAAAAAATATATAGGTTTTGCTTCTGCTTTGGTCTCATACATTCAGTGTGTTTAATGTGACTGACAGTCCACAGCCTTTTCCCACAAAGCCTGGCTTATGCATTTCTTTCTCCGGTTTATTCGGTTCCTTTCCCATTTTCTCTCAATTTTTTTCCCTCCCTCATCTTCTGCATCATCCATTGTTTCAGCAGCATCTCAGCATTGGCCCCCTATAGGCAGTGGGCCAAGTCTGTTTTTCTCCTTTAGTTTTCGATTTGATAGATCTCCTCCAGGGAACTGGTTAATTTTTTATAACTGGCTTTATAAATTGTTGTTGAGCACATTACTGCTTGTTTCCAACGTCAATTGTTGCACATTAAAAATATAACGTAGATATAATCTCGCTAGCTAACCACAAAATGTTAGCCGGAGTAAGAACCAATCAAAGCTCGTGTTGTTACCTTGTCAACTTGAGTTGACCAATCACGTCATTATTTGAACCGGTGCCCGAAGACCCGGATGTGAACTGAACTCGCGGGCGCGGCGGCCGGTCAGTGGCGAGTCCTCCGTTTTTTGGCTACAGTGTATGACTGCACCACACATCGTGGAAACGGTAGGTAACTGATTAGCACTAGCATTATCCGAAACATTGTAAAAAGTCTGAATGCATTGGTCTTGGCATATGTTCGCCGAATGCTACACACGTGGGTAATGCTAAGCTATTTGTCGTTTTAAATGTAGCTAGTATACGGCAAGTTGGCTAGTGTTAGCACCTGAAGTAACTTTGTATGGTAGGATCAGCTTTTTGTTCTGTGGATACCGCAAGCTAATTATTTATTTAACTGTGTGTTGTAAAGAGTTTATCAAGGGCTTATTTGCATTTGTCTTAAAATGTTGACTATGACGCTGAAGTTTTTTTTTTTTTCGTCCAGAAGAAGAAAGTTTTAAAGTTTTTTTCCATCGTTCAGCCCCTTCCGTGTAACTAGCTAACAGTTATATGAATTTATCTTATTTGAAGTGAAGCTTATGTACTGCGAGAGTATTTCCAAAACATCTCCAGGAGTAAGTTACACGATACACGTTGTCCTGCCTGTTTTAGACAACTCCCTGCTCCAACACGGATGATATAAACAGCTTCCATAGTTCATAATGAGTTGACAGTTTGAATCAGCTATATTGGGGCAGGGAGAGATCTAAAACACACACGGTTATATAGTTAGCTTACGTTATCTCCTGATTCCTGTCTAATCGCACATTGTATTTTGTATATTTTGCATGCGTTTCCTCTCCTGATGGTGAAGCCGACATCTGTAGGGCAGAAGGCAGACGCTCTTGGAACACCTCACTTGGGTGAAGTAGGCAACGTATTAACGGTATCTCCATGAGGCAACGTCCACGTTGGATTTATTTTGTACAGTTGGCTAATGTTATAGTAAGGCAAAAATTAGATAAGGGGTTTTCAAAGTCTGAGACTGCGTGCCTTCAAACAAAGCGTGGGAAACGACGTGCCCCCCACCACATTTTTAGTTTACTTGGTAAGTTTCGCTCAATTCCTGGATGCCTTTGGGATCATACTTATATATTTTTTATCCCATAGGCACTCAACATTTGAGCCAAAATAGCCTAATATTGCTGAACATAACTTCTTACTGCACCAAACAGTTATAAACTGTATCTGAACTCTCACACATGTGGGCTATTCTGTGTGATCTCCTTTTGATAACTAATGCAAGTAATGTAATAGTTTCACTTCCATTGATCCTCCCCTGAAACTGTTTGGAGGCCCGCCACACACTTTGAAAACCCCTGAGTTAGATTATCAACGGCTAACTAGGGCTATTTAGTGAATTTACAACACCAGACAAAAACGAACTTGTACCAGATGAACTTTTATTAGTGTAATGTTATTTAAAGATGTAGTCAGGCCATGGCTGCACGCTCACAATGTTGTGTGTTTCATCCTTAGACAGCGTTGGTGCAGTTCCTACATATGGCGCTTTTCCACTGCATGGTACGGTACGGCACGGCACGCTTTGGTGCTTTTCCACTGCATGGTACGGCTCGGTTCGACACAGCACGCTTTGGCGCTTTTCCACTGCATGGTACGGTACGGTACGCTCGCTTCGGCTCGCTTTAAATGGTACCACCTCTGTTGAGGTTCCAAGCGTACCGTACCGATACTAAATGTGACGTGAAAACACTGCAGATCACTGATTGGTCAGACAGAATCGTCACTTCAGCGTCATTGTATTTGCGACACGAGACACTAAACCCGCTAGATGTAAATAGCCAGACAACAGCCAACGCGGTAGTACCTGTTTTTAGAGTATTTACTTGACAAAAGAGGTAAAAAAAAAATCAAACAAGAAATGGCTGAATCGTGGTCAGTGGACGAGGTGCAGACGTTCCTCTCGTTGGTTGCCGAGGAGCGGATCCAGCGAGAGCTGGATGGGGCAACACGGAATGAAAAAGTGTTCCAAGAAGTAGCATAGCTCTTAGCCGCACACGGCTACCACCGGACCTACAAACTTAAAAATTAAAAAAAAACTAAAAAGTGACTACCGAGCCAGTAGAGGCGGCAACTATTAACGATCAGTCCCACCCACTTTGAAGCGGTACTAACTGCAGTGGAAAAGCAACCGAAAGCGAACCGAACCGTGCCGTACCGAGTCGAGTCGTACCACGCAGTGGAAAAGTGAAGCGAGCCGAACCGCTTCGAGCTGAACCGAGCCGTACCATGCAATGGAAAAGCACCAATAGACACATGTCTGTGCATGGTAGCTGGTGCTTTCTACATGTGCAGTGTCCCCCCCCCCCCCCCCCCCCCACACACACACACACACACACATTGTAATGCTTTGCACTGGCAATGCACAAGCTCCAAGACACTTTTTGGTGCTGGTGGAAATGTCATCCAATGAACTGCATAGAATTCCCCCTCGATCCTCCATCCATGCTGCATTGGGGGAGGTATGTCTGGCAGGCTTTGCAAACTTCTCCTGTAGAACAGAGGAATAGAAAATATTTTGGTATATATTCTAGTATGAATAGGATGCATTGTCAGGTAGACAAATGACAAAGAATGTGTTTATCAAAGGTGGTTACTTTTAATCTAGTAATCTCACTGTTTAGATTTGTAAGAATACCATGTAATGTCTTTGTTTCAAATAAAACATTCCTTTAAAAAAATGACTTTTGTGTTCAATTCATTGTCAACCTTACACTATTCACTGTAATCTTATATTGAATATGCTTTTTGCCCTTGTTAAATCTCCAGCTTTTCAATAAAAATTTTAAGATAAAGTGTTCAAAAATATACATGAATAAAAAATCACTTTGTGTAGTTAAGATTCACTGGTAGTGTGAGGTTTATTTAACATACTTTCTTAAACTAATTACAATACACACATACATAGCCAAAGTTACACGATCAATACACAATTATTTTAATAGAAAATTTGCAGAATTTATGGATTTGATACATACCTTCAGTATCTTTGGCTGCCATTTCTCTCCTCCTACATGCTCTTGCAATGTGATCTTTATTGGTGAAGAGCATGTAGCATTCCCTATGGAAGCCCACATTAACTGGCACATCTTGGGCTCTCCAGGTTTCTGTTAAATTGAATGTTGCTATGGCTTTTTCAGCTATTAAACTCTCAGCATTGTTGAGGTTAACCCATTTCTGGGCACACTGAACAAATGATGCCCAACTTGTTTGAGAAAATAAGGTTATTGGGCTTTTTGCCCTAGAAGCAACATGTATACAGCACTTCATATTGTCGCACACCGGCTGTCAATCGCGTCCCGCTTTGTTGTTATGCGGTCTATGTAAATTTCTATGTATGTCACGGGTGATCAATAACCTTAGAGGTCTTCTGACGGTAAGTGCACAATGTATAGTATAGCTCGTGTAGACAAAAAGTATATAAAGACTATTTAAATCGCAGGATTTCGTTATAAAGAGAGCAAAGTTACTGTATCAAATATGTTGGTTGTCAGGGAGACGGGTGATTTGTTTACGTTTTCTGGCGCTACGATTTAGTAGTTCTACAAATTTGCCCGTTTAAAAATGTAAGAGTTTAAATCGATATCTTCATAAAATGTGCACACATCAACGTTGGAAACAATGATTACACTACTTATAAGAATTTTTACATGCCATCTGTAAACAAATCACTTAGTTCCTTGGCAGGGATCTGTGAAATTCACAATTTCGGGGTCCGGCCCACGGCCTACTAGTGTGACCAGTGCTACGCTTACAGGAAGTCCAGGGTCTGCTTCCTGTCAGGTTGAAGAGAACAATCAATCATTTCCTCCTTTGACCTTAACAAATATGCTTTGCCAGTTTATATGCTTGCTTGTTTACAGTAGATTGTACATAACAGGGTTAGAGAACATTTACACGTGTGAACAAGACTTCTTAACTGTTTACAAATGGCATGGCTCTTGTTGTATTTGGTGGCCACTGTTTCCTTTATTCTGTTGAACAGCAGTCAACACAGATTTGCAAGTGCACCTCAATAACTAACACAGCTGGGTGATCTGTTATTTAATAATCTTTGATTTGAGTAAAAGCTAATCACTTGATTTGCCAAGTTTGCAAGATTCGCTGCATAAAATCTTTAAATTATTTTTAGAGTTGTGTTTTAGGTAGCAAAACTAAAAATATTAAAATACTAAATATTATAACTTTTTATCCATTTTATATTATTTTGTATTAATGTATTCATATTTATTTATTTTTGTGTTTGTGAAGAAAAAATTATACTTCAAAATCAGCAGCACCACAAACCATAAAAATGACATCTGAAGTTTCCTGAATTTCAGACAGAATTAAGAAAAAATATGAGAGATGATGTCAGACTAACCAAGCGCTTTCAAGGTTCACACCCAAATAACCGCTAACAATAAATAATTCAAAAGCACATCACAGACATTTAATATTTAGATGACATATATTATTCGAAAATAATTGAAAACATACTTTCATTGTTGTACTGTATGTTCACCTGTACCTGTTCAAATTCACCCATATGAATTTCTTTCTTCTGCTGGACACAGAAGAAGATATTTTGAAGAATGTTGGTGACCAAACAGTTGATGTACCCCATTGACTTATAGTATTTTTTTCCTACTATGGAAGTCAGCGGGGTACATCAACTGTTGAATATGAGAGGAGGTTTCTCTTTTGATGAAATTTAAATAGCTTGACATTTTTTTGCAAAAGTTATAGTACAACGACCAAATACAATAACCTAATAAGGAAAATGTCTGAATGCCTATTGTGTGTCTCGTTACATTTTGGTTATCCAAATCAAATGAACCAAAACAATGAGGTAAATACTTGGTGTTGTGAGTCATAACTTTCTCAAGAGAACTTTCAAAGAACGGTTTCTCTTCCCTTACTTTTAAAACTGACTCATTTTCACTGACCAGTATAAATTAGTGATATTAACGAAACATGAGTGACTCAAACAACAAAACTTTGAGGCACTGTTTTAATATTCGGCTCCCACACTACTGGTAGTCCGTCCTTTTGAACCCTTTGTGCCGATAACTTCCATAGGAAATCACTTGTTCATTAGAAGTATTGAATTTGAGGAAAAGGAAGCTTGTATCTGCTGGTACGTATGCCGGCTGCCACTCTGGTTCCCCGTCTTTCATTCTTCTCATGCCGAGAGTCTGCTTCCCCAATGGAGGCTTCTCACATGTTTCTGAGATTTGTCTCTAGTACACAGAATGACATTTTTAATTGTATTATTTTGTTGTTTTGTATTCATGTTACAGTATTAAACAATGTTGTTTCAAATAGCGAGCTGTGACCAACAATACTAACAGCACGATTGCAAGTGTCATATTACTTTTATTCAACAGTAAAATAATTTGTATGTTTTTGATCTGCCAGCAAAAATATTTCCCAAAAAAGTCAAAGCAGAATCGACCATTACTGTACTTCAGTAGTCAGGGCTTTGATCAGGGAGTCGGACATTTTAAGGGTTGTTTCAGTTTTTCAGACGCTTTCAGTTCACTGAAATATTAGCTCTTTAAACAGTCTCACAATGCACCATGAAAACCAGGGAGCATGGATGCTCACTATGTTTCTATATGTTCTGAAGCATGAAACATAAATTGTATTAGTAAATAATAAAAAATAAAATATATAAACAGTTACTTGATTAGTTCTTCGAGAATCCGTTTTTTTTGTTGTTGAAAGAGACCGTTGAGTGAATAATTCAACGACAGTCGCTTTTTTAGTTTCTGAATGAAATTTGATTTTGAGAACTTTTTTGGTGCGTAGTTTGGTCATCATTTAATGTTCAATATAAGCAAAACCATTTGAGAACCACTGCATTATTTTTAGTGGTCAGCTATATTATTGTCATATGTTTCACAATCAGGTCAGTCAAGCACTCTGCAGACCTGATGATATCAACAGGTCAGTAGAGGTGAGGGTGTGTCTGGTCTGTCTAGAGAAACAACGGAGAAGGCCAGGTCTTTCACCTCAGTCCAAAATCAACATTTGTTCCTCTCGCAAACACAATTGCAGCGCCGGCTGTCGCACCCATCGAGGTGTTCTTTATGACCACAACCGGTCGACCGGCACAATGACCTCAGCACAGTTACCTGCTCCATACACCCATAAACACGGCACACGTAATCATTCAAACACACACTCTAATCAAGAGTTTAGGTTGGCATGGGCTGATGTCCGCTTGGGGTGAGTGAAATACTCAGTGTGTATAAACTGTGCTCGGTGAGAACAGTTTTTGTGTACATGTGGGAAGTGAAGAGAATGCTTTTGTATACTGTTAAATTAATTAAACAAATGTAGTTCCCACAGGAAGTGAGGCTCAGTTCAGGAATAATGAGGAGAAATGAAGAGACACACTGGAGGTGTGAACAGGGTTGAGATTGAATGAAGGTGCATTATTTCACACCAACTTTAAAGGGATATTTTACTCCAAATTGCTGTTATCATTTACTCTCCCTAAAGCTGTTCCAAACTTGTATGAATTTCTTCTGCTAAACACAAAAGAAGATATTTTGAAGAATATGGGCAACCAAACAGTTAATGGGCCCCCATTGACTTCCATATATGGGAAAAAAGAATACTATGGAAGTCAATGACCCATCAACTGTTTGGTTACTGACATTCTTCAAAAATATCTTCTTTTATGTTCACCAGAAGAAAGAAATTCATATAGGTTTGGAACAACTTGAGGATGAGTAAATGATGACAGAATTTTCCTTTTTGGGTGAACTATCCCTTTAAGTTCAATGGTTAACATAAAATGTTATAGGCAGCCTTTTTCTGTCCAGACACATGCAGGACAAACATGACTCCTTATTTGAAGTCGGAATATGTTTTTTAACAACTTTCTTGGTCCTTTGATCCATCAGTGTCTTTTTTTAATGATGATTCTATTTGAATCAACCCTTCTTAGCATCTTCATCCTCTGTTCAGCAATGAAGAACTGCTGAAGTCTGCATTTATTCATCTATAGGAAATTTGTAATGTAGACAGAGTGAGAAATTGCTTTGACTTGAATTTAAATGGTTGTATCTCTGAATGACACATGAAGCTTGTTATAGAAATGCAAATTTCTAAATTCATTAAGTAAATTTCAAGGATACTTAATTTTTCTCAAGGCAGGACGGTGAATTACTGAAATACACAAAGTGCAAGTTTCGAATACTTCAGGTTTACAGTGCCATCAAAAAGCATTTGGCACTTAAGTCTCACTGGTCAAAAATGTATGAATGTATTAGATAAGACATCCAACAAAGTGGAAATTGCAAACAAATGATGCCAGACTGCAAACATTTTTAATGAACTGGTGTTAGGGTGATTTTCGTGAGCATGTAACACTAACTTCACTAAATGTTGTCAGCGTTAAGAATTCCTAGATATAAAAGCTGTATTCTTTTTTTTTAAATAAATCAATAAATCAGATTTAATTATAGGAAATGTATTGTGAGCAGCGTTTTATAGCTATAGCTTCATGAGTGTCTGCTGCATTGGCACGATGTGGGCTCATGCCTGACTGCACATGCTCCATAGGCTCAATGCTCTAGAATGACATCATGTCTTTCTGTGTCATCCTATCACTATTCACTGGCAGTCCTGTGTGGATTATCCTGCTAGTGTCCACTATATCAACACACAAACCCCTCTAGGGAACAATTACTAGGGTCTAAATTGCAGGGAATACCATGAAGTCACTGAAGTATTACACAACATTAACAATTCAATTTAGATTTTTTTCTTTACTATTATTTACTATTTTATGCATTACTATTATTAATATTTCTGTATTGATATAATTCTAGTTCCACCATTGTTTCCCTATATTATATATGATGTGCAACCTATAGTCAATGGCAGGTATGATTAATCGTGAGGGGGCAACATGTTATAGGACAAAAGTAAAAATATAACACACACACACACATATAAGGACAACATAAGTGACACTTATGAGGCTTCAGTCTTCCATTAAGCAGTTAGTTAATTGTGCTCTTCTCTTTATCTTGATGTTTGGTCCTTATGTACACAACAACCAGTCAAATGTTTATGAGAGATACTGTGCAGTATGGGGAAATGAATTGTGTATCTTAGAATAAACTCTCCGTCTATGTAGCATAAAGCATTGCCCATTGACTGTCAGTCATGTTGTTTTCCCTCTGAAACTTGTAGCACAAACTGTTTCCCCTGACAACAATAACTCAACAGTTTAGATAAGTGTTAAACAATCCCAAACTTTAAATAAACCATTCCCAAGTATAGGATTTTGCCAACTGTTTCATGTGCTCTCTTGATCAGGACTCCCATAGTAAAAGAAACAGTCAAAACATATAAACCCCAAAAATGCCAAAATAACTCAGACTATACACATTTCCCGACTTTTAAACATTGGTGCTTTGCGTACTGTTTAAAATCTTGGTGTGAACCAACACTGACAAGAATGTGTCTGGCCAATGATTCAGCTGCGCAGGAAGTTTTTTAACAGGGTATTGTTGAAGTTTATCCATGTGTGTATGTGTGTATGTGTGTTTGAGCTTCCTGGCCGATATCATAAATATGCCATTGCGGTGCACTGTTGCCCCGTTATCACAAAACCATTAAACCTTATACCTCCAACACCCAGCTTTCCTGCATGTGTGTGCCCAAATGCTTTATTATCACCATTTCCTAAGGCTGTCTGTTTGTGAAATATCTCTGTTGTCATAAGGTCTTTGGGCTTAAAGGTTTTTTTTGTGGGTGGATAATTTACTGTGTGTATCCCACCCATACAGTGAAATACAAACACTGTTATACCAAAATGCTGCTCCGCCTAACATGAGAAACCATGTCATGAAGTTTGTGGCACAGTTTCCCAGTTCTCATTGCTGTACATGGATCATAAAACAGATTTAATTTTTCACTTTCTCTGACTGTTTTCTGCCAGCATTCAAAAACGTTTTTAAAGAAATCTCTCAATTTTTTTGGTCAAAAATACAGTTAAAAAAGAGGAATATGCTAATTTGGTAAGCAATAAATATTTCCGTTGAAAGAAGTTCTGCTGCTTAACATCTTTGTGTACATTTTTCTGTGTAAATTAATCTTTGTGTTCTGAATTCTTTGAATAGAAGGCTAAGAAATAGCATTTATTTGACAGCAAAATCTTTAGTAGCAATGCTAATGTCTTTACTTGCACTTTCTTTACAAAAAATACTGTATGCATTTTATATTATTTAAAGTAAACAGAACAGGAATTTTGACCACCGATTTTTCTGTTTTCTGTTTTCAGTTTTCATCATCTGATACATCCTTACAGCATTTATATCATGCTGAAGTTGGCCATTGCTGTGGACCTCATGCCTCAGTTTTATTTTATTTATTTTTTAGCGTGTGCTCTTGGTTTGGGCCTGTGGATGGTGTCCTGTCCCTCTGGCCCCTCTGACTGCGGGTCTGTTGATCCTATTGTCTTCTGCATCAACACTCGTGGTCTGGTGCATAAAGGGCATCTAGTTAGCAGCTTAAACTCTACGGCAGGCATGAAAAGCAGCCATCATAGCCCATTCGCTCACATCTGCTCAGTGGTGCGACAAGGACGAGGACTGAGCTTGGGTGACTGGGGGACAGGAGTTCAATTCGCCCCGCAGGGCACCAGGAGCAACAGACAGAACTGGACTGCATTGAATCCACCACTGTGCAAAGGTGACCGTTTGAGCAAAGTTCACATTGGCTCTCCTTTTAATGCAAAAGCTTGTATATGTATAGTTTTTGTCTTTTAAAATTGTTTTCTTTTATGTCTAAGATGTGCAGATGGCTTAAATTGTTGAATGTGAGCCCATTGGTGATGTGTTTTGGCAATAGCATATCTGAGTCTTACAGTTGTTTCCTGGTCCTGTTTGTAAATGGTCAGTTCAGTCTAGTTTTGTTTAAATAGAAGGTTTACAGATTAGTGAGATGGTACACTTTGAAAGTATTTTTGTGATATCACTAACTATATTTTGAAAATGCTGTATAAAAAAACAGCAAGTTTATATTATGTATGTATCAGGCTTATTATGCATCACTGGATAATGTAAAAGACACTTGGGTTGCACTTTATTTTAACAGTATGTGCACTCGCGTGTACTTTCATAAGAGTGTACTGGGTAACATGAGGTTACTAGATGGGTTAAGGTTAGGTTTAGGGGTAGGTTCAGGGTTAGTTACCCAGTTATTCCAATTACTATAACAAGTACATAGTGTGTACATGGGAACAAGACTGTAAAATAAAAAGTGCTAATGACACATGTGTCATCTTGTTTCCCCCTAATTCCTTTTTGTCTTTCTTGTACACAGCTAATATACAACCATGGGAGACTGGAGCTTCTTGGGTAATATTTTGGAGGAAGTAAACGAGCACTCCACTGTGATTGGCCGTGTTTGGCTCACGGTGCTGTTCATTTTCCGCATCTTAATTCTGGGCACGGCTGCTGAGTTTGTCTGGGGAGACGAGCAGTCTGATTACATATGTAACACTAAGCAGCCAGGTTGTGAGAACGTGTGTTACGACGAGGCCTTTCCGATCTCTCACATCCGTCTATGGGTGTTACAGATCATTTTTGTATCCACACCTTCGCTTGTATACGTCGGCCATGCTGTCCATTACATTCACATGGAGGAGAAGCGCAAGGAGCGTGAAGAAGCTGAGGTTAGCCACCAACAGGAAATAGGTGAGGAGCGTCTTCCCCTAGCGACGGATCAGGGAAGTGTTCGCACCACCAAGGAGACCAGCACGAAGAGTAGCAAAAAGTTCAGACTTGAGGGAACCTTGCTTTGCACCTATATCTGCCATATCATCTTCAAAGCTCTGTTTGAAGTAGGCTTCGTGGTCGGGCAATACTTCCTCTACGGGTTCCGCATCCTGCCACTGTACCAGTGCAGTCGTTGGCCATGCCCCAACACGGTAGATTGTTACGTCTCCCGGCCCACCGAAAAGACTATCTTCATCATTTTCATGCTGGCAGTTGCTTGCGTTTCATTGTTCCTCAACTTTGTGGAGATCAGCCACCTTGGCTTGAAGAAGATCCGCTTTGTGTTCCATCGACCAGCTCCTGCACAGTTGGAACCTCTTGGACCACCGGAGAGAAGCTTACCGTTTCTCTTAAACACCCCTGTCCAAAAACGCAAAGGCTATAGGCACCTTGAAGAGGAGAAGATAGATGATGTTGCACACATATATCCACTAGCTGAGATCGGTATGGAAGAGGGACAGTTCTTGTCACCTCAACTGGAGAAGGAGCAGAAAAGGAGTCAGGAGGTGGTTATGCCAACAGCTCCACCTGTAGAGGAGACAATCATTTGCGATGAGACTCTACCCTCCTTCATTCAGGTCACAGAGACACTATCAGAGCTCCCACCAGAGCAGCTACTTCGAGAAGGAGATGAGGTAGACAGCTTAAAGACTCAGACAGCTTTACCAGAAGTACTGGAGGAGCGATCAGAGGAAGAAAGTGTGGAGGAAACATATTTAATATCACTTGAGGAGAGTCTGGATATAGATCTAAGAGAACTGGCCAGTAGAGAGACAACTGAGGAAAAGTCAGTGAAAAAGAGTTTGGTAGATGCTGAGCCAACACAAGAGGAAAACTTTTCAGGAGCTCAAGAGAATGAAATCTCACAGGAATTTGGGGGAAAGGAAGATAACACCTATAAGGACAAGGGGTTAAGAGAAGAAGAGAGTTTACCTGATGTGGTAGAGGAAGGGACAGAAATTGGGGCGTCTAATGAAGAGAGAGAACTTTGTGAGATTGAGCCTTTTGTAAATGAGGACATTTTGGAGGAGGTAAAAACTTTAGCTGATGAGAAGATTGCTGGAGATTTGGGGGAACAAAAGTCTGAGGCTTTAGGGGAGGTTGTAGGGTCAAATGTATCTGACATAGAGCCCATTGGGGATGAAGTGGATTTGGGAAAAGACAAAGCTCAGGGGGATGTAGAAGAGACAGAAGGGGAAGGAGTTCAAAGGGATGAAGTAGACACAGGAGTGGGTGGAACTTTAAAAGATGTAGATAATATAGGAAAGGGTGGTGCTCTAGAGGATTTAGTGGATGCAGGAAGAAGTTGTGCTCTAGAAGATGAAGTTTTAGAAAATCTAAATGAGAATAGACCTATTGAGACTGCATTCAATACAGGTGAGGAAGTTCTAGATAAAGCTCTAGGACTTTCAGTTGACTCTGTACCGGTGAAAACTTTGGGGCAGGATGGGGTGTCATTAGATATAGAGGATCCAGAGGAGTTGAAAGGCTCTAGGGAGTGGGATGAGAAAGAAGAAGACTCTGTGGAAACTGGAGGCCCTGAGAAGGAGGAGTGTTCTGAAAAACCAAAAGCCTTGAAGGCCATAGAGGAGGTGATGGATGTTCCACTTATAGCTCTGGAACTAGAGACAACAGAGGAAACAAGATCATTAAGTCGTCTTAGCAAAGGGAGCAGCAGAGCCAGGTCAGATGATCTAACTATATGACTGACCAAACAGAAACTTAATCAAATTCTTTGATTCCATATTTCTCTAGTGCCACATTATCAGATGGACCAGCATACATGCATGTTTTCTAGATCAGGAGTTTTCAAAATCTGATGCCAAATTATGCTTCCTTTTATACTGAAGGATAAAGGCAGCTATGTATTTTCATGCATAAGGATTTATAATAATTGAGAAAAAGTCCCATAGCACCCCTCTGTGGTAAGGTGTCCCAGATCCAAGTTTGAAAAACTCCTGTTCTAGATGATACATTTTCACACAAGTTTATCTTAAAAGCAAAAGAAACTGAAAAAAAAATCATATCAATAGCTGATACGGTAAACATATAAACATAGCCACTTTCTAAAAAGTAGCTAATTTCTCGCCGTGAAAAGTATTAAAGACATATTTTCCTAACACAATTTTATTTCTTTTTTTTTAATGTCAAACATTTAAGTTTTGAAGCAAGAAAATGTAGGTTAAAGAATACAAGCAAAAAACAAACAACAACAAAAAATACAAGTCTTGATTTTAGCTATTTTTTCATAGCTTTTATTACAAATCCACAGGGATAGTCACAGGGAGTAAATAATCTCACATTCTCAATTTATGCCTTATCTGTCGGTTGTGTTTAAAAGTTATGTTTATCTATACATTTGCCATTTATTGTTTCATGCTGATTCTGGGCCATAGAAATAATTGTGTTATTGTTTATAAATCCACCAATTTGTGTATAACATTCACATCCTTTTTTGAGTTGTTCTGAATTGCTACTACCAATGGTGTTCAAGTCCATTAAAAAGAGTTTTTAAAAAGAGATAGTTCCATAATTGAGATGGACTGTATAATTTAAAAACGATTTATAACAATAATTTTATGCTGTGTGCAATACCTCTCACCAGATACAATGCTCCTTTACTGGTTTATATGTCAAGATTTTATCTGATAATAAAGATACTACAATGAGTGATGATTAAAGAGCCCTGTGTTTGTCTGTTGTGCAGGATAAAGCTTTTCACCTAACCTGAGACATAATTTCTTTCAAAATGTAGAAAGACACAGGACAACACTGAGAAACGAACCTTCTATGACCTCTAGTGCCCAAATATATTATAACTCATGGTTTTACTAACGTCTTAAAGGAGAACTCCGGTCAATTTTAACATTGAGCTCAATTTTTAGTAAATTTGGAGTGCTGTCAATACAGAGAACAACGACAAAAATCGGTGTTGCGTACACCGTGTTATCCTATTTTTAAATTTGCACCCTATTGACTTGATTGGGGCAAATTTTAAACCTGCTTTTATCTCTCTTATCATCCTTGATGTGTCATTACAACTACTATTATCGACTACTGTGGACTTCGACCGAAAACAGGAACTAAATACAGGTCTGTGCGCTTGTTGAATTAACATAATTTTTATGAATATCTTTCACATCTAATGCAGTCAGATTCACCGTGTTCACTCTGAATGAATCACTCAACATGGCTGGGCACTTGTAATGACACATCAAGGATGATAAGAGAAATAAAAGCAGGTTTAAAATTTGCCCCATTCAATAGGGTGCAAATTTTAAAAATAGGATAACACGGTGTAGGCAACACCGATTTTTGTCGTTGTTCTCTGTATTGACAGCACTCCAAATTTACTAAAAATTGAGCTCGATGTTAAAAATTGACCGGAGTTCTCCTTTAAAGGGGTGGTTGATTATGATTTTACTTTTTTAACTTTAGTTACTGTGTAATGTTGCTGTTAGAGCATAAACAACATCTGCAAAGTTACAACGCTCAAAGTTCAAAGCAAGGGGAACCCAGCCCCCGGGAACACCATTTATAGATTATCAAGACACTATGACCTAGGTGTACATTTTACCAGTTGTTATACAGTTTATACAAACATTATGGTCATCAACTAGTGGTTGATGTCTCAAACATAAATATAAATATATTTAAATTTAATATAAACATAAATAGCTTGCTGAATAATAGGCTAGGATCGCATTATGATTCATTAAATAAATAGAACGGAATGTCAGGGCTTTACTGAGTCATATGTAAATGTAGAAATATAATATTTAAACAACAACCGAACCGTCTTCCTATTTCCGGTGTGACGATCGAGTCTGTCCCAAAAATACCTCTCAATGCGCCCTCGTGGACTCGCGCCAAGGGCCCTATAAGTCTGCACTACATGACGTCACCAAAGTGTGGACTTTGGGGAAGTCCACAAGTCCGGAGTGTGCCATTTGGGACAGGGCCATATTGTTGACATGACATCTGTATTTATAACTATCTCATTCATAAACTGTGTTTTGGGGATCTGGCTAACTTAAGCCCACAAAGGACAATATCGTATTAATACTAATTGAATAATTGTCTCAATTTATGGCAGCTTCCTATTTGAAAGAGCAGTTTCAGCCACTGCTTACAGGGGCGTGGAAATGTCCCCACAACAACAGACCGGCGTGCAATAAGTCTCCTCCAAGTGCCTCAAACAAAACTCCTGGACATCTCTTAAAGAGTCTATGCCGTGAACCTCGCATACTTTTGAGAATCCTACGTTTAGCTGATCTTGATAAATGCTCATTGTCTCTCATGTAAACACAACAGTTTTTCTTCCGCAATCACACGTCTGTGCTTTGTTTCCCGGCGGACAGAAAATAAACGCGACACTCGCGCCCCCCGGAAATCCGATAAAATTCAACCAGTCAGATGACGACTTCGACATTCCTGAAGTGTTTCCAGTTAAGTGTACCATATGCATCAGACGTTTAGCCAACGTTCTGTGGGCGTGACGTCTGAGGCTGAGACTACTCCTGCCTGGCTCAACTCCTCTGTCTCCTTCCCTTCACGTTTTCTGACAGTCGGTATCGCATAAAACCTAACTCCGGGGTTCTTATATGGGATGAATATAGTATCAAAATGATTAACACGTGCAAGCACAATTATCAATGAACTTGATGTTGCCGATATGTTTTATCCATGCCTTTCAACTTGTGTGTGCAAAATTCAAAATTGAATGAATGTGTAGCAATTTGAGACATTTTTGTAAATACAAATGTTTTCTTTTGTATTAGAGTATCATAATTTGCACATGCAAAAAAGAAGATGCATGTGTGGATCAGATGACACGCGTACATTCATTGATGTATTTTCTGAGTCGATCTCATTTGATTCATTTGGATTTTGAGACTTTCTTTTCGCTGTTTTTAAGCATTTCACAACCCACACACAAACAACTACACATGAATAGGCCTGGTGCTAATTATTAATGTGTGCACAACTACCCTTCTATTTGACAAATTCACAAATGTGCGTTGCTACATTTAAACCAATACAATACAACTTCTGCCGAATATAATGAACAGTGGCAAGGAAAACTAACTTTACCGTGCTCCGAGAGCCCTCTAGTGGTCAGGAGCATTTCCGCTGTGTTGCGGCTTTATTTCGTTGAAATGTATTTGTTGTACATTTTCCGTTGTGTTGTGGCTCATTTCCGTTGTGTTGTGGCTTAATTTCGTTGTGTTGTGTGAACTTATGTTTGCTTTTTAAATTTCGTTGTGTTGTGCACTACTGGGCCACCGTACACCGTAGTAACCTGATGTAACGTAACTGTCCTGACAGGCGACTCGATCACCAGAACCATTGGCTCAGGAGCAACTTCTGTGTTCTCTCCCTCATCAGGCTCAAGATTACGGCTACTGCTTGAGTCCTTATGAGATAAAAACACATGATAGAGGTACTGCCAGAAACAGGTAGAACTTATTTAATGAACAAACAGAAGAATAACATGACCGTGCATGTGCATATAAAGCATACATACAACAAAGCATTGGCTATCCAACAAACTTGTGCCTTCTTTTTAAAATTTGACTTTAAACTTAATGCATGAGAAAGGAAGGACCATGAGGTATGTATTAAACTACATGTTGTGAAGTACATTTTATGATGCAATCACCAACTCTCTGTCCGTCTCAATGGTGCCAAACATTGGGTAAATGTTTCCTGTCTCACTAAAGTCTGTGTTAAATGTGTAAATATGTCTTCTTTTCTCAGCATCATAGAAGGAGACGTGGCCCTCCTCTAAGTCCAGATAAACTCCTATCTTAGAGGGTGTTGGTAGGTTGAGTTTAGTGACTGGTCCAGTCAAAGCCATCAAAGTTCCCAGCTGCAGACGCAGATTCCAGTACCCTGCTTTTGTGTTCATGGTGACATAGCCATTACGAGGAGCTGATTCCTTCACAACTCCCACCCGCCACTCATATTTCTTCTTCACATCTACCTCCCAGTAATGGCTCCCTGTATTATAACCCTCTTTAGCTAGGACACAAGTCCAGCCATCAAATTTAGAATGCTTACGTTGGAACCCTTTCCAATTATTGAGACCATATTTTTTTGCCCTCAAAGATTTTCCATCTTCAGAGACTAGTAGATCTGGGTTGGCTGTGTTTGGATCCAGAATTACAACAGCTTTAAGAACAAAATGAGAATATATTGAAGTATTACAATTAAACTCTATATTGTAATGTATTTACATATATCTCTTGATAATAAAAGCTATATATCAGTTGAGCTTTACCTGTTGATTTTGTAATCCAGTTCCAAACTGCAAAAATGAAAGTAACATTGGATTAAACCTGACAAATTTATGCCAAATTGAGCATAAACAAAAAAAAAATCCTTCTTTCTTTCTATTTTTCCCAAATATTAAAATCCAATTAAAAGCGAAGCCATGATTTTATGAAAGTCAATGAGTCTAATGAAAATACCTGGGTTAGGAATGCGTAATCCAACTAGGAAAAAGGACAACAAGGAAACACAATGACATAACCTTTTTACACATATTTGAATGCAATTCATTATTCTCTGAGACAAATTTTTACCAGCATGAAAACAGCATAAAAACACTATATGTAAAATCTCTGTGGGACAGACCAAAGTAATCTTCACCTGCGTTTTTGGATCTCTGTTTACTCTTCACCCAATGTCTGGGGATTGAATCCTTCCACACAAAACAATAAAACCACAAATACTCTTTAAGATTGTACAATCATTTTGATTTAAATGTGATTGAAGTAATAAATAATAGATTTTTTTTTAAATATGATAAAAAAAGATTAATTAAATAAATATAAAAATGTGTCCCTAAGTATAAACATGAATCATAAAATTAATGACATTTTTTGAAAGTTTAAAACATCAGTTGAAATCTCATGCATTTAGATATGTTCTGTTACAAACAAAATATTGAAAAGCCATGGACTACTGTCTCAGTTATATAGCAACACTTGATTTCTTTACATGACCAATTTTCATTATGCTTTGAGCTTTCTGACTGTAGTACAGTCCATATTATCCAGTCCATTACTGGGAGTATGCTGGACTCTCCCTGCTTCCATTCTTTGTGGAGACCCCTCAGTGTTTCTTCACATTCCCTCTTTGGAAATATTGAGTTCTATAGTCAGAAAGATATTTGAGAAATGTGATTTAATCTTGTGCGTGACAGAAACGTATTATCCCTCTGATCTCTGTAAGCCGTACAAACCTGTTCCATGTCTTTCAGTGTGCAAGACCAATCAGACAAGATTTTTTTTGCTTTGTTAAATTTCATTTCACTGTTTGACAACTGCTCTGAACAGGTCTGTTGTATCTAGCAAACAAAAAAGAAGAAACGAAAGAGTAAACAAATACCACTGACAGTGACAACTAAAATAGGGTCTGATGTTAGTTATAGGGTTAATTCATAATTTTCCCTGTACCACTGTGTTATCTTGTCCTCACTTTACTCCAGGATGGTTAGAACACAAACTCTCAAAACAAGAAGAGGAATATTTTTACTGCTTATCACATATTAGTTTATGGCATCATGTCTGGTAAGGACATAAAGTAATCACATTCTGTGAAATGAATCAAAAAGTAGATCCAAACCTCTTCCTCGTCCAGTTGTTTTGTTTGTGTGTTCTCGAGATCTTCAGCCCATTGCAAAATATAATATTGCTGTTCCTCCTGTTCTTCTTTAGTCCCTTTCTTTTTAAACTTTCGAGTCATCAAGTAGAACATCTTTGACTGTGGGCATAATGCAGATCATTTCTGAAACTTCTGTTAAACTCATATGAAAATTCATATAATAATGTTAAATGTTTACCTGTACCACTCTGTCCAGTTCAGCAGCCAGATCTCTGATAATGTTCTTTGACTCGTCAAGTGAGTTGTCTTTTTGCTGAATGTTTTTGGTGGCTGGTATTTTGTAGTTGAACCGCTGCAGAGAGATTTTTACATACTGTATTAAGCAAATACTAGTTGCTTAAACTAAAGATCATTACTTTATATTACATGCATATGTTTACCTGGTAACAGTCCTTCCCAAAGTGTTTGAACATTTTAACAACACTCTATCAGGAAAAACGGGAACATGCCCAAACAATTAATTCACCATGCACCTTCAACAAATATTTTGGTACTGTTTAAAATAAAAAAAAAGAAACTGTCTATGTAAGATGTTTGTGACATTACCTCAGCACCACTCAGATCTGGCTTGATAATTGGGAATGATGCAGAAGCTCTTTTATTCTTCTTTGTGTTTGGCTTCATGAGACTAACATCACTTAAGGTAACTCCAGCGCTTTTTTCTTCTGCAACATATATAGACAGCCAATGATTTTAGTAACTGCAACTGGAAATGAAACAGTAAAGCTGTTGACACAGTGTGGTGAAGCTATTAATTACAAACAACTCAGTATGAAACATGCTTATGAGTGATGTTAACAAAGATGTCACACATTAATATACTTTTGATTATTTGTAGCACTATTCCAAATTCCTGCCATACAAAAGAATGTCTGAGAAAATACTGAAGATATTTTATTTTCCTAGCACTATAAGATGAACGTTTAAAAAAAAATGCATACCAGCTGCTGGAAATGCCATTTTTCATGTATAGCGTAATCCAATAAGAGAACTTGAGAACACATAGGCTACTTGACTGTCACTGCAGTCGAAAAAACAAGGGTTGTTGTTTTGTTCAGCATATTTATACTAGACCGCCCTGTCGAGCCAAAAGTGAAACTATGTAAGTTTGTTTTTGTGTCAGATACTGATCCACCCACTGTTTTGTTTCCTCATGTAGGCCTATGCATGATTTGTAAGATGATTTGGAATGTATGCAAATAATGCAAGGTGTATGGACCATTTAGTGGAGCTATTTTTATAAGCTCTAAACTATTTTTAGAACTATTTTATACTTGTGATAATATGTGCTAACGTACAAACCCAGCGTCACCAAAGACATCCTTGAAAAGTATAGCCTACCCCTTATCGCACAACGTTCCCCTGAGGCAATGAAAATATAAACTGAATTTCTGAACATGCAAAATAAGAAAAACTTCATAAAACCTGACAAAAGGCTTCTCTTCTCTTTTTAGAGACATGTGCAGTTCATGTCATTTTAAACAAGGTGCAGCGATAAATCATTGATGGGCCACTTTACCTGAAAAGATATTCGTCGGGAGTGCATCTCAAAATGTTTATTGGTATAGAGACCTACCGTAAATAACACATTATGAACTGAATTCAAAAAATAATATTATTATATAATCAATGTATTTGCTGTAAACGTATTGTGTCCTCTAGAGGGCAGCACCTACCGTCGCATCATTTCATTTTACACCACGAAGAAAAGAATCCAAACATCACGGAAATAGACCATAGACGTGTGATGGTCTACTGATTTACTTGTATTTTATTCCAGAGAAACACAATTGAAACCTTTAAAAAATGTATAATATAACGATGGATTTAAAACGTGATAAAGATGTAACGTAACAAGGTCGAGCACACATCTTAAATCAGTCTTTGTTCATTTGTTCAGGATTCAGTTTCATTTTTTATCAGCCAGTGATTGACTGGGTGAGTGTTTCAGTATCTTTCTAGTTAATTTACATTTATGTAACGTTAAATGTAACGTAACATGAATGTACATAAAGTTAGTTAAATTCGTGTAACTGTTTTACTGTCTGTCTGTCTGTCTATTAAATCAAGTAGGTGCAAGTCTTGCAGTGTTGTTGTAGTGACGTTCAACCACAATATACTGCAATATATAGCTTGTGTAACTGTGTTTTGCAGAACTACATGTGTTGTACATCTCTACTTTTGTATGTCAGAGCACTGAGGATTTCACAACACCATGGGCAACAGGAGAAGAGGTCACACTCATGCACCTAAAACACCACCTCTATCCCTGGACACACACTCCTCTGATAATGAGCAGGACGTGAAGCACAGGATATGTATGGTGTCAGACTTCTTCTACCCAAACATGGGTGGTGTGGAGAGTCACATCTACCAGCTCTCACAGTGCCTCATAGAGAAGGGCCATAAGGTTGTGATAGCAACGCATGCTTATGGAGACCGCCGTGGGATTCGCTACCTGACCAATGGACTGAAGGTGTATTACCTACCACTCCAGGTTTGTTTTACAATGTATTGCATTAGTTTAAAAGGGTCATGTCACACACTGCATAAATAACTCTTCTTTTTGAATATATATAAAAATAATTAATAATTTATGCCTATGATGGATCCTTCAGAAATCATTCTTATTTACTGATTTGGTGCTCAAGAAACATTAATTATAAATAAGGCTGAAAACAATTGTGTTGCTTAGTGCTTAATATTTTTGTAGAAAGTGTGATAAACTACCATTCAAAAGTTTGGTGTAAGTACAAACACAAAGAAAGATTGAATTGATCAAAAGTGACAGGCATTTATAATGTTGTCAAATATTTCAAATAAACCTTCTATTCATCAAAGAATCCTGAAGAAAATGTATTATGGTTTTTACACAAAAAAAATAGCCAGATAATAATTACCATTATTAATAATTGAGCACCAATAATAATTAATAATAACTAACTGAGCACCAAATCAGCACATTAGAGTGATTTTTGAAGGATCATGTGATACTGAAGACTAGTAAGGATGCTGAAAATTCCATCACAGGAATGAATTTTAAAATATATTCAAATAGAAAAGTTATATAAATTTCACAATATTACTGTCTTCACTGTATATTTGATCAAATTAATGCAGCCTTGGTGAGCATAAAAGACTTCTTTCAAAAACATAAAACAATCTTAATTATCCCAAGCTTTTGACCGACAGTGTAGCTACATATCAAACTTCTCACTCACATCCCTTCTTTTCAGGTCATGTATAATCA
This sequence comes from Phoxinus phoxinus, assembly GCF_949152265.1. Taxonomy (NCBI): domain Eukaryota; kingdom Metazoa; phylum Chordata; class Actinopteri; order Cypriniformes; family Leuciscidae; genus Phoxinus; species Phoxinus phoxinus. The sequence goes on along the minus strand of NC_136882.1, from coordinate 26,026,675 downwards.
GTCCACAGCCACCACCTGCTTTCACAGTTTGCCGCTATTCCGATGCGTGTTTGTGCGTGAGCGCATCACAATCGTGCACGCCCACAGCTCCTTCTCCGCGATGGCCCATGATGCTCTGTTTCACGCTAAGACTATGGGGCTCAACACTGTATTCACAGACCACTCTCTCTTTGGATTTGCGGACCTGAGCTCTGTACTGACCAATAAGCTGCTGACTGTCTCTCTGTGTGACACGAATCACATCGTGTGTGTGTCGTACACTAGTAAAGAGAACACTGTACTGCGAGCCACCCTGGACCCTGAGATCGTCTCTGTCATCCCTAATGCTGTTGACCCCACTGACTTCACCCCTGACCCCAGTCGTCGGGACAACAGCAAGATCACCATTGTGGTCATCAGTCGACTAGTTTACAGGAAAGGTGAGGAGAACATGCTGATTTTATCTGTATAGCTAAATAATGTAAAAAACATTTTAATAGCATTTTTATTAAAAAAAATTGAATTTAATGACTAAAATCATTAAAAATATATATATATAAATAAATGTGTTATTTGTTTATGTGTTTTGTTTTTCCATAATAATAATTTCACTTTTTTTTTTCATAATATTATAAAATAATATAAAAGTAAAATGTAAAGCCACTTAAATTGTATGTAAAGATGCTTAATAAGATATTTTCAAGAATTGTATTATGAATTAAATTCATAGAGACTTTTTATTCAGTGTGATATCAGGACCGTTTTGACTTTATGTCCCCTTAAAATATCTGAATGAATTTCAAATCAGAAATGAATATGCTCATAACAGAATCTGCTGTTTTGCAGGGATTGATTTACTAAGTGGAATCATTCCTGAACTGTGTGGAAAGCATCCAGATCTCTGCTTTCTGATTGGTGGTGAAGGACCCAAAAGAATCGTATTGGAAGAGGTTCGAGAGAAATATCAGCTTCATGACAGGTAAGAAAGCCAGTATGCCTGAGCAATGATTGGGTGTAGATGTAGAGCAATTGTCTAGATGTAAGTATGTGTATAATTTCTTTTTCATGTATATATTAAGGGTTCGTCTGCTGGGAGCTCTGGATCATAAGGATGTGAGGGATGTTCTTGTTCAGGGTCATGTCTTTCTCAATACTTCTCTAACTGAGGCCTTCTGTATGGCCATAGTGGAGGGAGCCAGCTGTGGGTTGCACGTATGTGTGTTTTTTTTTTTATATGAATATGAATGAGTGAAGTAACATTATGCAAGTAAAATAGGTTGCAAATGACATTTTATGTTGACTCTAAGTTGAACAAAAGTATATTGTGTGAGAGTATGTTCATAGTATGGACAATATATGTTAGTGACATGAAGGCCAAGTATGGTAACCTAGACTCAGTCCAGTGACAGTCTGACTCTAACCATTAGGCCACAACTGCCTCACATATATGATGGATATATACAGTATATACTTTTTAATGCTACAATTAACTGGTTTATTGTGTGTGTAGGTGGTGAGCACTCGTGTTGGAGGTATACCTGAAGTCCTGCCTGATGAGTTGGTGACTCTGTGTGAACCATCAGTTCAGTCACTTTGCGATGGCTTGGAAACTGTAATTGCAAGAATACGCACAGGAAATGTGGCGTCTCCTGCCACCATCCACCGCAAGGTCCGAACCCTGTACACTTGGAGAAATGTTGCCGAGCGCACAGAAAAGGTGACTTTTAAGAACATGCTTCAATTCAATAATTATTTGTTGTTTATTATTGTGTAATTATTATTGTTGTACACAACCATTCAAAAGTTTGGAATCAGTAAGATTTTTTTGTATTTTTAAAATATCTTATGCTCACCAAAGCTAATATTGTAAAATATAAATCAAATTTAAAATAGCTGTTTTCTATTTGATTGTATTTTAAAATGTAATTTATTCCTATGGTGGTAATGCTGATTTTTCACCAGCCATTTACTCCAGTCTTCAATGTCACATGATCCTGATTACCCAGAAATCATTGTAATATTCGTGATGCTTTTTTTGTGTTAATTTAAAAAAAAAAAAAAAAAATGTTAAATAGAAATCTTGTGTAAGATTATAAATGTCTATGTCACTTTTTGATGAATAATGTCTCCTTGCTAAAAAAAAAAAACAATTAATTTCTCTAAAAAAAATCTCACTGACCCAAATTTTCTAAATTGTAGTCTTCCTGTGTTTGCTTCAGGTGTACAATCGGGTGTGCAGGGAGCCCGTTTTGCCATTGTCTGACCGACTGCATAGACTGCGCTCTCACTGTGGTGCCGTGGCAGGCTCCATTTTCTCTTTTGTTGCTGTTATTACCTTCCTCTTCCTGCTTTTCCTGCAGTGGCTCCGCCCAGATCATCTAATTGATGTCGCTGTAGACTCATCAGGCCCCCACAGCCGCTTGGGGCAGCACGTTAGTAAGAAAACAAGTAAGACACCAAACCCGGCTGTGTCCTGAGTGACTAATGATCTAACATGAACTGAACCCCAATGAACTGAATTGTAGTACCAATGTACTACGGTACATCAAAACATGAACTGACTGTACCCGTTTACATTCCTGTATAAAACAGTGACCTCAGGTGTAGAGAAAGCTTTTAAGAGCTGTCCTCAGCCACTCCCAGAGCCCAGCGCCTGCTTTTGCACAATGAAAAGCTGGATTCTAGATAAATAAATGACAAACAGGGGCAGCTTTTATCACCTTTACATTGTTCATCTCACAGCATATCCGTATGCTTGAGATGTGATTTCAAACTGGTGTATATGAACTGAACTAAAATGTTTAATGAGAAACTGTTTTTGAGCTTTAGTGGAGCTATGAATCATATCGCTTCTTTAATCTGACGGTACTTCTTTCTCTGTAAACTGGTTTTGACTTCTATTGCTGATTTTTATTGTCTAACGTTGGATAGTGACATGAACGTATTTATTTTAAACCCAAACACCCCATTTTTTTTTGGCTTCACATGCAGCACACTCATTTTAAGGCACTATACTTCACTTTTCATACTTGCTTTCTTTTACGTTGCACCTATTTTATATTGACCTTCTCTGTGGGTATGATGATCATGGTTATAATGCACAAACGTTTATACTACCTGAAAGTGGTATTAACTTGAATTTTTTCAATAAACTTTATTAACATGCAATAAGTACTGTATACATTATTATTTTTACTGTTTCAGCTTTGGAGTGTTTGACATGAGTATTTGTTGGTGCTTTTTGAATTTTGTCCACACAATAACAAAATAATTGGAAGAATTAAATAAAAGTAAAATTAAATTTATTTAATAAATAAATAAATAAATATTTATTTATTTATTAAATAAATAAAACTTAAATAAAAGTTGAATTTAAAATTCAAACTAAAGAATATACATTAAATGAAGTCAATATGTGAAATTTTACTTTAAATGTGTGACTGTTGAGGATAAATGAGGCATGTTATGTTTATGTAAAGTTGTTTTTGTTGTAGATAACCGTCAGGGTCTCTCTGGATCAGGAATCTTATGCTAACACCCAAACAGGGCTGATAAAACACACCCTCAACCATTCAAGGCTAAATCCAGGAGTCGTTAACAAACACTTATCGCCCTTTCTGACTGCTTTCACACACATGCACATTCAATAGCCGCTCTATCCAGCTAGAACGATCCTGTTTCTGCATAACACTGGATGCAAATCATGTTTTGCTGGAGAGGTGGATACTGTATCACCAATTACATTTACAGTTACATTGGCTTTGGGTCATGATTCATTTTCTTTTTTCAAGTTTTAGCTATTTCTCTTGCTGTATACAAAAGTTTTTATAGGGATATATTGTCTTTACATACTGACTTTCATTTATTCTCTGAAACTGGTTAAAGGTTCTTGCTGTTGCATGTTTTTGCATCTCCTCTGCCCCTTCGACTCATTTTGAGGAGATTTGTTTATGTGGGGGATGCTCACCTCAGGAGTTTGGGGAGGTGGGGGTGTAAGCACATATCACTGATAACGGTGGGAGCTGCATTCTTGCCAAGGGGGTTCTTGTTTCTCTGAAGGCCATATAAACTCCTCTGAAGAGTTTCTCTGTCCACCACTATCACAATTGTTCTCTTCCTGCGAGGTCTCCGAGTTGTCTTCTTGTAAAGTGGAGATGGCTGTGGTACATGCTGAAGTGAACGTCTGGAGTAATCCATGGGATCACAGGTTTCACATATATGGAGGACAAGTGTGTAATACACTAATGGCAGGTGAGTTTTCCTCCTCTACCTATGTTATTCTCTCACTCTTCTTGAATGTTTTCAGTAGTTAAACGCACATTTAAAACAAGAACCAAGCTCGTTCTGTTTTCACAATTTGTTTTACAATTTTATTACACTACCTAAAATACCTACATTTATATCAACCAATTTGTCACCATTGGACCATGAAACGTGTGATAGTAACATACTATATAGCATCAAGCCAGCGTTCCAGACCATTCAATTTTACAATTATATGGACATAGAAAAATGAAATTGACGTTGGCTTAGATAGAATGATGGTCTAGAAGATAACCCAATCTGACTTTACAGCAGGACTGGTTTTAAATAGTTAGTTTAGAAAGCTTTTAAGTGATAAACTTATTCAAAAAGAAGGAATTGCGTGTGGGTTTAATTGGCTATACTTGGAGGATACTTTCCCTGGATATTTGCTAATTTATTAAAATAATTGCTCATTCCTGATTTACTTTACTAATTGCTTGAAAAAAGTAATCGGATTACATACCTTAAAGATTAAGTAGTGTTTCTTGTAATGCATTACCCCAACACTGAATATTATTTAAATATCAAAACAACAAATGTGATATGGCACATCCTCATTTAAACATGTGTGCATGTTTCTGCTTTGTTAGGTTCCTGGGATGACAGAACACCTCTACACGATGCTGCTTTGCAAGGAAGATTGCTGCCACTGCGAAGACTCCTTTCACAGGTACTAATGGGAGGAACACTTACCCAAACTGTATAGCTAAGTAATTAGAGTTCACAAAAAGTATTTAGACACTTAATCGACAATGAAATAAGAATAAATGTCATTGGACTAGATGATATAAACCAGCCCGACTGGTCTGGGGCCACTATTTCATATTGAGATTTAAGGACAGATGTATTAAAACAAACGGTTATTATGAATGAAGGAAATTAATTGTCCATGTTTGCATTTTTATAGGGATACAAAGTGGGCATGACTACATTAGATGGAATCACACCACTGCATGAAGCATGTGTTGGAGGCCATTTTACCTGTGCTAAACTTCTCCTGGAACATGGCGCTGATGTATGTATATAGGCCTAACTTTCTCTTTATTTGCAATATGTATGCCTTTATTTTGCTCTTTTTCGCTGCATAAACATGCATTATGCTAAAATATGTATGCATTCAGGCGAATGCTGTCTCCTTTGATGGAGTCACTCCTCTCTTCAATGCATGCTGGAGTGGAAACCCCGCTCTTGTCAGCCTCATTCTGATGTACAGCTCGGTCCACCATCCAGCTCATCTGCTGAGCTCACCTCTTCATGAAGCAGCAAAGAGAGGTATATGTGATGATTCTTGTGAATTTACAGAGAACTGTAAACATTGGGATTTCAGTCAACTGGATTATCTGTGTGTACATGTTTTAGGTCACACAGCGTGTGTTGAACTGCTGCTGTCTCATGGTGTGAATGTGGACATGGAGTTGCCCAGCATAGGAACACCGCTGTACTGTGCATGTGAATCCAAGAGCACAGACTGTGTTCAGAGCTTGCTGATCTCAGGTCAGAATCACACACGCCACCCTTCATGGGTTAATTCATTATTTTTTGTTATTATCTCAAAGGTAATTCTCACATGCACATTACTGTAGTACAGTAACAAAAATATCCTTTCCGGATCATGCATTGTCTCTTTCTTTTTGTTTAGTTACAACTAAATAGATTAATTAGCAAGTAATCAATTAGAGAAAATGTCAAATCTAATCCAAGCTAAATCATACATATATAAATAAATAAATTTAAATAATATATAATTATTTGTTCCCACTAATTAGCAGGGTTATTTTGGTTTTATACAGTTAATATTTATATCTTCAGTGTTCACTTTAATATTAGTTTAAGTTTTAGTATACATAGCTTTTAACACACACATTTTATTTCAGTTTCAGTAATTTTATTTTGAATTATTTTGTCTTATTTATTTCTAACTTTCATTTAAGTTTAAGTTTTTAGTCTAATATTGGTAATACTTTACAATTAGGTTTACTAGTTAATATTAGTAAGTGTATTAACTAACATGAACTAACAATTGGCAATATATTTGTTACAGTATTTATTAATATTTGTTAATATTAGTTAATACAAATCCAGCTGTTCATTGTTTGTTCATGTTAGTTCACAGTGTATTAACTAATATTAACAAACTTTGATTTTAACAATGTATTAGTAAATGTTAAAATTAATAAATATAATGAATAAATACTGAAGAAGTATTGATCATTCTTATTTCATGTTAACTAAGGTAGTTAACTTTTGTTAAGTAATGAACCTTATTGTAAAGTGTCAACCTAATATTTATATATAATTATAATATAATATGAATATATTTTATTTCAGCTTTATTTCAATTTCCAAAAATGATTTTAAGTAGCCTAGTTTTAGTTTTAGTCAACAATAGCAACACTGCTAATCACTGTGCATTACAGTAAATTGCTCCTTGTCTCTCTCCAGGCGCTGATGTGCAATGTGGGCGGGGTCTTGACACACCTTTACATGCTGCAACCAGAGTGGGCGGGGCAAAGGAGGTGGAGCTACTGTTGGAGCATGGAGCTTATCCTACATCAAGGAACTCTGAGGGAAAGAAACCTCTGGAATTGACTACAGATCAGAGTGTCAAACATCTCTTGCAGACTGCAGGTAAATAAACACTAATTAAACACTCAGTATGCCACAGTACTATTGCGATACTGATTCTGGCTTGTGATCGGTTCTGCAGGTCCTTGCTCTCTTTCTCAACTGTGCAGATGGTCTATTCGACGTTCACTGGGACAAAAAGGACTAAACAAAACCAATATGCTTTGCTTACCACATATCCTGCACAATTATCTTCTCTATCATTAAAACACACATACATATTCTCCAAAAACTCTTCTTCTCTTTTAGTAACATTATGTGCACAGTTTTATCTGTAAATAATCTTTGTATAAATGTAGCTACTTAATCTTTGCTTTTTGTAATAAATATTTTTATACATTCACAGGCTATTCATTTGTTGAAATGTACACACACACACACACACACACACACTCACACTCACACTCACACTCACACTATTTACTAATTGCTAACAAAACATTAACAGACGAGAATTACCTGATCTATCCAGTAGATGGCAGCTTTGTAACATAAGTAAGATAATATTATTTTCCCCTCATATAGGGTAGATTGGGACAAATCACATTCTACAGCTTTAAGAATCTACCTATTTGTACGTAGCTTACCTATGATTGTTTTTATACAATATAGCGTAAGTACAAAACAACAAATTGTGCCAAACATAGGCTAAAGTGGGCTAATTACAAAATACGATATCCATTAAAGCCCAGATAAAAAACATGAATGAACATTCTATCTATCTATCTATCTATCTATCTATCTATCTATCTATCTATCTATCTATCTATCTATCTATCTATCTATCTATCTATCTATCTATCTATCTATCTATCTATCTATCTATCTATCTATCTATCTATCCTGTCTGACTGACTCATATGCTGACTAATATGTTGAGGATGTTCCCTCTCTAGTTTTTGTAGTTGCACACCGTTTAAGAGAGTATGGCAGTCCTATGATGCAGACACGTCGTAAAAAGACTGCGTGTGAGAGTGTGTGTGTGTGTACACGGTCACGGGGAATCCGTGGGAGCGCAAACTCCGCCCACGCTATGAACATCTCCTCGGCGGGTGCGTGGGGGGGTTTGCCTCCCGCTCGGAGCTCGGGCTGCAATGAACACACCACTACAAAACTGCTCTTGTCTTGACCATGTAACAGCACTGCAGTTCACGGGATATTCATGTACGAAGGCTGCGGCAGGTAGGACAACAGTTTATATCCTGGTGTGTTTCATGTATGCGGGTTGAGAAAATAAACGCAGCTTTAAGGTGAGATGGACGCAGGAACTTCAATGCTCCCATTCTCTCATGTTTAACAGGCTATATCTTCTTTATATATCGGTTACATCATCTTAAAACATTCTAAACCCTGCAAAAGTCATAATTAGAAGATATCCCCTGCCAAACAAGCCAGTTTTAACGCTGCTGTGTGGCATTATATATAATGTCGTCTCACCAGGTGTTTGAACAGGTGCAATGCAGCAGAGCGTTTTAGTAATTGTTTTTCGAGGCAGCCCGAAGTCGTTTTCAAATTTGTGTAGGATATTTTTTGTTGAAGTTCAAAAGTGCCTCTATAATCAGTGGTCTTCATTTTACTTTGAACATCACATCACATATCAGTCACATTTTAAATGAGGCTAGTTGTCCTACTTTTTACTACAGTGAAAATTAATTTAGGTGTTTATTTTTTAAAGTGAATTTTTGGAGGTGCATGGGACAAAATATCTTAATGTGTTCCATTTTGGCTCTATTGTGTCCATTTGACTATTGACTATATGATGGTATTTATATTTTAGTAGGATATAATTTACAAAATGAAATAATCTAATTTACCTAATTTAGTTTTGAGTAGTTGTTTGAAGCCAACATACAAAACCAATGCTAGATTAAGCAATGTATGCATTAGACAAATCAACTTGCCAACCTTTCCTCTATAATTCCTATATATATAGCCTATATGAGAGAGGGAGGATATAATCTTGTACAGTGAAGATTTCTGTGAGGTGATCTATGCTCTTCCACATGATTACAGCTTTAAGCACGTGCCAGTGCACTGTGTTTATCCTTTAGTATGATACCAAGCGGAAAGCTGTCCAGGGCTGTTATGACGTCATGAATGCCAAACCGACCCACTAGTACTGTATGTTGTTGCCCCTTTTATCTGTCTTAATATCTTTATCTGTATTAATGCTGTTACTTACAGTGGTAATCGCACTGAGAACCAGAACGGACTTCCTGCTGGTGTACTGAACTAAGTGCCCACTCACATGAAGAGTGCAAGTTGTACGCAGATTTGAGCCCTAATTATTTAGGGAGGTGAAAAAAGCAGTGATGGATAAAATGCCTCTAAGCGTGTTAGCCTCTTGTCACATGCCGGGTAGGTAATGGTTTAAGGTGTGGTTATGTCGTCTTTTGTGTACTATGAGCAACAACATACAGTAAATCACTTCTGGTTTCAGAAGCTTTAGCTATTTATACCCGAGTGAGGCATAATCAAGATAAAAGGCATCTGAGGAACAGCAAATCAGTTTGACTGGCCAGGGGAACGTTGTATTGCGAGAGACAGAGGAGCATTTTGCTAAATAAATGCAGTATATTCATTATATTTTCACTCATATCATTTTAAAATGATTATAACGTTTTTATTATAAAAAACTTCCTTATATTAATTGTATACATAAGCTGTTAATTTTAGCTGACAGGGTACCCTGACCTGAATAGTTTACAGCATTAGTTGAGAAATTGTTGTCCATTGAAACAATGAAGATATTAAAGAATGTGCTGTGTGGACACGGTTTGTGTATTTGAGGCACAATTTCACCCCTACAAAATCACTGTACGATCATAATATTTGTAAAAAAGTGACTGATACATACTGGTCTCACAGAAAATGTATTATTATCTTCACTAAAAGATAGAAATATGAACATAATTAGCTATATAGAGAGGGACGTTAGTGGCAGCAGGATCATAAAAACTAAATAAAATTCATAAAAAAGACTGAAAGCAAGCTCATTAAATTTTTAAGGCCTTTTTTCTAATTTTAATGTGCACTGGTCTTGAAAAAAGAGAATGTGGGTTGACTTCCCAGATAGAAGGACTAAAATCTGTCATGTTCAGACAATATACCTCAATATAATGCGCTCTCGTTTGATTGACTGAGATGTACTGCACAGATCATTCAACTGAAGGACTTTAACACTACAATTGACTATCCATAACTGACATTTTGTATTGATTTGTGTGTATGTGTTTAAAGAAGAGGCATGCATTAAAGATTCAACAGGGCACAGCTGGAGAGAAGGACATCATTATATTTCATTACATTGCATGTCATTAGTCCATTAGTCCAGGGTATACTTCATACGCGATCTGAAAGTGTGTGGAGGGCTGAAAACAACATTTCCTTTACATCTACTGCTTCCATGCCTTTAAAAGTTTGTGACGCATATTTGCCATCATATGGTGATTTTGAGATGTACCGTGTTCATTTGGTGATAAACAGAAGTTATTCCCCTTTGTGTCCCTTACACAAAACTCTTTGAGTAAAAATTGTGTAAAATAATGTAATTTCTGCCATTAAAATACAATTAACATGTGCATTGGCATTATGTTTACCATTAGCCACCCTGCTCTCTAGATTTTGATATTGCCATTGGCTACTGAAAATCTCTTATCAGTTGTCCTCTACCATACTTACCCAAGACTCAAATGTGTCTAGCTAATCTGCATTTCAGCTCTGTGGTTCTTTTTTATTATGCTAATGCAGCCTCTCTGTAAGGCATAACACATGCATGAAATCAATCTCCATTAAGCCAGGTGTTGTTGGTGAATGTGTCTCCATCATTAGAGGAGTAATTACTGAGCTGAGAGATGGACTGGCAGCTTGTTGACTTGTTCTTTTGAGATTTATGCACTGAACTACATTTCCCATGGTTCTTGCAATATGTTGTCATCTTTCATGCTGCTTTCAGGTCATGTCAGGATGAACATATTTACACATGAACACCGTGTCTTAATTACCAGTGGAAAAACCAGGATTGTGAGGCATGTCACAATTAAAACATTGCTCAGTATTGACTTCACTGTTTATTTTGCGTACAGCGTACTGTTGATGCATAATACAAATAAGGCTTGTTCAACTGCATTTCAGCATGAGAAAGCTAAAATACACACATAAATAACCAATTACACACCTAATGCGCATCCATTGCGCTTCATTACGTTGCACTAGGGCTGAAAAGCTTCCTGTCTTTTGTCAGTAACTAAAGAGATAAAGAAATGTGAAATCTTATCCTTTTGTCCCCACCATAATCTTTTGAACTCATCGCATCATAATAATGACTTCCGAGCTGATAAATACAAATTTCCCAGGAGAATTAGAAGGCAGCATTATTCCTGTCTGGTGTCTTCATGTGCACTAGCCTGAGGTACAAATGAACTAACTGTTTTGCAGGTTTCCTTAAAAGTGTCATTATTGTTGTGTGTCTTAACTCTTCCCCCGCTAGCGTTCTCGAAAAAATTTGCCAGCCAGCGCCAACATTTTTTTTATAATTTTTACAAGTTTCATGGCCCCCATGAATTATTGTTGTATGAATAGGCTGAACATGCAATATAAAGAAAGATCAGACCCTCTGCTTAAAAAAAAAAGCTTCTATTCTAGCTTCAAGCATAATTTTTTAATCAATTTGAATGTGGGTAAGTTTCATGATTTATATGCTGTTTAATGTTAATGATTGCGTTATTTTACATATGCATCTGCTTACATATGCTATCGCTGGTTTCTACTTCTGCTTCACCTGTGTATGGAAGCTTGTTTCTGCCACAGAATAAAAAAGAAAGGAAATTGCAACTTTTTTCCAACAATTGCGTGATATAAAGTAGCAATTGCGTGTTATAGTCAGAATTGTGAGATATAAACTCGCAATTGGGAGCTATAAAGTCAGAATTGGATGATATAAAGTCGCAATTGCATGTTATAAAGTAAGAATTGTGAGATATAAACTTGCAATTCTGAGGAAAAAAGTCAGCCACTTTTTCTTGCAATTGCGAGTTTATATCTCGCAATTCTGACTTTACAACACGTAACTAAGTTTATATCTCGTAATACTGACTTTATATCTCTAAAAAGTTGCAATTATCTTTAAAAAGGTTTTATTCTGTGGGGGAAACGAGCTTCCACAGTATTGATCAGAAGATTCCGTACTATTTCAGAAGATAATAATAATAATAATAATTCATTACATTTATATAGCGCCTTTCTGGACACTCAAAGTGCTTTACATAGAAGGGGGGGAATCTCCTCAACCACCACCAATGTGCAGCATCCACCTGGATGATGCGACAGCAGCCATATTGCGCCAGAACACCCACCACACACCAGCTTACTGGTGGAGAGGAGACAGTGATGAAGCCAATTAGTATATGAGGATGATTAGGAGACCGTGATGGACAAAGGCCACTGGGCAAATTTGGCCAAGATGCCGGGGTTACACCCCTACTCTTTCGAAAGACATCCTGGGATTTTTAGTGACCACAGAGAGTCAGGACCTCGGTTTAACGTCTCATCCGAAGGACGTTCCGAAGGAAGGACGATCCGAAGATGTGGCATAGCGCCACCTACCGTATAACAGTGAAAACACGGAAAGTCCAGTTACACATGTTTGGAATTTTTTTCAAAGAAATTAATTATTGTATTCAGGAATTAAATTTATCAAAAGTGACAATAGACTTTTACATTGTTGCAAAAATCTATATCAAATAAATTCTGTTCTTTTGAATACTCTTTTCATCAAAGAATTTTCACAAAATATTAAGTAGCCTAGCACAACTGTTTTTAAAATAAAAATACATGTTTATTGACATTGACCACCAAATCAGCATATAATAATTATTTTTTAAGGATCATGTTACACTGAAGGCTGGAATAATGGCTTCTGAAAATTCAGCTTTGTCACCACAGAATTTTTATTTTAAATAAAAAATGTACTAAAAAAAATATTTTGAATTGTAATAGATACAGCCTTCGTGAGACTTCTTTGTAAAACATTTAAAAAATCATTGACCCTAAACGTTTGAACGCTAGTGTATATTGCTTAAAAACGTAAGAGAACTGTGTGTTGGTGTGTTTATACAGTGCTTTGTGTACACTAATGTGTGTACTTAGGGTGGGATCCAGGGAGATACCACACCTTTTGTAACCCTGCAGTTTTTATTGAAGCATCTCAGCAGTACACCTTGCTCAGGAGTGTATAATGAGCAGCACTCCAACATTCAGACTCAAACGCATATAACAACTGCCTGACGATGACGCAGAAGAGCTTTTTTAAATTATGCTAGATAGTGCTGGGCTGCTGGCACATGCTGACCTTTACCTCAGCGGAGAGACTGAAGTTACACTTTTAATCTGCATGTATTTGTGTGTCTCTGTAAACAGTTCTCGCATGAGAAATTTGAATTAATTTTGCTCCATGTCTTCCTGTTGAGTCAGACACAATAACCTCAGTTACACACAAATGCACAAACATACACAGATGGAATTGTATAAAGCAATTTTTGACTGCGACATTACAAATAATTTGTCACCTGTGTGTGACACATAGATGTTCGTGGTTGTGTCACCAATGGCAGACGCTTTTCTAAGTGTAAATGATGGTGTGAAAAACAGCTTTTGAAGGTTCTGATTATGTAGGCTGGCCTGTTAGACATGGTGTATCAGATTCTGTCAGACAGACAACATAGAAGAAAGCAAGACACACACACACACACACACACACACACACACACACACACACACACACTGGTGTCCTACCCATTTGTCATTCACTATTAATTTCAAACAAACCTGCAACAAAAACGAGATAACATGCACACATGCAGTAAATGCTACATATTAACTTAGTTCATGCAAACAGACGAGTTGGATACGACCCATAAATCAGTTCTCCAAACAGGAAATTAATAAGTCTTCCACAGATCCAGGCCAGTAAAATGCTTCAGTTTTGATGGGGCTCCCAGTAAAGACAACTGAACATGATTAAAATGGTTATGGATTGGAGCTGGCACTTTCTAAGATTAAAAATGTTTGTTCCTTTAAAATGCAAAAAAATTTTTGTTAATAGTAGCATTTGATATTAGTTCAGCTATAAATTAATAATTATAAAATGTATATACATTCTAGAATGGTTTGTGAATATCACATCTTGAATGATGAACTTTAACCAAAAATGTAAGGCACAATTTAGACAACAGGCAAGCCTTTTATGGCATGATTTTCTTTCTATTGTATTTTAGTGGATTCCAAATAAAAAGAAAATTGACTGACAATGATGTAGGATTTCATTATTGAATTAACTTTACGTTTTCATCCATTTCAAGCCCTATTATCGTGTGGAAAGTGCCAGCTATTAATGCAGAGGTTGTAGGTTCAGTCCCAAGTATGCATGATGTACAGTGATTACAGCCCTGTTCTATTACTCTTGTGCTCTCCAGCAAGCCACTTCACCTCAGATTGCCGCTGGCAGACTGCCACTGCAATTAGTGTATTGTCGCTTTAGATAAAAACCTAAATGGTGACTAGTAGCTGTAGCTCTATCGGATTGGCTAGGCTCTCATACTGACATCTGGACTGTCAGTCTATTAACAAAGCAGATAGATAAAAAGTGCTTGTCTCTAAATTATTGTAATATAAGGATGTGTGTGTATAAATATATAATCCATATATACATAGATTGCTATACATATACTGTATGTAATGTGCTCTATTATATTTTATAATTCCTACATTTAGATACTGTTTTGTGTTTAATGTTTGTAATGAGAGGCATAATCATTATAGTTTTAAAGTGGGCATGTCAGACTTTTGTAATAATTTTCCATCTTGAGGATATTTGTGAGCCAAGGTGGGTGGTGTTTTTTTGTTGTTGTTGTTGCTTTGAAAAGAGTAATAGGTTTTTCATTACGATTTCTACCCTCTCTTTCTTTGACCCTTGCAGGCAGACTGATGGAAACACAGAATCAGTTTTTTTCAACTTACTTTCAATAGAAGTTTTTTTCTTTTGTACTGGGCTGATCTTTTTTTATTTCTGAACGTAACTGTTTTATATTATATTAAGCTCTATTTTTTAAAAGATCATGAACCATTAACTAGGTCAGAAGACATGAATCATGATTTACCATGTATATTGTAAGTATTGCATATAAAATACCCTGATTGATCACTGATTTTTTTTTTATGGATGTTATTCTTGCAGGCATTCAGCAGGTGAAAGGGTTAATGCACTGACCGATAGGATCACAAGACCTGCCACCATTGCTGAGAGATGAATGTTATCGTCTGAAGGAGCAGGCAGATGACCTTTGTGTCGATATGTAGATGTACCAAAGCAATCCTTTATTAATTCATAAGGATTCAAGCTGCATTCATGAAGCATAATTTTGATTGGTTTGTGGCCAGTTTTATTGGCTGAGCTTTCCTTGAGCTCTGTGAGCAGTTCTTTAAATGGTCATGGCGAAGACAACCGGGTCCCTTAATCTGTCCTTCCTTCTGGAGCACGAAAAGCAGACGATCCTCAGTGTTCTCCAGAAAGACGAGAAGGTCAGGAAACGAGAAGAGAAACGCATCAGGTAGCGTCTTCCACCTGCACATCATCACAAGCAGACATTTTCTTTATTTCTTCTGCAAAAGTAGTTAGCTATTCTATAAACTTCTTTTTAAACAATATTTCTTCAGTGTAGTTAGCTACTTAAAAAAGTAGCTAACTACACTGAAGCTACTTACAATAGGATAACTATCCAATTAGATAATTTTTAAGTATATTGCATCACGACAAAAGCAAATAGAACGCATTATAATCAGTGATGCTGTCTACGGCGTGACAGTTTCCCGACAGTAACTGATGCACCATTCGATTTCAAACAAATAATAATAAACTAAATGCTCTGCTTAAAAAAAACTTAAAATGTAGCGACTCAAATCTGTGGATTTTCTGTGGAAAAAGAAGCTGCTTTTTGGAATAGATAAACAGTGTTATGAGAAACAGACCTACTGTAGTTCATTTATAGGGTTGCTTGCTACGTTTAGTTACTCCCCAACAGTGATGCCAGTTGTGCCTCTACAGGAAGCTGAAAAATGAACTTCTGGAACTGAAGCGAGCCGGGCGGCGTAGTTCAGCTGATCAGCGTGAGTGTGCCGTATGTCTGCGAGCGCTGGGTCTCATCCTGCAGAGGGGTAATGTGTGTACCAACTGTCATCGGCGCATCTGCAACTTCTGCACTGCTACGCCTACAGGCAGCATCTGCAAATGCACTGTGTGTGCAAAGACTGCGTGAGTCACACAGAACATCTATACACACTCTGAAAAGATGAGAGACACCATGAAATACATTTTTTGGCTTTTAATCCATGTTCCTCACCAACTTATTTCAATAGGAAATGTTTCAACGCAGTATGGGAAATTGCAGTTCATAGGCTTTAATAGGTGAACCAATTAAGCTATGCTTGTCACTTCTATAATTGTGGCTTACACAGTGTTGTCTGTGTGTGACTTGCTGTCATAGGGAACTGAAGGTGGTTACAGGAGAATGGTTTCTGGAAGAGAGATCCAAGAGGTTTCAACATGTCGGTGTACCCAGCAGTGATGTAGTCAAAGAGTCAATCCTCAGCAGTCCTCCAGGTGAGATCAACTCAGAGTTTGTGTCAACACAAACATCCATCAACCAATGCCTGGAAATATTGCCGTACATTTTACACAATGTCAGCCCTGACACAATGGAAAGTTTTCCTCTCCAGGCTCT
Source organism: Phoxinus phoxinus (assembly GCF_949152265.1). Taxonomy (NCBI): domain Eukaryota; kingdom Metazoa; phylum Chordata; class Actinopteri; order Cypriniformes; family Leuciscidae; genus Phoxinus; species Phoxinus phoxinus. Next base: position 26,009,990 of record NC_136882.1, on the reverse strand, counting down.
TTTTAACGATTTGAAAACTAGAATAGTTACATGTTTCAGTGTATAAAAAATAAATATATTGTCATTGTTTGTTTATGTCCAGGTGAAACGCAGCATTGACAAAAAAGTACAAGTCTGATCAGGTTTTGTGTTAATTAATAGTGATGCACCTCAAATTTCAGCATCCAAAAACATTCAGAAGAAACAACACAAAATTGGTTGCAGCGAGAATAGTTTTGAAGGGCCGAAACATTGACGGAACAGTGACCGTGTCAGCATCTATTACATGCACACAATGTGGATAAGAAACATCGGGTGAACATGTCAGTGTGGACGCACTTCACCGTCACCAAAAAGGATGCTAAAGAAGCAATATGCAAATTTGTTCAGCTGACATATTGTTGCCAAATAACTTTACTACAATTTAATTTATCATCTGATAACACGATACCCTGAGCAGAATACCGTGTTCAAATACCCAAATTTAATTACCTAAACTTTATTGGTCACTATTGAATAATACACAGATGGTCAAAGGACTGTGTATTTAGCTTAACGGCTTTGATTTGTTTCTTTTTATTTATATTTGTTTTTATTTATGGAGATGGAGATGGAGATGGAGATGGAGATGGAGGCTCTTCTCCCAGACCATCAGAGAGGGAGAGGTCATCCACACCACAGTACGAGAGATCGCCTAAGTCCCAATTCCAGATAAGGACAGGGAAGAACAGGAAAGGGTGAGGGGCATCATTAACAGTCCATTGAGCTTGACTTTGCTATGCTTGGAATCACTTACTTTGATACAATTCCTGCAGTTAATAGTAATTATCCAGTGCAGTGTATGCCTTTTTCTTTATGCATGGAAAAACAGGAAGACCTACTACAGTTGCTTAAATGTAACACCGTAAACACTTTATGCAACAATGCAATGCTCGAATATTAGCAATGCGACAAATTAACCAGGAGTAATATCATAAATGGTTTAAACATTAATTAAGCATGCATTGTATTGGTCATGTGACAACAATGTAGCATATCGCTGTTTGAAATGATTGCATAATAATAGGCAGTATATTCTTCAGTGAAATAAGCTAGCATTTCATTCTACTCAAGCCTGTGTCTTCTCATTAAGACTGCTTTTGTTTCACTCTCATTAAGTGTCTGTGTTTTAGGAAGAAAGCGGTTGCTGTGGAGCCATCAGGGTTACCAACGGTACCCAATAACATGAGAGCACAAATGGTCAAAACACCAACCCACACAGAGGCAAGAAACAGGGTAACACACGATAACACAATTGCATTCCTTTATACAGACTTGTGTGCATGACAAGAAAGCAGTGTTTACTGTCTGTGCGTGTCCGTGTGTTTGTTCAGCCGGATGGAGCAGAGAGCGTGTCTAGTATACAAAGCAGTGACAGCACTTCTGAAAAGATGGCGGATGGGCGGAGACAAAAAGATTCCAGCACACCCTCTATCGCCATATCCAGAGCCTCCCTCTCATCAGGTATCACCATGGCAACAACTTGACATATATAATATTGCTGCCAATGACACTAGTAACAACATCTGCATGCGAAACTGTCCTTATATCAGTTCACTCTAATATAAAAAATGTAAACGCAATAAGTGGGATTCAAAAGTCTGAGACCACACTGAAAATCTAATTTAAACATGGAAATGAATAGTTGCAACATGTAAAATAGAAATATATGTAGAAGAAATGGAATTCAATGTATACAAAGTAAAACAAATCTATGTAGAAATATTCAAGATTCTGCTCTATTTCTAGGACACTAATTAAAATAAGCATTTTAAGACTAGTGCTAATCGACATTACGTGTTTTTTTTTTGAAGCGGTGAATTAAATAAAATATATTAATATTTTTCCCTTTACTTGCTTTAGCTTATTATGTTTGTTTAGTCTTATTTTAAATAATTTTAAGTAATATGTGAGGGACCAACCCTGGTTGAGAACAACTGTTTTAAGCCATGTTAACATTGTTGTAGACTGTCAGATGTTCTTGATGTCACAAGATGCTTTTTGGTTCTTTCTCAAATCATGCTGGAGAACATGATCATCAGGGTTTACACAAACATGCCAAATACTAAATCATTCTGAAATTTGTGTTAGTGTTTCGGTTCAACCTTTTGCTTGAATTATGGTAATTATGTCATTTGTAATGAAAAAAGTAAATATTATATTCTGAAAAATGCTAAATAAATGCATTTTCACTTGTGGTCTTAGGCTCGCTCTATGTACTTGGAAGTATTAGATAATATAAAATAGTAAGAACATCTCATTTTCTGTTCTTCACAGATCGCAGTCGCTCTGAGGTGGACCTCAGTAATCCTGGTGAGGGGTTCAGTGAAGATCCTCTGATTAGTCGATGCCGCTCAGTTCCAGGACTCACCGATGGGGTAGATTTCAGCCACAGTCTCTTAAACCACTTCTCACATGCAATCTTGTTCATAATGTTTTTCTGTGTGCAGGATATGAGATAGATTTCCGGATAGGGAGTTAAAATGATAAGAGACAGCCTTCTGTAATGTGATTTTTATGATATCATATCACTGAGTGAAGTGACTGCATAAAGAAAAGCAGTGCTGCCTGTTTCAATGTGATATTCGTTGATGGCAGTGTTTGTGCTCTAGGACTCGGATGAGGACATTGATGCGGTGTTATCAGCACACTATAAAACCAACCGTAGCGTCTGCAGTGCACAATCAATGGTATAATGATTTACACAGACACATGCACACAAAAACAACATAATCACAGGTGCTTTTCTGCAGTGTGTGTTTGCTGGCTTTGTGCAAATGTCTGACTGAAACAAAATATATTTGTTCCCTTTTCTGTGTACTGTATGTTTAGACTCATATTTGTGTGCCTTATGGAAGGGGAGCCAGAAACCCAATGCTTTTACCCTCTTTTTTCAGATATTAAGTATCCCTTTCAAATAAGAAGTATACTTCAAGTTAATTTTATTGAGTATATTTAAGTAATGCTGAAGTATATATTTTAAGTACACCAATATCAATGTGTATTTGTAAGTGTACTTTTTCAATACTGCTTGGGACTAATTTGGCCCAATTTTAGTACTGTATATAAAAGTAAACGTTTAAGTGGACTATAAGTGTAACAGTAGTAAACTTTAAGTACACAACTAGGTTTCTAATTTGTAATGCATCTGTACTACAAGTGAACATATTTGTATACTAGTAGTTTACTATTTTAAAACAAGTGGTAATTTTTTTTAGTTTATGAAAGTACACACTGAAGTGTACTCTCAGTAAACTACTAGTTTAGTAGTTTATACTGCAAGTATACTTGTGAACATAACTACAAATACTTGTAAGTCTTCTGTAAGTGAACATAACATTATACTTATAGTTTACTATTTATATATTATTTTGCACTTGCAGTATACTACTATGTTCAAATGTAGATATCATTTTTTATACTTGAAAAATACCTTTAACTGTACTTTAACTATTTTAAAAACATTTTATTAGCTTCATGCATCCTTTTTTATCAACACTTGAATGTCGGTATGTTTCATAAAGAAAGGCAACTACAAGCCAAGTATACTTTAAATACTTAATTATACTTTTAAGTATATCTCGATCAAAAGATTGAGTTCAAGTACAGGCCAAATATACTTGGACTTTTCTCTCAGTAAGTCAAGCACTTAAGTGTAATTTTAAGTATATTTCTGAGAAGTACATAAAGTATAATTCTGAGAAGTATATAAAATGTAGACTGAAAGTATACTTTCTTATTTTTAGTTTAAAAGAAGTACCGGTATACTAATAGAACACTTAAATAAACGTATTTTTCGTAAGGGATACCCTACCCTATAAAACTCGTTCCAGCTATTCTTTTGAATATAAATATATATCCTTGTGAATATTAGCATTTACTCCTCCTGGGAAAATTACCAGTTACATGAGATCACTTAATTTGTTGACTCACCTGGTAGACCCACGCATGCATTTTTTATCTCACTATCTCGTATACACACAATTTAGCATAGATAAAACTCGCAATAACTACTGAAAGTGCATCATTGTCATAGTTCCCGGTTCTTGGCCACACATACAGGTGCAGGTGGTGCATTAAGGCACAACAAAGAGAAATAATTCAGGCAAACATGAAGACAAGTGGCCTCTTTCAAAACAGCTGACATAACTCATAGCTCACACGCAGTCTCTAATAGCTAGATGAGTCAGATGTGTTTCCTCTTCATTTAGCACTCTTCACAAGAAAAAAGAAAACAACTAGCGAAGACAGGCTTTTACTGACAACAAAACGGTCATGTTTTCACAGAATTAAACTTGCCATCATTTACTCACCCTTATGTCATTCAAAATCTAAATTATGTTCTCCTGTGAAACACAAAAGATGTTTTGAAGAATGTTCATTCCACACTTTGACATACAGTGAAAGTGAATGACAAAAAGCACCATTAAAGTGGTCCATTCAATTTGTGTGATAAAGTCCAAGTATAAATATAAAAATATAAAATATTCCAAAGAATAGACAGAAATTATACAATATGTATTACTTGTTGAAAATCTTGCTTTCTGTCATAGCTCCTAAATCGTATTAGTCTACATTTAAATCCACATGCTTTGTGCTACATTTTACATAAAATGTATGGCTTCAAAAAACCTATATACTATTTTTATTGGGTTTTTCTGTCATTTTTTGGAGCCCAAAAGCCCCAGTTCCCATTCAATGTCATTATATAAAAAAGAGTAGGGATGCACTGAATTCATTTCACTGAATTTTTACTATAATAAGTAAATGATAATTATATCATATAATACAATTATAAAAGGACACATTTGTTTAAAATCACATTTATGCATAATGTAAATTTACAGACATTTTGTGTTTTAAAAACTAGGTACTTTTTTTGCTAGGTTAATTTTATGATAGGTATGTTATTCTATTTTTTTGGAGCCCAAAGCCCCAGTTCCCATTCAATGTCATTATATAAAAAAGAGTAGGGATGCACTGAATTAATTTTAAAATTTTCTGGTCAATGGTTTCGTCCCCTCAAAACTACTACCGCCATACCAAAAATTCAGCTGAATATTTTGGTAGCTGAAATCTCTTTTTATGGAAGAAAGAAGTACGAATGGGTTTGAAATGACATCAGGGTTAGTAAATAGGACACCATGTTCATTTTTAAGTGAATTGTCACTTTAAACAGCTAATAATCAAAGTGTGAAAAAGTTCCTTCTTGGCTCTAGCAATCTGTGCTCTGTCACATTATATAGGTTTTCTTATTCTACTTCTCTGCTCTGTTATTTTTCCGGGCTTGCCTTCATGCTGTCAATCTTCTCTACTCTGTCTTTCTCCGGTCTTATTCCAGTCTTCCACACCTGCCTCGGAGAGAAAGTGGGGTTTCCTTAATGTACCTGACTCAGATGCTGACACTGTGAGTGTTCAGTGTGTGTTTGAGTACAGATGTGTGTCTGTCTGTCTGTTGCTGTGTTCGCTTCAGTTTCTCTCTCTTGCCTTTCTGTATTACACATACATGCACGCATACATTTAAACACAAGCTTGTGAAAGATGCACAGCAAAAGACTCTCCCTATATTCTCTCCAGACCAGCATTAACAGTATGATGAGCGTGTACAGTGAGACGGGGGACTATGGCAACGTGCGGGTTTCCGGGGAGATCCTGCTCAACATCTCTTACAGCTATAAAACAGGGGCACTCAACGTGCTCGTCCGCGAGTGCCGCTGCCTAGCAACCGGGGATGAGAGGAGACAGCGCACGGATGCGTAAGGCCACACACACACACACACACACACACACACACACAAACACACACACACACACACACACACACACACACACACACACACACACACACACACACACACACACTCTTCACTTTGAGCCCTGGCAGAGCATCCCTGCACTGCATGTATTTGGGGTGTCCATATATTAACATTAGATTCACAATTAGTATATTTTTCTATTACTGTATTTAAAGGGATAGTTCAATGTAATAATGTTAAATGTAAATTCGATAATTCTTTACATTAGTATTGTTTATACACTTGAAAAATGTATTCAAATGTTCAATTAGCTATTATTTTTATATTTTAGTTAGATGTGCTTTTGTACATTTTTACTAGTTTTATAAATATTTAGCTATAATTTTTTAAGTCTTTCATCATATTTATTTTATTTCAACTTTTATTTCAATTAATGTTTTTGTCATTTTTAGAGTTCGAAATACTTTTTTTTTTTTTTTGAAAAAAATGGGTGACCTTTTCATTTAATGGTAAATGGTAAATGGACTGCATTTATATAGCGCTTTCACAGACCCAATGGCCACCAAAGCGCTTTTCAATATTGCCTCACATTCACCCATTCACTCACTCATTCATACACCGACGGCGGTGTCAGCCATGCAAGGCGATCCAGCTCGTCGGGAGCAGCTGGGGTTAGGTGTCTTGCTCATGGACACCTCGACACTTGGTCAGGTGGAACCGGGGATTGAACCACCAACCTTCCGGTCTGTAGACAATCTACATGAACCACTGAGCCACTGCCGCCCCATAATGCAGTCATTTTGACTTAGCTGAAATTTTCCTGAAAATGTTCTGAAATATTTGCTGAAATATTAATAATTAAATACAGTATGTGTTGAAAGGTACAGAAATCTAACTCTGTCCAGTATCCACATATTCTCATAAATTGTTTATTATTAACAAATTATTATTTGTTGTCTAAGATATCAATTTAATACTGATGCGTCAGAGGCTAATATTGTACAGAAGCAAAAAATGTGGTTTTGTGTGTGTGTGTGTGTGTGTTTACAGCTATATTAAAACATATCTCCTGCCAGACAAGTCCCGTCAAAGCAAGCGGAAAACCAGCATCAAAAGCAACACCACTAACCCAGTCTTCAACGAAAACCTGAGGGTAAGAGAGGGTTCAATCCTGCCTTACAGGGTTTTGAATTGAGATTGATGAGATAGTGTAAATGAGATATTGATTTAAAGGCTCTTATCTGTCTGTCCCTTTGAGTAGTATGTAGTCAGTCACTCTCAGCTGGAGACGCGCACACTGCAGGTTTCTGTGTGGCATCATGATCGTTTTGGACACAACAACTTCCTGGGGGAGACAGAGCTGACCTTCGACTCCTGGGAGTTTGACACGCAGATAGAGGAATGGTTCTCTCTACAGCCTAGGGTGAGCTGAACACACACATACAAACAGAAACAGCGAGAGATAAAAAGAAATGTATTGACATGGATAAGTGTGATACTGAAATGTGTGTGTGTCTGTGTCAGAATGAGTCTTATGTGGACTCAGTGATGCACTATAAAGGGGAACTTACAGTGGTTTTGAAGTACATTCCTGCAGAGAGAAATGTCTCCCTGCCTCTGGACCAAGTGCAAGGTATGACTTAGAAATTTATATTTAATTTCTTTCACCTTTTCATTGTTGATAAAATCTATGACCTACAGTAGTGGCAAAAAGTGGAGATATTTAAAAAAATATATATATTAAATTGTATTTTAAAAATGAGGGAGGAACAAAACACTAAACTTGGTTAAGGTATTTTTCTGACAAAAATGATTTGGCTAAAAAGAAAAAAAAGACTACAGTAATATCTAATATAATATCTAATATTATATATCATATCGCTTTGCTGCCTGTAAAATACTTTGTGTCAAATTTTAAATACTTTAAAAAGTAAATGATAATGATATCATATAATACAATTATAAAAGGACATATTTTTTTAAAGTTACATTTATGCATAATGTAAATTTACAAACATTTTGTGTTTTAAAAACTAGGTACTTTTTATGCTAGGTTAATTTTATGATAGGTATATTATTCTAACATATCTAATAGAATAGTTTACACAGCAAAAAAAAAAGTTCTAATGCAGATGTTTTAAATAAGAAATGTTCAATAGAGGAATATGCAATGGTGGTTAATACAAAGTGATACTTTTAAAAATTCTGTCATCGTTTGCTCATCCTCGAGTTGTTTCAAACCTGTATGAATTTTATAAAGAATATTTTGAAGAATGTCGATAATCAAGTAGTTGATGGGACCCCATTGATTTCCATAGTTCCCTTTCAGTCAGTCACACTACGAGTTACGTCAGTGACTGACAAAATGGGGGTTTCGCTAGAGAGCCCTATCATTTTCGAGTATTAGAAAACGAGCCAATGGTATGAAAATACCATGGGTCTGCAGAATTTGCATCGCGAACCCAGCCCCACCGCTTGGGTATAAAAGGAGCTACGAGTGCAATCTCGCATTATGTTTCTGCTTTGAAGCCGAAGTGTTTATGTGCTTTCTTCGTCTTCAAGAGCAACGAGCATCTCTCTTCACTCTTCAGCTGCTCGTCTGTGCAGTGACTTTGCACGCAGCTCGTGTCCTTCCCTGGGTGCTTCAGCACTGCTAAAGAGAGCTTTCCTTTTTTCTAAAAGAGCTGCACAGACACCTTTTAAAGAGGTCTCGCCCATGTGTTTCTGGATGTGAGCGCATAGTCCATCCGCCTGAAGGTCATGAACGCTGCCTGGCGTGTTTGGGCTTTAATCACTCTCAGGCAGCGCTCGTGGATGAGTCATGTTCCCACAATGAGAACATGGCCATCGCGGTGTTAAGATCAAGACTCAATGACCTCCGTGGAGGTAGAGTCCCCTATGCCTCACCCCAATCTATCTCCTCCTCGAGAGGGGATATTTTGGCTGGTGGCCACGGTGATCTGAGGGTTACGATGTGGAACAACCCGACGAGTCTTCCTCAGGCAACACGCCCCTGCACATTGCGAGCTGTGGAGCTTCTGGATGAGCCTGGTTCCTCTCGGGTCGGATCCAGAGCAGACGGCCATGGTTGTCTGAGAAACTGAGAGCATCTGGTTGGAGTGGCGCCCGTCGCCCTCCCCCAAACGCTCAGGCTGGACGATTGGTTCCTGGAGGCGGTGCGTGCTGGTCGCCCAGTGCCTTTCTTCCCGGAAGTGCATCAGGAGGTCACCAGGTCGTGGAAGTCCCCGTTGACTTCTCGCGGCCTGGCGGCATCCTCCGCCTTCTCTACCCTTGATGGCGCAGCGGCCAAAGGGTACACTGGGGTCCCCCCGGTGGAGCACTCTGTGGCGATGCAACTGTGATAAAGCATATCCTGCCCCGACGGCCAGCTGCTGCCTCCACCCAGCCGTTTGTGCAGCCCCCTCAGTCTGCTTTCCGCCAAGCTTACTCCTCCGCAAGTATGCGTTTCCCCCAGTGAGATCAGGGAGAACGAGAAGTACCGTAGGTCCTTTTAGTTGCGCCTCATTGGCCCAGCCGGACTTTAGACTTCGATAGTTCTCCGAACTGGTGCTCCTTGCGGCAGCCCCTCCCTGGCCTTTCCCTCTGAGGAAGGACCTCCTTCTTTTTCTTAGATGAGTTCTCCATATGCCCTGAATTCCCCCTGCACTATTGATGCCATCACCAGTACATGCCCGGTTGGTCAGCCCTCGTGATTGGTTAGGTGCCTCCATGTGCATGGTTCCGCGGTTGGGCAACCCCCACATGTGTATTTCCACGGTCTCCTCCGAACACATGTCTTTCCCTTGGCTAGAACCCTCTTGTCATATTGAGGTAGAAACATTCCACCCTGTGGGCTGGATACCTCTGAGTTCTCCATATGCATCCCGTACTCAGGTTATATGTGTATTTTAAGTCCTCCCTGAGGGTAGGCGCTGTTACATATTCCATCTGGGATATGCTACCCAGTGTACCTTGGTATTCTTGCATCAGCCTGGCCCTTCACTCGAGCTAGCCTCACGGCAAGGAGCTGGGGCTTGCGCAGGACACTGGAAGACAGCCGCAGTGGCAAGATTAGATTGGGACCCACTGACGTAACTCGTAGTGACTGTCTGAAAGGGAACGTCTCGGTTACGTATGTAACCATTGTTCCCTGAAGAAGGGAACAGAGGCGCTATGTCCGCATGCCACTGCCGCTGTACTGCTGAAATGGCCGGGGCGCACAGTCTCGGCTCCTCAGCAGGTCAAGTCAAGTCAAGCTTTATTAAGATCCCTTTTGGGCAATTTGGTTGCAAGCACAGGTAAACAGACAAAGAAACTGACACATACAATACATTATGGTAATAAATAACACATATTACAAAAAATTAAAAATAAAAAACCTTAAAAATACCTATTAAGACTTATTTAATAGTCTAATTGCACTCGGAACAAAAGAGTATTTGTATCGATTATTTTTAATCTTTGGTAATCTATAGCGACGACCTGAGGGCAACATAGAAAACTCTGGGTATAGAAAGTGTCCACTGTCTGAAATCACAGAATGGACTCGACTCAAAACATTTCTGTTAAACAGATCTGTCAAGCTTCTTTGCTCTTTACCTATAATCTTCCCACTGTTTTTAACTAATGTTTTTAGTGCATTTTTGTATTTCACACTAAGATTTCCAAACCAGCAGATAATGGAAAAGGACAACACTGGCTCTATATAAGACTTATAGAATAATTCCATCAGAGTTTTATCTATGTTAAATGATCTTAATTTTCTAAGACCGTAAAGGCGCTGCTGTCCCTTTTTACACAGGGCCTCTGTGTTCAAATCAAACCTCAGTTTTGTATCAATAATTGTTCCGAGATATTTATAACTATCCACACATTCAACCTTATTGTTCTTAACAAATGTGTCTTGGGAGGGATGTGTTTGTATTCTAAAATCAATACGCATGTCTTTTGTCTTGGATACATTAATCTGCAAACAGGCATCATCACACCACTTCACGAAATCATCAACCACTGGACCATGGCACGTTTCATTTTCTTCTAGAAGACTTACAATAACTGTGTCGTCTGCAAATTTTAAAAAGTACCTATTTTTATGTTTGCTTAGACAATCATTTGTATATAAAATGTACAATAAGGGAGACAAAACACATCCCTGAGGAGAACCTGTAGATGTTGTCCGGGGGGCTGAAAGACTACCATTTACTCTCACTCTCTGAGTTCGTTCAGTTAAAAAATCTAAGACCCAACCTACCAAATTAAGATCAAGACTAAAATTAGTAATTAACTTATCTGCTAAAATATGAGGTTGTAAAGAATTAAAAGCGGATGAGAAGTCAATAAATAAGAGCTTTGCATGAGTCTTACTACCCTCCAGGTGCTGCAATACCATATTTAGTAGAGTTGCTGTTGCATCTTCAACACCTCGCTTTGTTCTATATGCGAACTGAAGAGGGTCTAACAAATCCTTAGTTTTGTCTATTAATTCTTCTTTTACTAGTTTCTCAAAGCATTTCATTATAAGGGATGTTAATGCTATCGGCCTAAGGTCATTTAATGTTACAGCATGTGTAGTTTTCGGCACTGGCACTACAGTGGCTTCCTTCCAAAGTTTTGGAACTCTCTGAAGGGCAATTGATCTTTGAAAGATGTTACAAAACACTGGCGCCAATTGTTCTGCACAGACCTTAATTAAACGCCCTCCGATTTTATCAGGACCGGGGCTTTTTCTAACATTACAACCCTTGAAGACTTTCAGTACAGACAATTCATCAAAGAAGTTATAAGCACAACCATAACTAGTTTTAGATTTCATAGACTCTATCGCTGGACCAAAATCAGGCACATCAAAACGTAAATAAAACTTATTTAAGTCCTCTGCCAGTTTACTACTAGAGTCATACTCAGGTAACTGAACTTTCTTGATCTCACACCCCTTAGTTCCAGTTATAAGCGTCATCCCCTTCCAAACAGACCCCAAGTTGTTCATACTCAACTCTTTCTCAAGCTTTATTTTATAATTTAACTTTGCTTTCCTCACTTCTGATTTTATTTCCTTTTGCAGTTCAAGTTTTTTAGCCAAGTTGCCCTCATGAAATGCTCTACATCTCTCGTGCATAAGTACTTTGAGGGAATTTGTGAACCATGGCTTATTGTTTGGGAATATTTTAACAGACTTGCGGGGGATAAGCATCTCTTCACAGAAGGAGATATAGTCACTAGTGACATCTGTAAGTTCATCTATGCTCGAGCAAGAGTCATAAAAAACATCCCAGTCCGTACACTCCAAACATCCCTGCAAAGATGCAGTAGACTCCTCAGACCACAAGCTGATGTTCTTAGTCTGTGGCCGTACTCTTCTTAAAACAGTTTTATATACAGGGACAAGTAGGACAGTATTATGATCCGCCGACCCCACTGGAGGCTGAATAAAAGTCTTATATGCATCCTTAATTGATCCATAACAGAGGTCAAGAGTTGTATTATGACGTGTGGGGCAAGACACGTATTGATAAAAATTCCGCAAACACTGCTTCATGGAACACTTATTAAAATCGCCCAGGATCAGGTTTGGAGCATCTGGAGTAATAGCTTGCAGTCTATGCACAACACTCCCAAGGGTCTCTACTACATTTGCTTCATTTGCTCTCGGATGTATGTAGACCACTGTAATAAAAAGTTGAGGGAATTCGCGTGGCATGTATTGTGGTCTGAGTGATACAGAGAGCAGTTCAAGGTCTTTAGTGCACACGCTCTCTCTCACAGTAACAGATCTGCACCATGCTTGGTTTATATACAAACAAACGCCTCCACCTTGTTTTTTACCCGTAACTAAAGGACAACGATCCGTACGAAAAGGAGTGCCAAAACCGTCGATAATTACAGAGTTATCAGGGTCGCTACTTTTTAGCCACGATTCAGTGAAAGCCATAATACAAGCATCTTTATAGGCATGTTGGAAACGTACCATTGCTTGCAGTTCATCAATCTTGCTCCTAAGGGACTGGACGTTGGCCATGACGATTGACGGGAGAGGAATCCGATTTAGACGTAGCTTTCTCAGTCTCACCCGTACCCCTCCTTTCTTCCCTCTCTTCCGCATTTTCCGAGGGTTTCGATCCTGAGTGGTAAATGATCCTGTATTATTATGAACACCGTTTCCATGCGGCGGGCATTTGTCCACAGGATAGCGAACGTTGTAAGGCCGATGCCACTGAAGAAGAAACTCTTTACCATACTGGATCCTCACCGGCTGTTTAACAGGTGATGCATCCAGACACGCGAGAAGTAGGGATATAGCCCACAATAGGACAATAAACAGCACATCCATTTGACAGACTGGTCCTCGTTGGACGTTATTTAATGACAAAGTCCCAACAAACTCAAACAAACAAACTTTGGACAACAAGCACGCGACAGACAAGTCAGTTTAGGTCCTGTTTCTGCTGCTGGTCGCCACGTGCGTAACGCGGTGAGGTGGAGTTGGCTCGTTTTCTAATACCATTGGCTCGTTTTCTAATACTCGAAGATGATAGGGCTCTCTAGTGAAACCCGCATTTTGTCAGTCACTGACGTAATGTCTCCATTCCCTCCTTCAGGGAACGATGGTTACATACGTAACCGAGACGTTTTTAGTATATAGTATTTTTGCAATAATATAAAAGTGAATGGGATCCATCAACTGGTACAGGTTTGGAGCAACTTGAGGGTGAATAAATAAAGTGAATAATTAAATATTAATCTAAAACCGCCAGTAGGTGGCTGTAAGTCACTGTCTTAATGCTTGAGCCATCGGGTCGTTCGTTCGTTCATTCATTCATTCATTCATTCACAAAGCAAGTGACTGTATTTATGAATGAAACATTGAGTCTGATTCATTCACGAAACTCCCATGTGCGTTGTAGTTCTGCTGTGGCTTTCGTTGGAACTATTTTTTCGTTGTAAAATAGAGCAATCAATACTGACAATACTGTGTTTAAAATGAACATCACTTAATATTACCATTTTGTTTTTGAACTGGAAATGTTGCATTCTTGCTCGAATAATATTGATAATGATAATATTGAACATTAAAAACAAGACGCATGGTTTGTTTTTGTTTTGAAGAAAGTTTGTCTTAAAAGAATCTCTATGCACTCTGTGTCTATATTTGTTCTTCTTGCTAGTAAGTGCTAAATTCCTACATTTACAAAGGTAAAATGACAGTAATGTAGCTTGATTTGCTAAGGCAGCATACCGAGCAGCTCCTCTCATGCACAGTGCTTGTGTGGATGCAGTCAGGTAATTTGATTGGTTTTTTACCGTTTTATGGCATTTTTCCTGTTAGAAATACATGCTCGGTTAAGAATTAAATTAAATGGCAAAAACAAAGCATTTTGTTCACATACAAGTATGAGTACTGTGTCGCCTCAGTTTAGGAACTACTGGTCTAATGATTTAAACATTGTAACGGGACACTATGTTTAACGTGCCATCAACAAAGCTTGTATTTGAGCTCCTAGAAGCTCCCTGTATATAATACTGGAGTGTGTAATCAAGCTCTCTTCTGTTTCTCAGTAAAAAGGGGATTTCTGAAGGGAAAGAAGAAGACCATCACACTTCCTAAAGGAGGAATGGTGGAGCTGCTGGTTAAAGAGGCAAAAAACCTAACGGCTGTTAAAGGAGGGTCCTCTGACCCATTCGTCAAAGGGTGAGCTGAATTCCTCTGATTTAATTCATATACCTTTCGCAAACTCACAGTCCTGGTTTTCTGCTTGTGTATCAGATACCTACTGCCTGATGACAAGAAAAGCACAAAGCACAAGACAGCGGTGGTGAAGCGCACCGTAAACCCACACTGGAATCACACCTTCACATACTGCGGCCTGCAGCACAGTGATCTGGACAGTGTGTGTCTGGAGCTGACAGTGTGGGACAGGGAACCGCTCGCCAGCAACGTCTTCCTGGGTGGTGTGCGGCTCGGTGGAGGGACCGGTCAGTCTTTCTTTAGCTTAGCCTTTTTCAGTTCAATCTCTATTTTTGTATAAAAAATCCACAGTATGTATTTCAAAATCTGCATACATGCTAAATTCAGCGGTTTAAACAAACAATGGGTATATTATACTATTTTGAATTCGTAATATTTTGAATTAGCCTTTATTTTTATATTTTAATAACATTATAATAACACTTTTATTCTAATAAAGGTTCTAGTCATTTTCTTGTGATTTTCTGTTTTAAGTTAAAATATATAAATATATTTATATATAGCTTAAATTTATTTTTATTTTAGTTTTAGTAATTTGAATACTTCAACTTATCGTATACATAATTTTCATCTAATATCTATGTTTTAGTTCAATATATATATATATATATAGTTTTTAATAATTAACAATAACAACACTTGAAAGTCAATCACAAAATACTCAAGTTCTGCCAGGAATAAGAGCCAAACATTTCAAAGCACAACCTGAACACTAATGGAAGTCCATTTCATTTACTTCTTTACCATAGCATCCAATTATATTTCCCACAATAGTAGGACAGATTTGTTCAGATTTGATATTACTGTGCAATGTTCTCTAACTCAAATTAAGATAATCATTCAGTCCCACATGTTCTTGAATATAATTTACACTGTAATGTTCTTCTAAACGTCTCTTAAATCGATCATCAATGATGCATGAAGCATTAGTTTCTGCAACACATTTTGTAGTCATGCTAAACTAATTTACTGTTACAAATTTGTGATCGAGTCATTTGATTCTCTTTGATGGTTGTGTTAAAGGGGCCTTTTACAGTATTTATAATTACAAAAATTACTCAAAGTTTCTTGCACTAAAATCAGTTTACATGACTAATTTCCACCCTCTCTAGCCTTTATAATATTTTTCTACTTTAAGATTCCTATAAATAAAGGACCCCTATTAGGATTGGCTAACCTCTTCACATGTAAAATTAAATGACTATCACACCCCTAATAAATTGCTGACAAAGTAAATGTGGACAGTGATATATTTATGTGCTGATAGTTCAAACATAACCATGACATGTTCCTGACACTGAAAAGACTGGAATAATTATGCTGAAAATTCAGCTTTAGCTTCACAGAAATACATTTATTTTTAAAATATATTGCAATCATTTTGTTTAAATAAATGCTGACTTTGGTGTGCATAAGAGACTCATTTTCAAACACTAAAAAACGTACCATCTAGTGTAAATTCATTCATTTTGATTTTGACGAGATATTTTGTTTTTATAAAATGTTTCAAAATAGCATAAAGACAAACCATTGTTGCCATTTTAATTTTGATCATTTCTCTGTGATTTACTAAATGGGCTTTTTGTGAATTGCTTAAAAAATGTTTGAACACTAACAGCCAAAAAATTGTCACCTAGGTAGCTAAGATAAGTATATTTTATTTCTTTAAACAACCTTTGAAATGTTTCCACTGTGGGTGTCTGAGCAGTACAGCTAAGATCTCTGTGTTTATATCTTGCATACAGAGCAATCAAATGACCTGCTTGTGTCCTGCAGGTCTGAGTTATGGGAAAGAAGTAGATTGGAACGATTCCTGCGGCGAGGAGCAGCGGCTATGGCAACGCATGATTGACAACCCTGAAGTCCCACAAGAGTGCACACTGATGCTGCGATCCAGCATGGCCAAGAGGAAGACATAGAGAGAAGACGAGGGACAGTTTCCCTGGCAATACGCATCAAATCTGATCACCTCTAGACACTTTAAAGTGCTCTTTATGTTCTTTAGCAGTACTCGCACTACCCAGATTCTGATTCCAAAGTGCATTTGCTCTCTAAATTCTCAAAACACATCTGTGGCATACACATATGGGCCTTTAATGTGTCTCAATTGTGACCACATGGAATTGGATTTCAATCACTATCATATATCATCTATATATCATATAGATTTCCATATATATCATATGTGACCCTGGACCACAAAACCGGTCACATGGGTCACAATTTTGAAAGTGGGATTTATACATCACATGAAAGCTGAATAAATAAGCTTTCCATTGATGTATGGTTTGTTAGGATAGGACAATATTTGGCTGAGATACAACTACAGTATTTGAACATCTGGAATCTGAAAGAGCCAAAAAATCTAAATATTGAGAAAATCGCCTTTAAAGTTGTCCATTTATGTTCACGTTTGTGCTGCATTCAGTCACAAAAATAAATGTTTTATATATTTACGGTAGGAAATTTACTAAATATCTTCATAGAACATGATCTTTACTTAATATCCTAATGATTTTTGTCATAAAAGAAAAATCGATAATTTTGACCCATAAAATTTATTGTTGGCTATTGCCACAAATATACCCGTGCTTTCATAAAAACTTATGACTGGTTTTGTGGTCCAGGGTCACATATATCACTTATATCAGTGCGGTACTTCATGTTGATAAAGCACACAGGAAGAGCAAAAAGAAATGGTACACAGTCTCTCCAAAAATATTTTTAAATCTCTCATATAAGCACTTTTATTTTTTTTCACATTCACATTAGTTGAGTACCTGTATTAAGCAATCCTTGGAATAGTGTGCTTCAAATTTAGTTGATATCAGGCTTACTGAAGAAAGAATATTACTCTGTACTTGTATATTTACATTATTTCAAGGTGTCCTTTTTACAAACGTTGGTCATAACTGTGAATAGCACATGAGTACTATTTAAAAAGAGCATAGTGAGCATTATCAACAATCAAAGGTCACAGTTGTCCAGAAAGAACAAAGCACAAAGCACTTCCTCCATACACACACACACAAGAGATTTTTTTTTAATCCAATTTGCACAAATACCACCTGCACATAACACTTGTACAAATGGTAGACTAACTGAGAACAATGTACTGTAATTTCATAGCTAGTTCTGCCAGTTAGAATGTGAAAATAGGTGCGTGGCATAAAAAGATTATCTTGGAACAATGTGGTTCATTACCTTTAACTAGATGTACAGTTCCTCAAAGAAAATCCTGTTTTTGGTAAAATGATAGTTATTACCCCAAATGTAAAGTAGATAAAGTATATTACATTTCTATTAAGAGATCTTTAAGCCTGTTTTCTAAAGACTAGTCACAGTTCAGCATGCAAATTGACATGATTGTTGTCAGGTAGACCCCCCCACCCCCACCACCACTGTTCTATCACACAGAAAGCCTCACTCCAACGGAGAAAGTAGTTTAGCGTGGTAGAAAGTACACACTGCACAAATGCATGATGTTTACCATAACCGAAAATACAAAGAAAAACCTAAGAATAAAATTGTAAGTGGTTTAAGGTTCTATTTTAATATAAAAAGAAAAAAGAGGGATTGAAATACTCAAATTGTCACAAAAAACACATACATATGCACACATATTGTATAAGCACAAGGCCTATAGCCCCTATATTGAGTTTTGAGGTTAGTTTAATAGTCAATTCCCTAGTTGATCCATTTGAGACGTCATGTCACTGTGAGGTCTCCATGAATAATGTGTGCACCCCCTTTTACACCTAATACTCTTGTTAGAATCAGTCAAGTGAATAGAGCTTATATCACACCGTAAAATAAATTAAGAGATTTTGTGGCATGTGTAAGGCTTTATCAATGTGTGGATGTTTGACATCCAAGTGTTCCCATGTCTGATGTTGTCTAAAGCTGTTTGATTCACAGCATGTTCAGTGTATGTGTGCTGTTTCCACTCTCTCATCAGGAAGACAGTGTTTAGGACTGTTCTGTACTGTATCATCTTCAAAAAGAGAATAAACTATTATTTAACCACTCTTGCTGCTTCATTTCTCCTTTTCCCACATCTTTATTATTCTCAACCATTCTCTCTCTCTCTCTCTCTCTCTCTCTCTCTCTCTCTCTCTCTCTCTCT
The DNA here is from genome assembly GCF_949152265.1 of Phoxinus phoxinus. Classification (NCBI taxonomy): domain Eukaryota; kingdom Metazoa; phylum Chordata; class Actinopteri; order Cypriniformes; family Leuciscidae; genus Phoxinus; species Phoxinus phoxinus. The sequence goes on along the minus strand of NC_136882.1, from coordinate 25,991,347 downwards.
CTCTCTCTCTCTCTCTCTCTTAAATATGTGCTACTTAAATATTTGTGGAAAGATGTTTTTTAGGATTCTCTGATGAATAGAAAGTTCAAAAGCATTCGTTTTAAATAGAAATTTCTCTTTACTCTCACATTTGGTGTTTTTGTAAATCCATTTTTAATAAATATTATTTTGCGATAAAGTGGCTAAACTAGCTGGTTTAAAAAATCACATTATTGTTCTCTTGACTTGTCACGAGTCTTTGTAATCATTTCTTTGTGATAATTTTTTTTTTACATGGCAACAAAATGGCTTCCACTGACTTATACAATAGTTTTTCAAACATTCCAAAAATACTTAATATATATTTTAAAGCAAAGCTGATTCACTACTTGTAAGAAATCATAATATAACACGCCAAAATATTTGAACAGCTGATGCTAGAGCAAGGTGAGCGGCTGCTTATATGCTCCGGCAATTCATTGAAAGATTAGATGGGTCCACTCCTCCCGAAATTACGTTGTGAACTTCACTTCATTTTAATTCAGAAATTGAAAACATATTAATCATAACTAATGTACTCAGTTCAATTTGACCATATTTTTTTACCAAACCAAAGGACCCAGATAAACCCTACCGGCCTTTTAAAAAAGCAGTCTCATGCTCTCAAATTTCAATCATCAAACAGGCTTTTATTACATTAATATTGCTTTGGTAATATTTCTTAAGAAAAGTAGACCATCCACTCTGACATAAATAGAGACAACAGACAAATCAAATAGAGCAAAACATCATAAAAAGACAAACAACAAAGACTCACTCATGCATTCATATTGAGAGATGTGTGTGCATGTGTGCATGTTTACAATATATGATAAGATGTAGCAGCTCTATCCAGACTCTCTTGTAATGTGGTTTGCTTTATACCCAGTAGAAAATGATGTGTAAATGTGTGCACTGTATATATACATCTAGCAGCTCTGTCCAGCCTCTGTCTGTAGTATGGCCTCCTCAGTGCGGAGCGGAAACGTGTCAATGGTGGTGAAGATCTCTGCTGCTGTGATGGGGAAAGTGTAGCGTTGCTTATCCACACCCTGTTTGTCCAGCAGCACCATGCTAAAGGAATTCTGAGACAACTGCAACAGCAACCTGACCCACACACACAAAACACACACATTTACTGCACATTCAGTAGAATGCTGCGTATCAGGATGTGCTTTCTAATAGGAGCAATTCACAAGTTCTTATCTACAAAACATAATTGAAAGAATATTCATTTAGAGCTTTCTTTCAAGCGCTGTAATCTAAAAAGTAACTGAAATCGAGTAATTAAGTACCTGAGTTGTAGAGACAGCCCCGGAAGGATGAGTCTGTGTCTGATGCGACCGATCTGAGCTGGATACACCCCCACCAGCTCAATCACCGTCACATGCCTTAAGTCCAGACCACACTGAGCATGCTGCACAATACAGATCATCCAGTTTATTTGCAAGATGTGTGTATGTATTTATTATACCATAATTTTTACATTGTTGTACATATATCTTTGTGAGGACATTCATTGACACAATGCGATCTCTAGCTCCTTACCCTAACACCACACATCACAACTAAGTGCCTAACCCGAACGCTTACTTTAAAACCAAGTCTTGACCCCCAGACAGGCATTTAAAGGGGTCTCAGAAGTCAAAGTCAAAGAACTAGTGGTGACGAAAGCTGACTGTGTCGGCTCCGTCTCAGCCAAAAAGCTGCGCTTGAACACACCAAAAGGACTTAAAGGCGACTGTCTACTAGCACGTGTGTTATGTGCCTGCGAATAAGTAAATAACTGTCTATATTAGTTAGGTATCAATATTCTCATCATTCAAAAAGGAAAACCGAAACTAGGACTGCAGATATACAAACCGTAAATAAAGCAACGCTTGCTTACTATTTTGAATATCAATCAAGCTAATCAGTTTTTCATTCCAGTCGCTTCATGTTGTTATGAAAATATTAGTGCATTCGAATGCTCGGGTAAGATGACGTAAAATTTTGCTCGCTTTCATCACTTTCACTTTTATTCTGTTCACTAAGCTGAACAGCCAATCAGAGCTCTCTCTCTCACCGGTGGCCCAACACCAATTCCACAAGCTGAATCAGCCCATGAAAAAAACCCCGGATGGCGCCAGAATAGAGGCGACGGTGTGGAAAAAAAAAACTATCCCGACCCACACTCAAAAACGGCCCAACATTGCCCGACGGCCGACCGTCGGCTTGGTGTGTCTCAAATTGGTCATCACAAAGATAGTTGTACAAGTACACAAACAGACACACTTTGAGCAAACTATTTTTTAACTAGCCTACTTTAAAGCAGAGGTGTGAAGTCCAGGGGTCAGAAAGTAAAAGTCCTGCCATATGTTTATTCCACCCATGAACTCAGCAAGCTGATTTCACTAATTAGTTCTATCTCCTGGCTGAAAAACTGTGCTAATTAGCAAATCCAGGTGATTGGAACAAAATACTGGGGAGAAATTTTTCTTTCTGAACCTGGACTTTACACCTCTGCTTTAAACTTAACACTTAAAGCTTTTCAAACTACTTAAAACATTCCGACTAAGCTTCATATGCTTTATTTTGTAGAATAAATAGAATAAAGAGGAGAGATATTAATCTTGTACCTGTAAATTAGTCATCTGGAATCTGTAGTAGTGATTGGCAGCCGAGGGGGCTGAGATGATCAAAATGCGCCGTTTCTCATAGAATTGGTCCAACAATGCAGCAGCGGACCGCACACCGACATTAATATTCATGGCTTTTAATAAAACAAATCATCAGGATGTTATTCACCAGAGGGCAGGAAAGTAAGAGTAAGATCATGAATTTTACATGAACTGTGAGGTTTAATCGCATAAGAATAACGTGAATAATTCTGTCATGAAAATTGTCATTCATGTTACTCTAGCATTTTGCCTCACAATATTAAATATACATATTCTGCAAGAATAAGCAGCATCATTCTTATTTAGGAACGCTATGCAATCTTGCATTTCAGGGCGTATAATGTTTAATGCGAGGAATATCTCTGGCTAAGGTGTTTGTGAGATGTTAATGTGTGTTACGTACGGGCACAGGAAGTCTCCAGGCCAGACCATTCCATGTTAAACTGGCAGACTCTGGCAGCGCTGCCCTTCAGCTCGTAGCCACCCAGACAGCGGAATTCACACGTCGCCCCGTAATTATCACCCGCACTGTCACATTTCATCCAGCCATTGTCAGGGACAGAGAGAGGAGTACACCGACGCACTGCAATGTGTATATAACACACACTTATTACCTTACTTACACACATTCATATATCACAATGCCAACACATTATGCAATGTTCTGCAACTAAAGAAAAAAGCAAGGATGCTACAAACTACAGTGTAGCTTTTTCAGTAACACACACACACACACACTGCCGTTCAAAAGTTTGCGGTCAGTTTTTGTTGTTTTTAAGGAATTAATACTTTTTGTTTATGTTTTTTAAGGAATTAATAATTTTATTCAGCAAGGATGCACTAAACTAATCATTAAAATTTTACAAAAGGTTTATATTTCATATAAGTGCTGTTAATTTGATCTCTCTAAAGAATTTTGAAAAAAATGTATCAAGGTTTCTAGAAAAATTTTAATCAGTACAACAATTTTTTAACAATGTTAAAAATAAGAAATGTTTCTTGAGCACCAAATCAGCATATTAGAATGATTTCTGAAGGATCATGTGACACTAAAGAGAGGAGTAATTATGCTATAAGAATAATTACATTTTTAAATGTATAATAGAAAACATTTAACTGTAATATTTCAGTGTTTTGGATTTTATGCACTTTTTTATTGCCCAAAAAAGCATTGCTCTTTGTTTAGCTAACCAATTTCAAAGAATAACTTGACTTAAATCATGAGTAAATGATTAAACATTTCAAACATTAAATATTTCACTAAAGAACTTACCTCTCACTCGAACATTGAACCTGCAGGTCGCCTTGTTCTCAGCACGGTCAAACACAGTGTATGATAATTTATGATTCCCTTCTGGGAAGTGCGAGCCTGGTGGCTTTCCTTTCAGTATAACACTACAACAACAACAACAACAACAACAATGGTTTCTCATGACAAGAATCTAGACAGTGATTAGATGTGAATTAAATGTGAATTCAGTGATTCTCTTTGGTCAATCTTAGCAAAGAGGGGTCAAATATTTTTGAATCAAGACCACTGAACTGAGTGAGCATAAAACTGATTCACTGACTCTGTTAGGATGCCGTCCGCTGTGTCTTTGCCCTCTGGCGTGTCCCACGTCACTTTGGCAGTGAGTTTTCCTGGTTCAGCTGTCTTCTCCTTTATATTAGGACACTTAATAACTGGGGGATCCACATCTGAGACAGAAAGCACCTTTACAAGCCAATACTAGGCCTATGTCATCAACCCAAATCTGTAAATGAATATTAGTGAGAGCTCAATGACTGTTTCACTCACCCAGGCACACACTGTTTCCCCCGCTCCACGTTCTGCTGCTTTGGCAGGTGGCGCTGTGGACTCCACGGAGTGTGTATCCTGGTGAGCAGAAAAACTGGCAGCGGGAGTTGAAGTAAGACCCGTCTGAACACTTAAAACCTCCGTTAGATGGCATGGTCAGTTTAGGACAGCGGACTTCTGTAAACATAATTCATACCCTGGTGAAAATGGATTTTCAATGGACAATCACAGCTGTCAACCCAAATAAAGCCATGTGTCATTCAGCTGCTGACTGACGTGTGGCTGGTTGTACTAAGCGGTGTCTTAAGATGTCTTCAGGAATCAGTCATTTGAGACACCTGATCAATGCAACAACTCAATAAATGAATTAAAATAGATACAATCAACAATCAAACTTTCAGCATGTGGCAAAAAAGATAATTGAATTTAAAGTTTGGTCATCAAAAATAATCAATTAATAAAAACATTAGAAAAACAATACCATTCAAAGTCAAGTTTGGGGTCAGTAAGGATGCATTAAATTGATCAACAGTGAAAGTAAAGACATTTACAAAAGATTTCTATTTCAAATAAATTCTGTTCTTTTGGACTTTCTATTCATCAAAAAATCTATATATTAATCAGCATAACCATTTTCAACATTGATAATATTAAGAAATGTTTCTTGAGCAGCAAATCCGCATATTAAAATGATTTCTGAAGGATCATGTGACAGAGTAATGAATGATGCTGAACATTCAGCTTTGCCATCATTGGAATAAATTGCATTTTAAAATACATTCAAATAGAAAAAAGTTATTTTAAATTGCAATAATATTTCACAATGTTGCTTTACCGTTTTACTGTTTTTTTTTTATTGTAGTTTTGATAATATAAATTCAGCCTTGGAGAGCATAGGAGACTTCCTAATCTTACTGACTCCAAACTTTTGAACGGTATAGTGTAAATTAAAAATATTAAACAAATAATTAGTTATATTGAATTGATTGATGAATGCATTAAAAATATTGTGTTCAAATATAGAAGTGACTATGCCTTAATCCTTTCCTTAATCATTCAAGTGAGTTAACACGTCAGCATTTATAGGCAATATGATCTTATAATTAAGTTCAGTAAATGTTGACCTCTGCAGGCGTAGTTTCCTGACCACTGTTTGCTGGCCATACAGAGAATCTCGCTGCTGCCGTGCATCTCGTAGCCCGTCTTACAGCGGATCTTGCACCGAGTTCCCAGAACGTTCTTATAACGCTCTCCGCGTGGTGTCTGGCAGCTGACGTGACCATGTTTGACTTTCACTGGGGCGCACCACGGCACGCCTAGAAAGAGACATACGTTATCACACATGTACGCAAATGCACTGAAGAAAGACACCAAAACACGGCCTTCAAAGCTTACCTTGACAACTGGCATCATCCAGACATGAATGGAGAAAGCGTGAACAAAGATAAAGTAGCACAGCCACAGAAGAAGAGGAAGCAATCAGAGGCCTGAAGACTAAGCAGGCAGTCAGAGATGTAGTGTCTTCTGTGTTGTTGTGAGTGTATGTGTTCTGACAGCAGCGCTCGTGTGTTAAGATGTGGTAAGAGTGTTTCACTGAGAGAAGATGGGTTTAAGTTCTGTGTAATGGGTTTTTGGGATCAACATGTGCATTTAATGTAGTATGTCCTTGCATGTTTTCACCTGTGTGTCGCACATCTTCATCATCAGTGTATGGCCAGTATCCAGAGCCTGCAAAACAGTGTAGGACAGCACAAGCAAGAAGAGTTGGCATGACCGCAGAATTTCAGATTCAGTTCAACTAGAATCATTGTATTCTGTGTGACTATATTAGAACAAAACAAACCACAGTTTGGTTTTTGTTGTAATATCTTGTAATATTGTTATGTTCAGTCTAACTATGGAAGCCTCAGAATAAAAAAGGTAATTGTGTACACTATCGTTCAAAAATCTGGGGTCAGTAAGATTTATTTAAGGGATTTTTATTCAGCATGGACTCATTTAATTGATCAAAAATTGACAGTAACAACATTTATAATTTATAATGAAATGTTACTTATGTTATAATACTTTCTATTCATCAAAATATCCTGGAAAATATCCTGAAAAAAAAGGATCACGGTTTCCAGAAAATTATTAAGCAGCACAACTGTTTTCAACATTGATAATAAGTCATATTTTTGAGCACCAAATCAGAATATTAGAATGATTTCTGTAATGATGCTGAAGATTCAGCTTTGTCATCACGGGAATACATTACATTTTAAAATAGAAGTTATTTTAAATTGTAATAACATTTCACAATCACAATATTGCTTTTTTTTACTATATTAAATATCTGCAGCCTTGGTGAGCATATGAGACAAAAACAGTAGCCTATGTTAAAAGACAAAAACAAAAAATATTACCTATCTATCTTGACCCCAAACGTTTGAATGGTACTGCATTTATTCACAATCTTTGTATGTGACAGACACACATACTTTTCACATCTAACTTTTTTTTTTTACTTTATCTTTATCAATGTGACTTTTTTTAAATTATTATGATTATTACATTTATATTTTTAAACAGGCTTTCATAGCTAGGCTATCACTGAAATGGGTTTGTTGTATTTATTGACATGGCATGAAATGCAACAATGACCCCTGCGGGTAATGAAGTGAATTACAGTGTGTCATGTTGCGATGCAGTGAAAATGGCAGCCACATAAAATAACATTCATACGGCACACTATATTAGGATAACATGCTCTACAGGGAACATGACAAGATGGAATAAATGTTGGCATGGCTTTATTCAGAGGTCAGACTAGTAGCTGCCCATTTTTCTTGCTTATTTACATTCAGTGTCATAACAGAAGCTCCTTCACAACAGTCAACGTGTAATTTCATCCTCCACCATGCTGCAGGAAAAACAGTAATGTTCTCCAACAGAAACAGGGTTCAGTGTTCTATTCCATCTAATTCGGTGACTTGTACTTACTGTATTATGAAAGTAAGTGATCCATACTCCAATGAAACTTAAAACAAGTCCTGCTTCAAGAAATCATGGAAAACTCCATTACCCACATTTTACCCTCTTTGATTGGGATCAAACACACAAAAAAACTAGAAGCTGTATTCACACTGATTTGCTTTTTTATTCCCTAGTTCTGTTCTCTTGGGTCGTGTGTGTGTGTGTGTGTGTGTGTGTGTGTGTGTGTGTGTGTGTGTGTGTGTGTGTGTGTGTGTGTGTGAGTGGATGGCTGATCACACAGCAAGTTAGATCAAAGCTCCCTCTGATGCAGTAACAAGAACTTGAGAGAGAGAGACAGAGCAGCAAACACATACATAAACACACAATGTTAATGCAGAGCTAGAGGTGAATCATGACAGGACCACAGTTTTCCAACTTCTATCATGGAAAACACTCCACAGGGATCATGTGTGTGTGTGCTCCATTTGGCAGATGAGTTTTCCTGTTCCATTCTGTTAAGCTCAGCAGAACGTTGTGTAACCCAGAATACTCACTGACTTGGCTTAGATTTGCTCTGTTTCCTCTCTCTCTCTCTCTCTCTCTCTCTCTCTCTCTCTCTCTCTCTCTCTCTCTCTCTCTCTCTCTCTCTCTCTCTCTCTCTCTCTCTCTCTCTCTCTCTCTCTCACACACACACACACACACACACACACACACACACACACACACACACACACTGTTTCCACTTACAGAAAACTTTGTCAACTAAAACATATAGCTTCTCTTGAAAGGATTTCACAACTTATACAATGTTTATCTTAAAACTGGATTTGGATGAACGTTTTGCAGACATTCGTCATAAGAAAGCAAGATCCCTCAGGCTCCCCATGTTCAGTGTCTGCAACAGTTCTAGCCTCACAGATTCAGAGCTCTTATGAAGTTTAGTTAACCTTATTCTACAGACTGACTGGGAATTACAGACTAAGTAATTATGTTTTTTTATCAATCCATCAGCCAACACACATAGCCATTAGCCACTATCCAAAACACCTAAGCAACCACTGAAAAATGCTTGTGTAGCCACAAAAAACCTTAGCAACACCCTAGCAGCCACCCAGAGCACCTTAACTGGCTAACAACCACTCAGCACACGCTTTAACCTTCAAATCTCTCTCCAAACTGTCAATATATTCAAACTACATAACACTTATACTTACATATATTTCAAAAACTGCCCACATATTCAAACTACACTCTCTAAACAGCATTTAGACTTTTTAAAATATTTTATTGTCAAAGTTTGTCTTCCTTTTTCTTTTTTTTTCTTTTTTTTTTTACATTTTAGTTTGAAACTATTGTACCCTCACATCAATGTCTAAATAAAGCAACATCAACAGTGTCAAAAATGCGCAACTAATGATTTTTTCTCTCCCTCATATATGCAACAAGCTTTGCTCATCCAAAAGAGTTAATCTCTGGGAGCTACTGATTCACATTAGACAAAAAATAGCTCAGAATGTTACATTCATTCGAGTTTGGGCATGTGACCGTTTTACAACTACAAGCATTCACTCATACTAGTTTGAGTCAGGACAGTGTTATATGGCCAGTCTGAGTCTATTCAATCTTAATCTTGTAACATGTCTTCAAGTTTTAGCCAGCATGAGTCTGTGTTTGTGTTCACAAGGCCATAAAATACACAAACACAAATAGCCACCCAATCTTTGTTAATAAACAATGTACATCCTTTGAGTTAATTTACCAAAACGCATCATTTATTTTACTGGCGTTTACTTTACACATGCAAATAAAGCCAATATGTGAGTCTGATGGTCTGTTGTATTTGTAAATTGGACCTCTCATGCATTTACAAACTGTAGCCTGGACCACAACCACAACCTAAAACCCAAAGACAGGACGACAACCTCACACAGTCATTCCGCATTGAATCGCATTCCCAGCCGTGGTCTCACTCTAACAGTGCTCGAAATGGAGATTGGTAATTTAGAGCAATTAGTTCTACCACCACAACACATGCATCTCTTCAGCTTTTTCAATTGTGTTTTTCCAGCAGCACAGGACATTTGCATGTCTAAGCGAGTCCAAGCAAGACTCCTTTTTCATTAATTCTATAAACACATCAAATCTTGGAGTGAGAAACCATGAAGGTTTGAAGGGACCAAGGTGCACACGGTGAATGTAAGCAAGTGTGAACCGCTTCTGCTGGAATATAAACACATTACTTCATCACAATGTTTTCTGGAAAGTAAAATGCATTTTTGCTCTCACTACTGTAATATAAAGCAAATACTTCAAAGGAGCCTCTTTAGAAAACCAGCCTGATACAAACAACAATACTGATGAATCGAACATAAACCAAAGCACAAAAAAAGATTAAAATGTTATACAGATTCCTAAAATGATTATATAAATTGGTTGAATATATTAGTGACATCAGGTACATGCTTAGCAACCATAATCTAGTCATGGAAAAGTGGACAGTCTCTATAGCACACAAAAATCTAGATTTTTTTTAGTAAAAATTATTTCATAAAATGTGAATAACATATCAAAACATCAGACACATTTCCAAATAGCAGTCCCAGACTCCATAGCCCCCTTAGCATAGCCTGAGGGACAGTGAGTAGCACAACACCACCAGCATATTAATACACACCTCCCGTGATGCTTTATTACTTGTTCCATATTTTTTACTTATGTAAATTCAATGTCATTGATGATAATGATTACTATTTTATTCTATTGACTTGAGACTTAACCAAGGAAATGACTCATGATGAATAACACAAACAATCTTTAGATCTGCAAGACCCTATTGGGTAGGCACTTGAAAATCTGCCTAAAAAAATAACACTACATAGATGATGAAGGATAATGAACAAACATAATATTAAATATGCATGGTATTAATATTAATTATCCTGCTAGAAGTCCAAAATGGATTTGGCAAAACAAAAGACAGTTGAACATGTCTGCTCTATTTGCTTGGACATTTTCTAAATGATCCCAATAAATATTTGCTGACTCTTCGGGCACACTGCTGACCTACTGTCCAGAAGACATTATTACATTATTACTGTGTGCCACTAAATCACATATGTTTTACATTACAGACGAAGCATTCAAAAGATATGTCCTATCAGTTTTGAGCATTTCGACTAGGCGCTCAGTGTCCTACTGGTGACAAGTCATCAGTGCATTTTCATATGAAAGAGTTCAGTGTCTTTTCCCTGGATTTAAGAAACTTACCCCCTTCTTTCCCCCCAAACAGCCCCAAAAGCGTCCACGTAAACACTCTGAGCTCTGTTGAAATAGACTGTGCCTAATACAGAAAATCAAGCAGAAACAGCACGGGGAAACTCTCAAATGCACAAATACTCTATTTCCTCTGATTTTTGCACAGCTTTGCATTAGTTTGATAAGTATTGCTCAACACATTTTTATTGATTAAGGTCATAGCGCGAGACTCAACAGGATCCGTTTGGATGGGTCTCTTACCGTCATACGCAAAGCTTCCGGACAGCTGCAGTCCCACTATCATATACACACACATCCAGGTGTCCATCTTTAGGAAGTCCAGGAGCTGCTGGGAGACCTCGGGTACATTCCTACGATAGAACCAGAGCACAAGCCCGAGCCCGCCTCCTCAATAGAAATACGAGAGCTCTACATCCAGCGCGAGCGCGCGCACAGAGCGGCGCGGGGACTATTGATGTATAAAATGTGTACTGTTATTAGTGCTGCTTACAGTGTGTGACCCTAAAAAGTAGGCTGTTTTGGGACACTTAAGTAACAGTTAAATTATTATTATTTGTGTCATTTATTATTGGAGTCATATTTAACTTTTTTTAGAACACGTTTTGTATTGTAGCCTGTTGAGGGGGAAGTTATGCACTGAACAGTTAAAGAAGTTGATAAGATTTAGTTCAAATTATTTTTGGTATATCAGTATTATATTGTTATTATATATATCAGTATTGTAGGATTTTAGACTACCGAATACAGGGAATACTGAAATACAGGGAATGTCCTCAGGTAAAAGTGGAGTTTGTGTTAGTCTGACTCTGAACCATCATAAAAGGGAAATGCAGTTGCCAGACTCCTTGTAGATACACTGTAAAAAAAAAAAAAAAAATTGTTGCTGCCTTATATTTTTAAGTACAATCACCTTTGTTGTTTAAGCAATTTCAACTTAAATTACATTAAACTGACTTAAAAATTAGTTAAATATTGTATAACTTACAAAAAAAAGTTGAAAACTGCTTAACTTATTTTGATGAGTTAAAGCAATGTAAAAACATATGTTGTCATAACTTATTGATCTTTTTTACAGTGAACAGATAAACATCTCAAAAGTTAGAGCAATAGAACATTGTATTTCATAATTTCTTTAAAAAAAAAAAACATTTCACACATACTCACAGCACAATCGTATCAACTTTATTAAAAAAAAAAACATTTCACACATACTCACAGCACAATCGTATCAACTTTACAGTCAAAAGAATAGTATGTACTGTAGGTGCGTGACTGTCTGTTCTCTTGCCCTTTTAAATTGCAGTTATCATTTCTGGTATGCTGCTAATAACAGACCAGGTCTTGGAAAAGGAATGTCAATAGAACAGAACATGAAAATATTCACTCACAGTCTGGTTTATTTTTCTTTGTGTACACAGAAATAAATACTTTACACATCTGTGCTTAAAAAATAACATTCATAAACACTATGACACTGTAACAGAATATGTATGGAATAATTTAGTCAAGGCACTTGATAATCAAGAATCCTCATATAGAAGTGAGAACCAACCAGCCCTTTTAGAGCCATACGTCATACTAAAGCAGAATACAAACCATAACACAAATCATATTTTATGTTTATGTATCATGTTTAGCTCCATCGGCTATACACCATTTTAAGTTTCACCGTTTAAAGAACTGTGATTCACAGCCCTTTTGAAATGTCCTGTGAACTGTAAGTATACAGTTGCAGATGTTCAGGGTGTCTGTGCTTGTATTGTGCAGACTTTGGGGTCATTTAAGGTTCAGATACTGTGGTAGGACAGTGTTCCAGAACTGAGGGTCCTGAGCACCTGTTTGCTTCTTCCCTTTAACATTCTGTTGATCTCTTTGTCTAGTCTTCTGTCTGTCTCTCTGTGCACTTGCCTGTCTGCGTGCAGGTAACACATTTGGTTTGTCTCTCTGTTTTGGTACTTTTTTGGTATTTTCTTCCTCTTCCTCACCTTCTTCTTCCTCCTCTTCCTCACCTTCTTCCTCTTCGCCTTCTTCTTCTTCCTCCTCCTCTTCTGCTTCTTCAGTAGTTTCTGTCTGTATTCTCCCAATTTTCTCAGTTTTTATATTCATTTCTTTCTGCTCTGCTATTTCCTCCTCCTCTTCCTCACTCTCTCCTTCGTGCTCTTCTTCCTCTTCACTAGTTTCTCTCTGTTTCCTCCTGTTTTTCTCAGTTTGTATATCCTTTTCTTCCTCCTCCTTTTCATCCTCTTCCTCGCCCTCTTCTGCCTGTTCTTCTTCCTCATCAGTATTTCCTTTTAGCTTGTTCTCATGTTTATCTTTTTTAATATCTGTATATTTATTCTCTGTTTCTTCCTCCTCCTCTTCATCACCTTCTTCCCATTCTTCCTCTTCACTAGTTTCTTTCTGTTTCCTCCGGTTTTTCTCAGTTTTTATATTCATTTCTTTCCGTTCTGCTTCTTCCTCCTCCTCCTCTTCCTCACTCTCTTCTTCCTGTTCTTCTTCTTCTTCACTAGTTTCTATCTGTTTCATGCTTTTTCTCTCAGTTTTTATATTCATTTTTTCCCTCTCTGTTTCTTCTTCCTCCTCCTCCTCGTCCTCCTCCTCACTCTCTTCTTCCTGTTCGTCTGCTTCTCTAGTTTCTCTACGTTTCCTCCTATTTTTTCCCATTTTTATTTTCATTTCTTTCTGTTCTGCTTCCTCCTCCTCCTCCTCTTCCTCACTCTCTTCTTCATGTTCTTCTTCCTCTTCAGTAGAGTCTTTCTGTTTCCTCGTGTTTATCTCTGATTTTATATAATTTTCTTTCTCTTCCTCATTATTTTCTTCCATCATTTCATTCAGCTTGTCTACCTCATCATCTTCATCTTCTCTGTCCACTTCCTGTGTCTCTGAGAGATCCAGATTCTCTTCTTCTCTAAATTTCACTTCACTTGTATCCATTTCTTCTTCTTTTTCTCCATCGTCTTCCTCAACCTGTTTACTCCCTTCCGGTCTTTCTTCATCTCCATCTTTCTCGGAAACCTTTTCTTCGTCTTTAGCTTCCACCTCATTCTGTCGTTCTTCTTTCTCTCTCGAACTCTCGTCTCCCTCCTCTTCTTCACTGTTTGTTACTCCATCTTTTTTGTCTTTCAGTTCTTCGTTATTTTCCATGTCCTCCTCTTCCTCATCTTCTTCACCCTCTTCCTCTTCACCATTCTCTTCTTCTTCCTCCTCTTTTGCCTGGTCTCTGTTTCCCTCCTCCTCTTCATGATCAGTCTCTTCTTCTTGATTTTCCTCCTCATCTTCATTTCCTACCTCATCTTCTTCCTCACACTTTTCATCTCCCTTTTCTTCCTGTTCTCCCTCTCCTTCCTCTGTTTCATTCTCTTGCTCTTCACTCCCATCATTTTCTTCGCTCTCCCCTTCCTCTTCATCTGATCTCACATTTTTATTTTCATCCTCACTGTCAGATTGTTCATCTACTTCCGTTTTCTCCTCATTATTGTTCTCTCCTTCCTGCTCCTCCTCTGGATCGGTTTTCACCTCTCCCTCACTCCCTCCATCCCAGCTCTCCCTCTCATCTTCCTCATCTTCACCACCACTCTCTTCATCTTTATTCTCTTCTTCTTCCATTTCTCCACCCTCACCCTCATTCTCCTCTTCTTCTCTTTCAGTCACATCTTCTCTTCCTCCTTCTTCACTCTTCTCTCCTTCTTCACTCTTCTCTCCCTTACTGCTCTGTCCACTATTGCTGTCATCCTCTTCCTCCCCTGCTGCCTCACTTTCCTCTTCTTCTCCCTCCTCTTCCTCACCGTCCTCCTCTCCGTTTTGAGCGCTTTCACTGTCTTCATCATTATCACTCTCTCTTTCTTCTTCATCTTCAACAACACTGTTCTCTTCTTTCTGCCCAACCCCCTCACTTTCATCTTCTTCTCCCTCCTCTTCCTCACTGTCCTCCTCTCCTTTTTGAGCACTGTCACTGTCTTTATCATTATCGCTTTCTCTTTCTTCTTCATCTCCAACACTGTTCTCTTCTTTCTGCCCAACCCCCTCACTTCCGTCTTCCTCTCCCTCCTCTTCCTCACTGTCCTCCTCTCCTTTTTGAGCACTGTCATTATCATTATTGCCTTTTCTTTCTTCTTCATATCCAACAACACTGTTCTCTTCTTTCTGCCCAAACCCCTCACTTTCATCTTCTTCTCCCTCCTCTTCCTCACTGTCTTCCTCACCTTTTTGAGCACTGTCACTGTCTTTATCATTTTTGCTTTCTCTTTCTTCTTCATCTTCAACACTGTTCTCTTCTTTCTGCCCAACCCCTTCACTTCCGTCTTCCTCTCCCTCTTCCTCACCGTCCTCCTCGCCTTTTTGAGCACTGTCACTGTCTTTATAATTTTTGCTTTCTCTTTCTTCTTCATCTTCAACAACACTGTTCTCTTCTTTCTGCCCAACCCCCTCACTCTCATCTTCTTCTCCCTCCTCTTCCTCACCGTCCTCCTCGCCTTTTTGAGCACTGTCACTGTCTTTATCATTATTGCTTTCTCTTTCTTCTTCATCTTCAACAACACTGTTCTCTTCTTTCTGCCCAACCCCCTCACTTTCCTCTTCATCCTCAGCGAGAGTCTCTTCTTCAGCTCTCTCTGTTTCGCTATCCTTCACATCTATTTCTTTCTCCATTTTTCTGTTTTCATCTGAATCAAGCTTGTTTTGTACATCTTGTGCAATCTGCTTCTTGGAGCTGCTGTCATCTATTTCCTCAATTGCTGATACATCCTGAACTGTGCTGTCCAGGTCAACTTCGTGTTCTGACAGGAAATTGTTTCCTGCTACTTCTTGGGAAGTTGATGCACACAAGGACATCTTATTACTTTGTTCTGGTGAAGTTTCAGAAAGAACTTCAGCAGCTTTTATTAGTAGTGGTGCAGCACTAACTATAGCCATGGCTGCTAGTGGTGAAACTACACTACCCATAATGCTCCGCTCAGCCTGTGGCTTCCTGTATGGCTCTTTAGGTTCACCTGATTTACCATCTAATTTAATTTCATTTAGTGGTGACTGCCTGTATTGTGGTGATAGACTTAACAAATTACCAGATGATGATTCAGTTTCTTTTATGGTGGAAGATTTACTGGTTGCTGATTCGTTATTAGACCATAAACTGGAAAATGAGTGGCCTCTTTCTGGAGTTAAGCTTTTAATTGATGGAAATTCATATTTCTGTTCAGTAAGCAGTTTATCAGTGGGTGACTGGCTATTTTTATGCTCAGACTGCAGGCTGGAAGCGGATTGGCTTATTTCAGCAGCTCCTCCCGATTTTCTGTTCTCTATAGGGGGAAATGATATATTGGAGTTCTGAGGCGTTTTACTATCATTTTCCCTTTTGACTTGTGCTAGCATCTCAGGTCTAAGCTGAACATTTGAGTTTTCAGCCTCCACAGAAAAAGGTTTCCCCTTTTTTGCTTTAGACATTCGTGTGGGTATGGAAACTGATAGAGGGCTGGGTGTTTTGGGTGCTGTTTCTTTCATTGGGGCTCTTTCCACATCTGATCTCTTCTTCTTAGCTTTCTTTGGTGTAAGTTCACCAGGGTTTTCTTCTGTGTCAACATGATTTCCTTTTTTGGGAGTGTTTTGCAGTTTGGCTGGAATTTTGACTGATGCGTTTCCCTGTTCTTGTGTGTCGATAAGTGTTGATATGACCTCTTGAGCCTTTCCAAGGGATGGCTTGATGTCTTTTTGAGCAGGACCTGCCTGAAGTGTTGATTCGACCACATTAACTTCCATCCTGCCAGAGGGCACGTCTTGATCCTTGACTGGAGACTTGACCCTAGCTCTTACTGGAATACCCTCCTCTTTAATTTTATGTGATTTGACCTCTAAAACTTTTGTAGGCTTTGTTCTAACTTCCTTGACTTCCTGAACTGGAGAACTTCTATTTTGAATTTTAAGTGAACTTGACTTGGTCTCGTGCTCCATCTCAGCAAGAGTAGTGACCTCTTGACCTCTAGGATCTGCTTTTGAAACTTTGGGCCTTGAATCAATACTAATACTGCATGTTTCACTGCATCCCTCCCTTTCTTTAGCTGACATTCTCTCTGGAGATGATCTGACCTCTACTGCTTGACCTTTAGATTTATCATTTGTACTCTGGATATGTTTTTTATATGTTTTGGATGGCATTTTGCTTTGTGCTAAAGCATAAAAACGTTCCTCCTGTGTAGCAGCATTCTTTGGATCTCCAGACCTGGGCTTCTTGTGTTTAAGATTGCTTGGTGGTGGAGATTCTGTCATTGATGGATGAGAAACAGAATCAGCCTGTACTTCAGTGGGCAGAACATTCTCTTCCTTCCCAATAGAAGAGGCTCTTGCCATCTTGTGCTTATGCTGTTCACGTGTCTGTCAAATCAAACATAACATTCTTCGGTTAAATAAACAGTTTTCTAATAAATAATTTCATCATCTTGAGCACAGTGACACATTTTGCTAACCTTGTCTGACATGCGGTTTTCAGATGTTCCAACACTATGGCAGTCCGCTGTGCTCTTAGTGATGGAAGTGACTGTGTTCACAAGAAAGCTGGTCAATACTGATAATCAAGTATTTGGTTCTTGCTAGTGTTTTTGATTCATTTAGAATGGCTATATTTAGTGATTATATAATTGTGGTAAGAGATATTAGCATCACAGATGGATAGATGGTGGATGGATGGCTAGAAAGAGAGGTCTTGGGAGAACATAGTAAAATTGAATAATATTTACGTGGAAGTGTCCTGACAGGCAGTGTGATTGAGGTAGAAGAAGATTCCACAAGGGCATCAGTTCTGAAGCGTTTAGGAGCGTCTGTTGGAGATCTGGGTTGTAGGATGTTGCCTGTCAAGGCTAGTGCAGTCAAGCCAGTTGTAAGGGGAGGAAGATTGCAAAATTCTGGACCAAACTGTGCAGATGAGCTCTTCTGAAACACACATACACACAACTATGTTGGTGCACCTATCATTATGAAGACATTCCATAGGTGTAAGGGTTCTTACACTTTACAAACTGTATATTATATCCCCTAACCCTACCCCTAAACCTACCCAGTACCCATCACAGAAAACCTTCTAGATTTTTAATAAAAAAATGTTTAGTATGTTTTTTATATTAATTAATATTTATATATAATTTTTTTATATTAATAAAAAACACGTTTATGTTGTAATACCAGTGTAATTCCCATGTCATTATACAAATTTGTGTCCTCATAAATCCTATAAACAAGCACACGCACACACATATTTTCACACTCTCCCTACTTTATTTTTCCAATAAGAATGTCACACACAATTAAATAATATTTCCACACAAATTTTTTCCCACAGTTAAAAAATTCTGTAATATTTACCTTGATTTTTCTTTGTTTCCTTAACACATTACATGTCTCATCTTTCATTTAAATCATGCTCCTTGGTAAGCAAGTACACTAAACTTTTGAAAAACTTTCAAAATATTGTGTGGTGTGGTCAAAATATGGGACAGCTATAATTATATATACTCTTTGTTTGGATGCTCATAGTTGTAAACATAATTCATATTTTTATTATTGATTGTCTTTTTAAAATATATATTTTAAGTTCGAAAATATACAGTAGGTCAGGGACAAGAATAAAAAAAAAGGTATTAATTAAAGGCACAGAAACCGGTTTACACGTTTTAATGTGACCTTCATAAAGTTCATAAAGTGCTTAGCTGAAAAAAAACGCCTCCATACATCTCCTTTTTGCAGTGTAAAGATCATCATAGAACCTTCATAGAACACAAGGAGTCTAACACCAAATTGGTGTAACCCAAGTGATCAGTTTCTTACCCTCTGTCTCCGTCTGGCCCGTGTTGATAGGCTCCAGCGGTGAGCGGTTGGAAGAGATGAGGGGATAAAGGTCAGTTGTGAGATGAGAGCAGGTGCTGGGTCTGGAATATGTTCTAATGGTTGACCCTGTAACATTGAGGTATAACACCTGTCCAGGCAAGAGTAGGTAACATCTTCATCCTCTAAACAAACTTCTTCACTTTCCTGTTGCCGTGGCCGTGCGAACACCAGCATGTGACTGGAACCACATGCCACCTACAGCACATAAGCACAAATACAATGAACACATGAGATCTTTCCTCAGTTATACATACATAAGAAAAGAAGAACGAGATAAGAAACTATCAGAAAAACTTACAGTCATGACAGAGTAATCAAAGAACCTCTGGCACACAGTTGGACTGAACTGATTGGTGAAGTTCTCGTCTCCTAAGCCTAACTTCCCATGACGGCCATCTCCAAATGTGTACAGAAGACCACTATCTGAGAAATGAGTGCATTTAAATGAGATGTGTAACTATATAAACCACAAATAGATGTTTTTTGGAACTGGTAAATGTGAAGTCAAATGTTGAATGTATATGTAATTATTGCATTCAACACATTTACACAACACAACTGTTTGATTCTGTTAAAGACTGATCAGAATAAGAGCTTGTCTGGTAAAGTATTGAACTAGCAACACTAAGATTATAGTTTCGACTCCCAGTCACTTTAGAAAACAAATGTCTGCCAAATGTGTAAATGTAATGTTACCCATGTTGTTCAATACATTTGTTAGTAAATGACAAAGGAATCATTTATTTTAATCATTTATTTAATGATTTATTTATTTAACAGTGTGTATATCTTACCTGTTATAAGCGCAGTGTGGTTTTCGCCACATGTGACTTGAGTGACCCTGCCTTTCCTGAAGTGGCCGACAGCAACAGGTGCGTCTGCTACAAACATCATCGTCCCCAACCCCAACTGCCCAAACTCCCCACGGCCAAAAGAATATAACTCATCCTCTACAGAAAAGGGAGAGATAAAATTAATTTAAAACATCATGAACATGCAGTGTTTAAGACAATAAATGAGAGAAAAGGGGAAAGAGAGGAATAATTGTAGGTGTTTAATTTCATAGATGGTGTGCATACAGTGAAGTATCAAGAAGTGTCAAGAAAAATATGTGACCCTGGATCACAAAACCAGCCACAAGTCGCACGGGTATATTTGTTGCGATAGCCAACAATACATTGTATGGGTCAAAATTATTGATTTTTCTTTTATGCCAAAAATCATTAGGATATTATTTCCTACCGTAAATATATAAAACATTTATTTTTGTGAGTGAATACAGCACAATCACAAACATAAATGGACAACTTTAAAGGTGATTTTCTCAATATTTAGATTTCTGTCTTGTTTCCCCAGTTTTGTTTAGGACTTTTAAGTTGATTTTTTTTCTGTTTCCATTGTTTCTGTGTTCTCTTCCTGTGTTGCTATGTCCCTTGTTACTTTCAATAGTCTGTCCCTTGTTTGTCCCACCCTGATTAGTTCTCACATGTGGTCCCTTGGCCCTCATTTCCTAAATCTAATGGATAATAAAATATATTATATATAAATAAATGAATGTTTTTAAGGCACTGTATGTGTACATCTCCATCACCTGTGAGGGCGAGTGTGTGCTTGCCTCCACATGCCACCTGCAGAACCCTGTGCAGAGATTCTACTCGCTGGGGACAACTGTGATTGGCCAGCTGATGAGCAGAAAGACCCAGTCGTCCATCTGCACTTTCCCCGAAAGTGAAAACATCCCCATTATCTGAAACGTACCAAATTCCCAACAATTTATTCAGTGCAACCTCAAAAAATAAATAACTTGAATGAATCTTATTCATGCTTATGAATAGTGTTGATTGACAGGCGCTTACCTGTGACCAGAGCTGAGTGTCTGTATCCACATGAGACCGACTGAATGGGTTGTCCCAATTTCAGCTCTTTAGGCAACAAGGCATGACTGTCCTTCCCCAAACCAAGCTGACCAACAGAGTTATCACCCCACAGAAACAGCCTGCCATCCTCTGTAATATGCAGATTTATTATTTAAATATATAAATGCATTTGCATTTATAATAGTAGGTTTATATCAACTATGAAGGAGAATTTCTGTTGCATATCAATGTTACCTGTAAGTGCAGCAGAGGTGTGGCCACCTGCAGAGAGCAATTTGATTGGAGCATAGTCACAAAAAGGACGGAGGCGCTGGAAAGAGACACTGGCATTACAGTGGCCCAGTCCCAACTGTCCATCACTGTTTCCTCCAGCCGCGAAAATGTCCCCTTGTGCTGGAAAAACCCACAGACACTTTCACTTACAATTATCAAAATATAAACTACTGTTTAAAAGTTTGGGCTCAGTATTATAAGGATAAAAAAATAAAAACGAATACTTTTTTTCAGTAAGGACACGTAAGGATAAGTTAAATTGATCAAAAGTGACAGTAAAGACCATTGATTTGACAAGAGATTTTTATTTCAAATAAATGCTGTTCTTTTGAACATTCTGTTAATCAAAGAATAATGAATCATGGTTTTCACAAAAAAATATTAAGCATATTACAGTAACCAAATCACCATATTAGAGTGAAGGATCATGTGACACTGAAGCCTGGAGTAATGATACTGAAAATTCGGATTTGCCATCACAGAAATAAATTCAAACATATTAAAATAGAAAACTGCAATTTTACTTATTTTTATTATATTTAAAAAATAGTACTAGTATAAATTGATCCAAAAACATTAAAGCATCTTACTGATGCCAATCTTTTCAACAATAGTGTATATCGTAATATGAAACTACAGTAAAAGGCTTTGCTTACAGGTGCTTACGAGAGTGTGATCAGTCCCACAGGCAACCAACTGAACTCTCTCCCCTTTAAGAACTGTGTGGACGAATGAGAACATAAATAAGACAACACAGAGCTAGATCATTATTAAACATACATAAATGTATACTGTATGCACCTTTATGTCTAACCTTTAACACAGATTGGTTTTTTAACTGGTCCTTTGGCTTGTAGACCAAGCTGACCGCTGTTATTACTTCCAAACACAAACAAACGGCCCTGCTCTGCAAAGAGATCATTAAAGAGACAAAACATATAGTATATATTACAAAATATTGCTATAGTTACAAAATTACAAGGAGAATATAGAGAGATTACAACCTGTTACAAAGGCTGAGTGTGACTGTCCACATGAGATGTGCACAGGTATATCATTCTTTAACCATAACCTGCTGGGCACATTGTTTGCTATTATACTATTTCCAAAGGTAAATACAGCACCTGTATCTGCAATAAGGAAACATATGTTCAGTACAGCATCTCAGTACAACATCTCACAATTGTTCACATCCGGAGCAAAGAGCAAACCTCCCCATGCTCAGTGAGATGGTCCATTTAAATCCTTAGAAAGCTTCCAGCTTCCCAGAATAGCCTGTGTGGGTATAATGCTCTAGGAGCTCAAAGGCATGATTATGGTGTCACACAAAGAGAGTCTTACAAGCACATGCTAAAATACACACACACGTGCGCAGATAGACAGATATATAAAAGACAGAAAGACAGACAGACAGACCTACAGATAGATAGATAGATAGATAGATAGATAGATAGATAGATAGATAGATAGATAGATAGATAGATAGATAGATAGATAGATAGATAGATAGATAGATAGATAGATAGATAGATGGATGTGTCACTATAAAAATGCACATCTTACCTGGTATTTCTGTGTCGTTTTCTCCTGTCATCACCTTCTACACCTCTGTTCTTCAGATGACATTCCTAAACTTTCAGCTGTTCCCTGCTGAAGAGATAAAGTTGAACCGGAAGTATACGTTACCTTGACAATCGATGCAAAAAAAAAAATCGAATAAAGTGTTCGGACTTTGTTGTAACTGTTTATTAAATTATATAATTAATTAATTAAGAAAATAAACATTCTATTCATTGAGTATTTTAACTGAGAGAGAGAGAGAGAGAGAGAGAGAGAGAGAGAGAGAGAGAGAGAGAGAGAGAGAGAGAGAGAGAGAGAGAGAGAGAGAGAGAGAGAGAGAGAGAGAGAGAGAGAGAATTTAGCATCCGATGTCAGTGTGTGGGATAAATGAGGACATGCAGAAGAGCTGTCACTCACCACGAACATTTACTTGTACCGCCCCCTTTCCATCCTATTAGCCACGCCACAATGCTGTATGACAGGGGGCACGCGGAAATGTATTGATTTGGTTGTGGCAGCTTTGAGCTTTATGTTTTCATATGTCAGTAAAATGTTTGCTTTAAAAACAGAATATATTGTAGTCTGAAATTTGCAAGATGTTTCCAGAGCAGGAATTTAAGGTGAGCCGCAAAATTTGCCATAAACATAACTTTAATTAGTAATTAATAATTGTATTAATCAACAGACAATTAATTTAAATATTAAGAAGTCATCATGAGTGTCGTGAAAGTTTGAATAATGTTCTCGTTTTAATGTAGTTAGTAACGCTGATCTGTTAAGCAATGAGTAATTGGCCAATAACACTGATATGTTAACAAAACATTAACATTTAACATTTTTGCTGAATTTATATTTTTTCATAAAGGAACTGATGCTTTGAAGTTTTTAACCATTTATATATATATATATATAGGTTATTTATATATAACCTATATATTCAGGTTATTTATATGTAGGCTATATATATATATATAGGTTATTTATATATATCCTATACAATTTATTCTTTCAATTTATGACGTCATAACATTTTCAATTATTATTTAGATTTTATTTAAATGTTGTTTTACATTAACTGTTTTCATAAAGTGTTTGAGTTTCTTTTCTCTAATATTCTAGCAGTTTTCCATCTGTATTCATGCGTATTTCATGTCCACAGAATGGGAAAAGCAACTTTGATGAGTGTTAACCTGAAGGGAAGCAGCTTTCTAACACTAAAGACTTTAATGCAGAGGAAATTAAACATATCCTGTGGGTTTCTGCTGACCTAAAGCATCGAATAAAGCACAGGGGCGAGGTACTGCAAATATACTGCAACTACTGAACTTACTGATTGGAAATATCACCATTTCAGGACTTATAAACAATGTTCATTTATTCCTCTTTTATGTACAGAATGTTCCATTACTTCAAGGCAAATCTATTGCCATGATATTTGAAAAGAGGAGCACTAGGACCCGCATGTCCACTGAAACAGGTGCCATTCAGTGTTCGAGCTTGTGAAAGGGCTTATATATATCAGTGCGGTCTCTGAGGCAAAATGAATGAATAGAACAATACAGAACAAAGGATTTGACACATAGACAGTTTCTCTCTCTCTCTTTTTCACTAGGCTTCTCTCTGTTGGGTGGCCATCCGTGTTTTCTCACACCCCAAGATATTCATCTAGGCATCAATGAAAGCACCACAGACACAGCCAGGTCTGAATTTAAACACATTGTAAACACTGCTTAGACTCAATACTGTGAGGCCTTGACATGGTCTTAAATGTGGGTGTGTATGTATGGCAGGGTGCTTTCTGGTTTAGCAGATATCGTGTTAGCTCGGGTGTATAGACACTCATCTCTGGAGCTCATGGATAAAGACGCTTCTATACCAATCATCAATGGCCTGTCTGACCTCTACCACCCTATACAGATTCTGGCTGACCTACTGACACTGCAGGTACAAATTCACTGACACTTACACATACATAAACTGAAGTACATTCACTTGTATGTGTTTTTTTTTTGTTTACAGGAGCACTACGGCTCATTAAAAGGCCTCACTCTGGCTTGGATAGGTGATGGAAACAATGTTCTTCACTCCTTCATGATGTCATTGGCTAAACTAGGTGTCAATCTAAAAGTGGCCACACCCAAGGTTTGCGCCACTTTCAGAACTGTGTATACATGCATACTGGCACTATTCCTGTCTTGTGTTCCCCTTGTCTTGTGTGGACTTTTATGTTATTTCCTGGTCTGTGCCATGTTTTGTAGTTCTTTGTAGTTTTTCTTGTTGATTAGTTCCTGATTGTTCGCAGGTGTGTCTTGTTTGCTAATCTCCCTTTAGACCTATATATACCCCAGTGTTTCTCATATTACATGTCTGGTGTTACTTTGTGGGATGTTTCGTTGATGCTCTCACTTTGACTTCGGTTGACTTCGGTTGACTTCGGTTGACATTAAATTGATAAAAAATGTATCACGGTTTCCACAAAATTATAACTGTTTTTAACTGATAATAAAAATACATTTTATTTGAGCATGTGAAGGATCAAGTGACACTGGAATACAGAAAAAAAATACTTTTCCATCACAGCAATATGTGTGTGTGTGTGTGTGTGTGTGTGTGTGTGTGTGTGTGTGTTTGTTTTATTTTAATTCACACCACTCTGAAATGATTTTTCCTAAATTAACCTCTTATATTTAGGGTTATGAGCCAGATGCTAACATCACTCAAGAGGCTCAGCGTCTCTCAAAGCAGGTATAGACTACCCTACTACAATACAATTGTCTCTTTATAATGTCTGCTTTATCTCTTATAATGAATGTGCTATACCATGCATTTGCATTATAGGCATGTGTGTTTGTCTATGTATGTGAAATTATTATTTAATAATTGCCTTTAACAGCTAAATAAATCTGTGTAAAAGTGTTTTATAGATTTCTTCTTGTTCAAGCTTATGTATAGTATGTATGTAATATGTATAGTATATGCAATGTTTTGCTAATCGTGATATCCATGCTATAGTTTGGTACCAAGTTGCAATTCCTGACGGATCCAGTGGAGGCAGCACGGGACAGTAATGTGCTAGTTACTGACACTTGGGTGAGCATGGGTCAAGAGGAGGAGAAGAAGAAGAGAATGAAAGATTTCCATGGTTACCAGATCACAATGCAGGTAGACAAACATCCATCAACTTTGTCTAGTTTGATCTAGTCTAGACTTTTCATTCCATTATGCTAGTATGATTTACTCTGAATTATAATGCATTTATATGCAGCCTTGTTGTGGAAATTGAAAACTTGCTTCTGAATAGTGTTATGCAGTGTTTTATATTTCTGTTGAATTGTTGACAGGCAGGAAGTGTGGCTGCACCAGACTGGACATTTCTACACTGTCTCCCACGTAAAGCAGAGGAAGTAGACGATGAAGTTTTCTACTCACCACGTTCCCTCGTGTTTACAGAAGCTGAGAACCGCAAGTGGACCATTATGGTAAAGTGTACCTATATGTAAGATGTCAGCATTAATAATGCATTTATGTTTGTTAAGTAATGTTTCTATGTGTTTTCTTCAGGGTTTGATGGTGTGCATCCTGACAGACTATAGGCCGCAAATTCCCAAACTCAAATTTTAAAAAATGTTTAAAAACAAAACAAAAAACCTAAACCAGCAGAATACTGTCATTGTTTGCTTTTGTATCATAAAATTAGTAAAAATGTGTCTCAAAAATCTTTGCAAATGGGGGGTTTAATAGAGAAATAAACAATTAATTGTTCTAAATTCATCGATTAATTGTATATAAAAATAATACTTCTCACAACAAATTATTCAAGAATTTCAGTTTTGCAAATACCTGTATGACCTATAGAGGGTGCTGTGACATTGTGTGAAATGGTATGTATTATAAAACATTTGATATGTTCTGATTTCTTTAAATTACAAGGGGTCAGATGGACACTGCAACTTTTTTTTTTTTTTTTTTTTGTACACTACAATGAGTTCGGCAGTGTAACTTGATTCAGAGTGTGGGCATGCATTTAAAACCACTGTGGTATTTTTATGTTACTCTTACTGATCTTATCATAAAAATGAATGTGTGTTTTAGCATGAATGTGGAGTCATTGCGCATGGTTTGGTTGTTTTTTTAGTTTCTCTATTACTTTTTACTGGCAGTTGCCCTGCAGTTTCAGATAAGAGTGAGATCAGACTGATATGCGCAGGGATGGGCAGTATTTCAGATACATGTATTAAAAAAATATATTTGAAATACAAAATCGGCTATCAATAGTATCAACTAGTTCAGGCCCCCAATCCCAACTTTCCTGCATGTGAGCTGCAGCTGTACGACTCCATCTAGGATTGAGTGAGCAAATTTTCTGCATTAATAAGGAAGTGGTGAGGATATCATATTCGATCCTACTTGTTGATTAAGTTTATATCTCAGCATTATTCAGATTTACCTTAAGTTAACATGAAGGAATAAAAGAGCATTGGCAAGGGGAAAAATAGTGATTGGTTATTTTTTTTTATTAAATGACATACATTTTTTATTAAATGTTTTTTAGTCAAATGTGTTTAAGCATTACTGTTTGCTAGGACTGGGCGATATGATGATATTGTATCATGTTGATAATATATAGACTGAATCAAATTAAACTTTTTCTATTGTTTATATATTGCGGTATACAAATACGTGTAGCTTTTAGTTGGCAGGAGTTAATAGTAAGTGATACTTCACTGAATGGCCAATTTCACATGTATTTTGTGTATTTTCATAATACAAAATATTGTATTTAAATACAATTTCCCCCCAACCAGTATTTTAGTATTTTATTTTGATACATTTCAACTGAGGTATTTTGAATTTTAAATACATTTTCGTGTATTCATGCCCATCTCCGGATATCAATAATAGTCAAAAGAAGTTTAGGGGAGGTTTAGACTGAAACTATCAACAGTGAAGTTAACTGAAGACGCACAATGCATGAAAAAGAGACAATGTTATTCACTTTTGCAAATCATACATTTACAATGGTAAAATGCTCTGTGATTCTTGGGGTGAGGCATAGATGGACCTAGAACAAGGGTGGAGGTGAGAGGCATAGCAGAAGAACAGGTTTCTAAATCATCCGAGACATTCTAGTCATCACAGGTTTCTCAGCTTCCCTTTCTATATAACTTGGTATGCAACATTATTTACACTGAAACCTTGCTGTGATCTTATCTCATCTAACATCGTTTGACCCTTTTGTTGCGACCTGAGTGTGTGTTTTAGTTTTTGTATGTATGGGATATCGTACATATCTAGACGTGATTCCAAGAAAGCCAAATTTATATAAATAAGACCTTATGAATTCTTACAATTATATGTGTGAAACTTTTGTAACTATAACATAAATAGGAGATTAGCACTATTTAATTTACTGTACACCTGAATAATCCTCTTGTTAATAATCCTTGTTAATTTGTTGAATTGGACAACAAACCAAATCCCTTCTGGGCATTCAGTAGGCCAGAAGGGACAGTTTCAGAGCATTTTACATAAGTCCATAAAAGGGAAACAGAAACATGCCCTCAAAACCTATTTTAAGGACACAAATAAGACATCTTGTCAACTTATATTAATGAAATGTAATGTTTCAATAGTTTGACAAATAAATCAACCTCGAACAATCAGTTTATGAATTGTTGTTGTTGTTGTTTTCAGAGAAAATCATTATAAGGTTGGTCTTTCTTAGCTCAGGAGACATTAATTGAGTTCTCAATTATGTTCCATCAGGGTCAGCTTTGTCTCATATGTTTATTTTGGATAAATTAATATAGACACACCTGAAAAAAGAATGGAGATATAAAATGATTATGACTGTGTTGGAACGTGGAAATCTGTTAAGAAATGTTAAAATAGTTTATACCAAAATCTTCTAATGTTGAGACTGCACATCAGTTATGGCAAATCTTTGCAAAGTTTGAGACATTGTTGAGAACTCTTCTAAAACTCCTCTTTAGGAGAAAACGGCAAATAGCAGATTAAAGCAAAAGTTTATTTCTCTGTATTGGATCTTATTGCCATCTGTAAGACACAACTGAGATAGAATCTCATATCTTATTTGTGATTTTCACTTCCTGTTGGGTTCATTCATTTTTGATTATGTGGCACGATAATGACTTTAAACATTAGGCCTATTCATAACTTAAGCATGCAACTTTTGGCCTCAATGTGTTACTATTCAGAAAAGAATTCTAAAGATTAGATTATGTTAAAGAGGGACATGTTACTTGCTCAAAAAGGGATATTTTAACCCTTATTAATGTTGTTAGCCTGTTATGACCGTTCATATCTATAGCCTATAGAACTAGACCTATTAGCAGGCTATTGCGTCATGTGTAGGCTAAATCTTGAAAATCAAAATCCAGTTTGGTGCAACAACAGTTTGTCATTTCACATGTCCTCACAGCAGAGGCGGGCAAACAAATAGTTTTTAATTAGTTTGTATGTAGCTTAAATAATTATGCAACAAATTGATCCATGCACTTTTGTGCCGCTCCCTGTGTGTATCTGTGGGACGTGCGGAGGTTTCTGTCTTGCTGTTGGAATCTGGTTGTGTCGGACCTGACATCCCAGACCAGATCAACAGGTTTCGGTCACGCCCAGGAGCTGGAAACGTCTTGGTATATAAGGAATAACGAATGCAGATGTTCAGAAGAAAGCTAAATACACCAGAGAGAAACATACAGAGTAAACTACTCTCGAATTAACCCTCAATCCACCAACATGCAGATGTCCGAACCCCTCAGCCAGAAGAACGCTCTCTTCACGGCAATGAACCGCTTCATCGGCGCCGTCAACAACATGGACCAGACGGTCATGGTGCCAAGCCTGCTGAGAGATGTGCCGCTGGACCAACAGAACGAGGAGCAGAAGCTAACCAACGTCTGCTATCTGCGGGATGCTGAGGACGACATGTACAGCTATTACAGCCAGCTCAAGTCCATCCGGAACAACATCGAATGGGGTGTCTTGCGCGCAGAGGAGCAGAGGCGCAAGAAAGACTCCCCTGCGCCGGAGCCAGTGCGCACAGAACCGGACAGCGACACGGATCTGGAGCAGCTCCTGCAATACCATCTGAAGGGCTTGCATGGGGTGCTGTCCAAACTTACAAGCCAAGCCAACAACCTGACCAACCGATACAAGCAG
Organism: Phoxinus phoxinus; assembly: GCF_949152265.1. NCBI lineage: Eukaryota > Metazoa > Chordata > Actinopteri > Cypriniformes > Leuciscidae > Phoxinus > Phoxinus phoxinus. Next base: position 25,961,879 of record NC_136882.1, on the reverse strand, counting down.
GAGATTGGTATTGCTGGCTGGGGACAGTGAACTGCATCATGAAGGATCCATGTATTTGAATGTGACGAACAATTCTGATCTAATATGATCTATTCTGCCTTTGTGGAAGAGACAAAAGGGACTGACCGAACAGATGTTAAACTGTCAAAAGTTAAAATGCAAGGCAAAGCGAGAGGGGGAACGGGGTTTTGGTGTTGATCACTGACAAATTGTGAGGGCTGCTTTCTGTCTCATGACGTTATTTGCACTGGCAGTTTCCCTTTTTTACAAAAACAAAACAAAATCTCCGTTCAAATGGCTGGCTGCCATGCCCTTGATATTTAAATCTATTTATGGATTATGTATAATTGAAAGCTTTTATTTTTTTCATTCTTCTTTAAAGTTGTTGTCCTATGATGTTGCGTGTTCCAGAGGACTGATGACGTTAAGAACTAAATGTAGCCTATGATGTGATGATGAACTAAATGTTTGAAGCAGACACTCTGTAGAAAACTCCTGGGAACATTTCCTGTTAATGACATGAAACTATCTGGGAATCCTTTGAATCAATGACGTGGCCAACTCGGAAAATCACTGCTTGCGTGTGTCATGATGAGTTCCATGAGATTCTGGGTTAAATTGTGCCTAAAGGCCAATGTGATTGTTAAAAACATTTTCTGTGTTTTGAATTGTTTTTTATAACAAAATAAACTTTTGTAATTTGAATACTTTTGGTTGTTTATTATTCATTCATGCTCAACAAGGCATAATTACATGCGTACACACACACCCTCTTCATTCTTTAGTTCTTACAAGTCTATAATTTAAATAACTTTCATTACTGAGACTGGTGGATTATAATAGGCAATGACATAAATTAATAATCAGTTCTAATCTATTTTAATCTAATGACATTCCCATTTACCATTTCTATGCGAGTATATGCATTAAGTGAGACCTATATTTTAAGGGGTCACCAGTGAGGTTATACTTTTGCCCATGTGAGCAGAAAAAAACCTAAACCTAAACAAACATTTTGTGTGGAAGTGAACTTCCACACCATGTTCCTTGGATGAATCTAAATCATATTGCTTTCACTCTTCTAAATGTCTCATACTAGAAAACATAACACACATTATTCCACAAAATAAACAACTAAATAGCCTATCAATGTACTCTGAATAGATCTTATCCATTTATTTTAATTGAAATAAAATTAATTAATAATAACACGATATCACTGTATAAACAACAGCTACGTCTGTATAAAATATAATGTTTTTATAAAAACTACCGGCAGTAACTTTTTGCGAAGGGAAAACTTTATCGCGTTTCGTATATTGTTGTGTTGTTTGTCCCAGTGCGCACGCCTTACGTGTCAATGGGGATGTGGTGTTCTCATCATGTGTGTTGTCCACATCAAAATATTAGTTAGCAAAAAGGAAGAATAATTATGGGAGATGAGCATCCAGTCCAGGTTAACAACACTAGCAGCTCCCGCTGTACTTCCTTTAACGCAGCGGCCGACGACTATCGATGTGTAAGTGTAAACTTGTTTTAAAAATTAATGTAATGCTAACTTGTTAGCCCTCATGTTAGTCACAACATGACATCATCCTTTCCATGCATGCTGATGTTCACTAGTAGTTTACTCCTACTTAACAAGTAAGAAAGTATGGTGATTGATAATCATTTAATTTCAGTTAAACATTTAAACATTATTGTGGAAAGTAATATTAGATGGCTCATGGTCAGGTAACGTTAAGTTCATTTGTAAATAAATTACTTATTGACTTGTGATGGGACAAACCCCCCAACACACGAGCAGGAAAATAGTTTACATTTCTTTGGTGAATGGTTGCAAAGTGTCTAAAAGAACTGTATAGTGTTAAAATTGTAAAGAAAGATAGGGGAATCAAGACGTCTATTTGAAATGAAAAGAAAAATATGTGAAAGTACTTTTGAAAGCGTTGAAAGCGTAAAATTCTCATTATTTACTCTCCAACAAGTTGTTCCAAATCTGTATGGATTTCTTTCTTCTGCTGAAGACAAAATAAAATATGTGTAGGAATGTGTGTAACCACATGGTTGTGGGACACCATTGACTTCCATAGCATGGAAAAATATTCGATGGAAGTCAATGGTGCCCCACAACTGTTTGGTTACAAAATATATTCCTTTATGTTAAAAAGAAAAAATACACTCATACAGGTTTAAGACAACACGAGGGTGAGTAAATTATGAGATAATGTACATTTTTGGGTGAACTATCCATTTAATGTCATGTAACTTTTCCTAAATGACTGTCATTTTAGTTTTCATTATATTTTTATGTATATATATTTTAATCCTCAGGATGTGATTCTTAAAGTGAAAAGAGCCACAGGGACATTTTCATTAGTGGCATGGTGAGTCGATTTATATTGCACAGAGCTTCTTCATTTTAAAGGGACATTTGCGCATTCTTAACTATCTTAAAATTTCTTATCTGTAGCTTTTTCATGCTCTTTGTGATATGGCTGCTGCGCAGATATAACTCTTTGGCTCAGGTACAGTGTGTGTTTGATTTGAATTGCCAAGATACATACACTACTGTTCAAATGTTTGGTGGCAGTAAGATCTTTTATTTATTTAAAAAAAAAATCTACTTTTATTAATAAAGGATACATTATATTTACCAAAATAGACAGTAAAGATGTTTTGTAAAAAAAAAAAAAAAAAAAAAAATTAGGCACCACAACTGTTTTTAACATTGCTGATGATAATAATAAAATGTTTCTTGTTCAACAAATCAGAATACTAGAATTATTAGAACATATTAAAGACCGGAGTAATGATGCTGAAAATTCAGTTTTGCCATCACATGAATAAACATCTTTTCAAAATGTATTAGTAAACCGATTTTCACATTATTTTGATGGTCCCTTTAACACATTCTGTTGACTATAAGTAAAGTTGCACCTACATGTCTGCTAACTCTCATTAGAGCATTTGTAGAATACTAGTAGACTCAAATGTATTATTAGTAGACTGTTAGGGTTAGAATAAGTTGACATGTAGATGCAAAGTAACTTATAGTCAGTAGAATGTCTTTTGAAGGATCTTAACAATATAGAGTTAGCAGATATTAAGCAGACCGTCTACTAATATTCGAATGAGAGTTAGTTGACATGTAGTTGCAAAGTTACTTACAGTCAACAAAATGTTCACAAGGGACCATCAAAATAGTGTTACTGTAAACCGTTATTTTAAATTGAAAAGTTCAGTCTGGTTGAAGAGTTCATTCAAAAACATAAACTCTTACCAACCCCAAACTTTTGAATGGTAGTGGAATTACCCAACATCATTTAAAATTCAGTAAAATTCTAACTAGTAATTGTCATATTCTGTCATATTATTGTTGTATATCTTTCTATCTGTATTTTATAATCTCTCTCCTTTTCTTATACCTCTATCCTTTCTTTTGTTTTTTTCAGAAAATGGTAGTCAGTCTGACCGTAGCTGCATTTTTTGACAGTGTTGCATATGTTATGGTAAGTTGTTGATTAATTTGACGTACAGTATGTTTGAGAGAGAGAGATACATATGTTGGCAGAGAGAATTATTCAAACTAATGAATTTTCTGTATCCCTCTTTAATAACATTATTTCATTGCACCTTTTCCTTTCCTCACCTGCAGGGAGAGTCTCATCCAGAGGGCTCTCTATGTAATTTTCAAGCGTGGTGGCTCACATATTTTGGTAAATTTGGCAACTGATTAAAAGATGTTTGTTTATATGTGTACTGTCATCTTAAAGGGACTGTCACCCAAAAATGAAAATTCTGTCAGTAATTACTCACCCTCATGTTGTTCCAACCCCGTAAGACTTCATTCATCTTCTAAACACAAATTAAGATATTTTTGATTAAATCTGAGAGCTGTCTGACTACTTCATAGGCTTCTATGTAATTTCATTTTGCCGGCCCATGAAAGTTAGTATAAGCATTGTTAAAATAGTCCAAGAGACTACAGTGGCTCAATCTTCAGTTGATCAAGCGACGAGAATACTTTTTGTGCGTAAAAAAACAAAACAAAAATAACGACTTTATTCAACACTTTATTTTCTTCCGTGTGGTTCTCTGACGTGAGTTCACGAGAGCGCCACGATGCATGCGTGAGAACTGAGAAGAAAATTTGGACTCAATTCATATGGATTAGTTTAACGATCTCTTTATTAACTTTTTGAAGCGTCAAAGTGGTAGTTGCAGAGCTGCCACAGATCTTAATCAAAAAGATCTTAATTTGTTTTCCGAAATGAACGACATGTGTTTGGAATGACATGACGGTGAGTAATTAATGACAGAATTTTCATTTTTTTGGGTGAACTATCCCTTTAATGTAAAGTAACATTGATCATCAATTCTGACATGGTATAATAATATTATTTAATTTAGTCATTGATGTAACTAGCAGAAGACATAAATATTTACACCACAAAAATGTTTTACTGTATGATATTTGCGAATCAAATTATTTATTCCAGACAAGTGTGAATATGAAGTAACTCTAGAAACTGCAGTGCATCAAAATAGAAAGATAACATCCTTTGTAGACTGATGTCATGATAAATTGCTGTTTTTGTTGTTGTTGTCTGTTTTTTTCAGACTGGACTGCACTGATGTGGGTGTGTCTTATTACTTTAAATCTCTACCTGAACCTGGTGAGAGAAATCAGAACTGAACATTATGAGATGTAAGTCAATATACAATACACACAAAAAACACATTTAGTTGTGTGTGTACAGTATATATACAGGGTGTCCGCGGAGTCTTAAAAACTATTAAAAGTTGATCAATCAATTTCGAGAAAATTAAGGCCCTTAAAAAGTCTTAAATGCCATTTTCCAAGGTATTATATTTTGTATCATCTTTTCATTATGTATATTTGTCCAAAGAATTGTATTAATTTGTCAATTAATTCTCTTGTGCTTCATTCCTACCGTTCTGAATTGTGTTGCACTGATAAGGAGTTATCACAAACTAAGACTGTTTAGTTGTGCTATCTTACAATCAATAGTAAATGTAAGTTAAAGTGTTGCCGATGTAACCAGTTAAAACTTGAAGTGGCGATGAGGTCTTAAAATGTATGGAAAGAGTCTTAAAAAAGGTCTTAAAATGTATTTAATTTAACTCCATGATTCCTATATATATACTCCTGATATATATATATATATATATATAATGTAATTTTTTTTTTTTTTTAAACTTAAGTATTCCTAACATTTGCTTTATTTTTTTAAACTAAGTATTCCTAACATTTGCATGTTTCTCAGACCGTACCACGTGGTGGCGTGGGGGGTTCCTCTGCTCATGTCCACTCTCCCACTGATGGCTGGATACTACGGTCCTGCTGGAGCCTGGTGGTACATGACCTTTCATTATTGATATGTTTTAATTGAAGTTGTATTACTACAGTAGTCATCAGTCCTTTCTGTCTCATTCTTTTCCTGCAGTTGGATCACAGATAATCATGTTGGGTGGAGGTTTGGCATGTAAGTTTGTAATGTTCAGCCTGTGTATGAAATACGTGTTGTTTCTAGGGATGAATCTGTGTTGGAGTAATGTAACTATGTTATGAGTTTCAACTCATTTCAGAGGTTCACACAGCTCATCATGGTATCTGAATCTCAGGAATTTCCGTTCTCAATCTGACAGGTTTTTGTGCATGCTGAAGCTGCTTAGAATATTTTTCACTCTAATTATGTAAAGTTTATTGCTGTGTTATTGAACACACTGGTAAACACTGGCCACAGATATATTTAGACACCTAAATGCATGAATGCTATATATATATTAGTTAGTTACATAATATACTTGTAATATTCGTGTATATATATATTATTATTATTTTTGTGTCATTTACATGACCTTTTCCATCATCCAACTATCACTTAAGAGTAATCTTTAAAAATAATACTTATTAATAATGTTAAAACTTAAGCAAATCTAAAAATGAATATCCATTTTTCATACTGTTAAATTATTTTAAAATGTTGTGATGCCTAAATTCAGTTGTAGCATTTAAAATGATTGATTTTACTTTTTTCATTTACACGTATTGTAGAAAAAAAAATGATTTGACTTTTTAGGGATTTATTTGAAACTTAAGACATTTTAAATGTCCTATATTATGTAATTATTACATTAAATATTATGTATTATCATGTTATTGGCCATAACATGAAAATAGTTATTGTCTTATCCTTATCAGCCAGAATTTTAGTATTGTTGCATCTCTATGTGTGTATTTTAAAGGTGCATTAAGCAACTTTTCATGTTAAAATACCCGTTTTCTAACCCATACATGCTTAAACAATTGCCTGATGGGCTGAATGAGCCCTTCTCTGATCACTGAGATTGTCTCTATAATCCTGTAAAGTAAAATAAATAAGAGGGATTCGGGCTGGAATTTGAGACTGGGCGTGACGTCATGCGCGTTCACGGCACGCACACATAGCTATGTCAGGCAGGTTTGTGTATTCGCCGGCATTCTCCGTAGAAGATGGATTGTAAGAGACCTGCTTGTAGTTCATTTCAAACACCAACGCAAACTCCACGTAAGATAAAAACAAGAAAATTTGTGTCTAGTGCGTGCACATCTCTAGCTGCAGTTTCGCTTGCCGCCAGAGGTGGCATAGTTCTGCAAAAACTCAGAATATTGCGCTATGCACAAGCGCACTATCTAGTGAACGTAAGTGTCCACATACTTTTTGAGGCCTCTGTTTGTGTATTGTCTTGTTTGAGGTGTAAAGTATTTATTTTTGGGGTTTTTTTTGCAGATGGTACGTCCCCCTGTTTAGCCTGATTATCCTCATGATCTGCTGTTATGCTCGAATCATCTGTGTGGCCAACGAGAGGGTGAGTGAATGTGACGCAAACATCTGCTAAAAAGTTGGGAAATGTGTATTTCAGAAATGTGATTGTATGCCAATGTTGGGTCCCACTTAGGTGTGCTTTGTCTTAAGCAAAGCATTTGGCTTTTCTCTTCCCTGTTCTCTGTAAAGCTGACGTGCTTTACGTGTAAGGGTGAAATTGAAATTTTTGCACGTCTGGCAGGTTCTTCCGGACACTGACGCAATAAATCAGTCTATACATGCTCATGTACATGGTGAAACCTGTGTACTCTGCGCCGATCTTATGGGGGGACATTCAGCATTGTACAGTAAAATATCACTGATGGGATTTGTGCTATGGTGCAGGAGCAGTGCTTTTCAGCCTCACACCACATTATGATCCATGCACCAGCAGTGTAAATGTATTTTAAAGTTACTGTCTTTATTTCAGATGCGTTCCTGGTTGGGCACATTTAATCCTGAAAGAGAGAGGAGGAAGGTAAGCGTGTGTATTAGTGCATGTGCAGGTATTACAGTCGTGCCATGCACTGGTTTATACATCAGCAATGTATCATTACTTCTTCCTGCAGATCTCTCTAGCTGAAGAGATCAGACCGTTGAAGTGGTATCCCTCTGTCTATCTGCTCGTCTCGATCTTCCCCCTCATAAATCGGTAACTGTGCGGTTAGCTGATCACATACTTTATAATTGCGGATGCATTTTTATGCTTGTGTGCATGATCTGCATGTGTATTTCTGCAGACTTCATAATGCTGCTTACCCAGAGGACCCTGTGTTTTATCTGACATTACTGCACGTGCTCAGTGCACCATTGCATGGACTTGCAAATGCTCTCGTCTTCGGTAAGGGCACCTGGAGTCAACTGAGTTCAACAGGAATAAAGGTACTGTTCACACTCACTGGTCTCAGCCATGGATGGCTGTGATTGGTCTTCTTATGTCAGTCAGACAGCCCTTCCTGTTTTATTATGGTTTCTAGGCAGCACAAGCAGCAATGCATACCAGACACATTTGTGCGGTTTAATTTTAATCTCTCATTCACGTAACACATGCGTTTTCCTCAGATGGCGATCCAGTCTCGACTGTGTGACAGCACAAGGATTGGAGAGTACCATGCCACGAATGTAAGATACACACATGACCTTGATACACACTCCGATTCTGATGATGAGGGCAACAATGTCATCTTTTACAGTCCGAACATGATCTTAAAAGACAGGGGACCTTTGGAAAGTGTTTAGAAAATAAGTGTGTATGTATTTGCCTTTAAAGAGTTTCATTCAGTGCTTCTGTTGCAGCTTTTATGTTGACACTTTAAAATAATGTATTATGATTATTGGAAAACAGAAAAGAAAATGGTTGATTGAACGTCTTCCTTTGCCTTTAATGATGGGTAGTATCATAACATTTGTTTGTACTGTATTAATGTGGGAACATTCCCATTCAAGCTGTTTACCATCTGAAAGTAATAGATTTTGTTGTAAATAATGGAATTAAAGACTGCCTCTTCATTCTTCTGAATATTTCAGACATATGATATACTTTGAGAAAATTTGAGCATGTTTTACTATCTTATTTATGAAAATGTATGCTATATTTTTGTATTGTTTACATATTCAACTAATTTTTAATACAAATAACATTTCTCTCATGTTTGTGTCTTTTGCCTATTAGAATGAGCCGGCACTCTAACTTAGTTAATCAGCTAATTAACTTTGAGTTCTAGATATTGAATCTCAGCACTTAAATCAGGATGATTAATTAGAAAGCCCTGTGGAGTAAGACATGCTTCCCATGATAAGAGCGTTATAAAAGCTCCTCGATATAAACCAGTGATATAAGCTTAAATGATAATTCCGGTATTTAACACCTTGAGTCTATATTGTAGTTTGTTTTGGATGAACAAGAGTGGTGGACAACATTTTTTTGACAATGGTTCCTCTCTCGAGTTTTTGACTATAAAAGAATTGGCCATGGACCCATTTAACATTGGAGTCAATGTGCATGTCCGAAAATGTCATTAAAACAGCCAATAATGTTCGTTTACAAAACTGTTAAACTCACCGAGTGATTAGTGATGTTAGTTGATGTTCCAGAAACAAAAAGTGTTGCGAAATACAGTTTCTGTCGTGTTTTATTCGTCATTTTCGAGCACTCAGTCCTTCAACAGAATTCAATGGGATTTTACAAAATGACGAATACAACACGACAGAAACTGTATTTCGCAACACTTTTTGTTTCTGGAACATCAACTAACATCACTAATCACTCGGTGAGTTTAACAGTTTTGAAAACTAATGTTAAAGGTTGTTTTAATGACATTTTCGGACATGCACATTGACTCCAATGTTAAATGGGTCCATGGCCAATTCTTTTATAGTCAAAAACTCGAGAGAGGAACCATTGTCAAAAAAATGTTGTCCACCACTCTTGTTCATCCAAAACAAACTACAATATAGACTCAAGGTGTTAAATACCGGAATTATCCTTTAAGAGTTCGAGTCTGTTTGTGTAACTTTGTCTTACGAAAGCTAATTTAAACAATACTGACACCGTGTGGACAGAAGTGTGAACACTATAGTATATTCTCGTCATAAATAGACAATATTTATCGCTCAATATCTAGCTTTATGAAATAAGAATCCATAAGTTGGTTCTAAAAGTGTATTTAAATATAATTTTAAGTGTTCAATAAACTATACGCAAAAGGAGAGCTGTTATTTCGCTGTTCTGTTTTTCTGATTGGCTGTGCTGTGTTATATCATCTAAGCGCATTTAACAGCGATTGGTGAACAACTCCTTGTAAGTGACGATGGAGCCAATCAGTGAAGAGTGCGTTGTCAAGTTGATGATAAATGCAACAGTAACCATACGTAACATATTTTCATAACATCAGCTGGCGAACATACTAGGCAGGGCACTCCCGGAAAAACAACAGTAGCATCCATAACCTGTAAAGGCTTGTGTTTTAAGGCAAATTGCTGGGTAGGAAACGGAATACAGTAAAACTGTAACGTTAGCCTACGTTACATTCTGTCTACTACACCATGGTATGACTTCTGATAAAAGGTAAGTCTTGGTTATTTATAAGCTTTTAACATTTATTTCAGTTTTACGATATAAAAGCATATTATAGTTAATATTATTAAATAATGTATATATTTTTATTAACAAACATTAACAAAAAATGTTACATTTCTTGACATGATTCCGTGTAACTTACATACAACTGTACATGTATATGGTAATATGGAATTGGTCTTTTATGAGTACACAGTGTAGCAGTGTAGTGATCTGTGTATTTGTATGATGACTTGCAACATTTCCTTTACAGCCAGCGTCTATGTGGTGCGCAAGATCAGGGCTTCCCTTAAAGAGGGAGAGCAAACAGAACAACCTGCGCTCACACCATGTAGCCTGGCTAAACGTGAGTTTACATTATAAATAAATTAATAGATATTTTTATTTAAAGTCAATTCACAGGAATAACAAGTTATCAAACTCATGTAGAATGCAACAGTTCCCGCCCCCTTTTTCATTGGCGCTGGTTCCGGAAGTTAAAAAAACTTTTTCCCCCTTTTTTTATAAATGAACGATGAACCAAGCCAATCAGCTACAAGGTGAATCACAACACTACAAACTCTGATTAAAAGCAAAACGTTTTTGAAAATCGTACAAAAAGCGAAAGGTAGCCTACAAGACTGTACTTAACGGTAGTGAGGGAAAGAACTTCAATCGAATTAAAACCGATTATGTCATTCACAGTGCTTAATGGATGTGGGCGGAGCTAAATAGCTATTTTGGAGCGTGTTGCTTTTTTCGACTGATGGGTTTAGTTTTCTGTACAGCATCATCATGGGTAATGTAATTTTTCACCAGCAATTCCATTGTTAAACACGAACACGAAGCAGATACCATGGATTAACAACCTCGTAGCTCACAGGAGGTCTGTCTTTTAAAATTTAAGTTATCAGCATTCAAAATCTATTTTCTTAAGTTCTTACTTCTGGAACACACTTGTTGCACTCTATTAAAAAAAGTACATAGAGTAAAAGTCTATCTCAGTGATTTATTACTCTATAGCCTTATCTGAATGAAGCAAAGTACACCAGAGTACATTAGTTCATTCCTCATTGTACAACAGATCAGATGTGAATGTACAGAGGAGGTTTTTCGAATGTTACTGAAGTTGCTGGACTTGTTTGTGTGTTTCCAGGTAAAAAGGAGAGCAATGCGTCAGATCGTGCATTAATGGCAGCTCCAGAGTCTGAGGGTGCTGTTGGGTCATCTGCGCCTACAGGGACCGCTATACAGACATGTGGTTCATGAGGTTAAAGGTCACGCAGAAGCAAATCTGGATAAAACTGCCTCACTGGACACCAGCATGCAAAACACAACATATGTATGTTCTGGTGTTTCAACAATGTTATCTAAGCCGGTCTTTTCAACAGAGACTTTACAGAAGCTGAAGGCAGATTGTGACAAAGATCTGATATCAGACCAGTTTTTGCTCTGCGTGACCTTTATTCTCAGTTGCTGACACTTTCTCTCTGTCTCCTAGCTCTTTCTCTTTTTCTTTTCCCCTTCAGCTGTAGTTTATGAAGGTCTGTTCATCAACCTCTGCCTCAGAGGCGGTTCAGATCTGATGTTTACCTGCAGTTTTTGCATTTATACTCTCTAACAAACTGAATGAACACGTATCAGTATCACTGTAACTAAAATGAACTTTGACCATATTTATAAGATCATTTCATGATTGTTATGATAAAAACAACTAATAAAATTGTGAAACTCCAATTCTTGTTTGCTCGTGTTCTTCCTAAACCATTTTTTCCCCCTAAACCATCATTTTTTGTAATAAACATTTCTTCTAACCTGTCCACTCTATGAACCTCGATTTTTTAAAAATAAGATAAACACACTTCTGTATTTAAATTATGACATCACAATGACATAATTCCTCCACAGGGTTAGAGATGATCTCCGCAATCAAAGGATTTATTTAAAAAAAACATGAAAGTTGAAAATATATGTATTGTTATTTAGATGTGTAATTGTAAGTGTTATTTAGATAAATACTCATGGTCCTGGTACAATATTGACAGGGAAAGGATTTTGTGTCACACAATGTAAACTATAAAAATAAATATAAGCAAATAAGATATGCATTATATTATATTAGTTATATTATATTTTAAGGATGAGGATGGTTGTTTTCTGCCCCAGCATGACAATGTCCCTGTGCATAGACAAATGTTCTACTCACCCTGGTGTGATCATGTAAAGCTAAACAAAGTCTAGACCTGAACCCCATTTGAACACCTATAGGATGAATTGGATTGCTGACTGTGAGACTCCGTCAGTGCCTGAACGCACTGGTGATCTTATGTCTGAATGGGACAAAATCCCTACTGCCATGTTCCAACATAATAAAAGCTTTTGAAGAGAGAGAGAGAATAGAGAAAGCGTTTTAGAGAACCAGTTCCTTATAACACATTTTTAGAAATGCTCAACAAAGATGTTGTTTGAGTGTCCGAATACTTTTGTTTTGTCCATACTTTTTAATTTCGTACAGTCTATGATTCAACCTCAGTGAAAACGGGAGCTTACACTAGTTTATATTTAACTCAACATTTTCTCCATGGCGCTAGATGGCGCACAATACCTTGTGGGGAGAAGAGAAGAAAAGCACCCGAGTTCCTGTGAGTGGCGGAAGTTTTTAATCGAGGAATATAATCCTAATATTCATGTGCTCATTTCTGTTCAGCAACTGAATTATCTTCATTAATCATGTTCTACAGCTTAAACTGACTCCTGGACTTAACAAGTAGGTACAATATATAAACACTGAAACCAGATGAAGGTATAATAGGACATTGTATTTAGCTACAGGCCAGTTAAGACCACTTTTAATGTGCATCAGTGTAAATTGCTTACGGTTTTACTGCACTGACAGATGTGAATAGTTACAACGTGCAGAGTTTTGACTCGGTATATTAGTTAAAGTCATCTAGTGATAAAATAATCGGATTTAGCTCTTCTAGGACTGGTTGCAGCGGTAGATTTAAAATGTTTTCTTTTAGCAGACGCTTTTATTCTAGAGCGACTAACAATTAAGGAAAACAATCTACAAAGTAGTATATTTAGGTTCTTATCCTGTCCTCATTGTTGTTCTTCTCACTGCTTTGTCTGTGATCTCAAAGAGGCCTTGAAACATCTGTTTGCAGAATGCCACATGAAAAACCCCGCAACAGCCCTCCTTCTGATTCCTGTCATTTTACTCTGGACCGGAGGAGAGCTCTGACTCTCTCACCTGGGATGAAACGTGACAACTGTCAGGTATGTCCATGACTTAAACAACATTGAGGTGTTAACAGTGTTTCAGTGCTTTCACCTAAATCATATCACCTTATAGTAAGTACATGCTGTTAATTAACATGACTCATTACTTAATGTATTATTGCACTGTAACAAGGACACCTTAAAACAAAGTTAGTGAATGCAAAACTATTCATATTATTTTGATTAATGTATTTTATTAATGATTCCTTTTTATGAATCTTATTAATCTCTTGTCATTGATAGCTATGTATTCATTTAATTACCATTGTTATATTCCTTGTTGGATTATTATTCTTTTACATGTTATTGATTAATTTAATCAATTATATGTTTTCTACTATATGCGCTGATATGTTTGATTATTTCCAAATGGTGTCTCTTCTTCTGCTTCTTCTCTTTTACATCTCCTTTCATTCTGCAAATGTCTTATTTTGGGTCATTCTTTCTTTATACTCAGATCTTTAAAATCTTCATCTGTTGGATACAATACTTTGGATTTCATTATAAACTATTTAATAAGAGAAATAATATTTTTTTGTTTAAACCTAATCTTTTCATATTTACTTAATTGGTTGTCTTCATCATTTTATATGTTTCCTTAATAAATTGGTTAGTGCTTATTTAAATTTGAGCTGGGTCTGACATAAGCATTGCTTGTTGCCTGGATCTCTCTGCATCAAAAGTTTAACCCATCTCTTCATGTGTCTCAGACTGAAAGTCCCCTTAAGATCCCCCGGAGAGTTTCCGCAGCTGAGGATGAGTGTGTAGATGCAGAGATGTTTAAAGATCTGAAAAAGAGCCACTCCAAGGTGAATGAGATGGACAGGAAGTGATGCATTATATGTGTGTGTGTATTTGTTTACTTTTTTTTTCAAGTTCTAGTAAAGGACTACATTTAGATCGTACATGTTCATTTATCATTGAACAAAGCCTTTCAAATTGATTGGATAATTTTTTTAGCAGATTATTATAATGCCTCTTATTCTTCCTTTTATAATATAAGTACATTTTTCATTTCTTGACATCCCATAATATGCATGCCCACCTGACGTGCGTAATTATTTTTAATTGGAAATAGGCCTATCTTATCTGACTTCCTAAACTCTCCTCGGCCTATATATCAGATATTATATACTCGGCCCTTACATTCTTAAACAGTTGACACTCTTTTGAAACCATTACTTTTCTCCTCCTTCACTACTCCCTCTGTCAGAAACAACATATCTTAAAAAAAAAAAATATATATATATATATATATATATATATATATATATATATATACGTATATAGAATTATCTCATAATTATGTAAGGAAATCTGTGTAACTCATGTAAGGTTAACAAAATTGATGTATAAGCAGCAGCATTGACTAAATGCATAGAAGCAAATAATATTTATCTTGCACATTTAGTCCAATAATTATAGTTATTTTGTGTGTTATTGCTTTTATAAATCAGAAACTACAGCAATCCAGTAAACTACCTCTGTCAACAATTCAACCTGATATCTCCTAATGTTTGGCAGTTTCTGATTGGCTTTGTTTGTCTTTTTGTACTGTTAGATCCACTGGACACAGCTGGCCTCAAATGGTACATCCTCCCAGTCAGATCCCAAATCACTAAAATACAGCATTAAAGAACATGCAGTATGGCAGGAAATCCAAAGGTAACGTGCTTTAGTTTCCACATTAACCTTCAGATCCTGAAGGCGAAGCCCGTTCTTTGTCACTCACTGTAAATGTTTACCGGATAGTTATGTTGTATTTTTTACATTGCATTATCTGAATTATGTCGTTTTGAACCACACAAATGACAAAATAATGACTTGCTGTCAATTGCATGTGTGATGTTTTGTGTGAAAGACTGCATGTGTTTTGACAAGAATTCAAATTTCAGAGGTTTTAAACAGAATTTTGTAACATTCTTGATTACGCAACACCTGTTTCCTGGCAGAGGAAGTGATGCATTAAATGCATTTAGCATACTTCAACATAGTTTGAAGCCGGTTGTGGGGTACAGACAGTTAGACTGTACTGCTAGAACTGAAGTGGTTTCTCTTCATTAACAAATTCCTCCTTGGCCTCCTTGGCCAGTTTTTGTATTATTTTCCCTGATGTCCACTTATAATTTTAATCAAGTCATTTTCCACCCTCTCTCTGATCCTTAAACTAGGCTTGCTGGATAAAGTTTTGGAAAAATACAAAAAATACTAAATTGCTGTTGTTGTGTTGTTGAGCACATAATCGTTGGCCGTTTTTGATGCTTACTTTCATTAAACCATCGGGGGAGGGAGAAATGTTAGCATATAGTATATCAGACTCTTGTTTCAAATGAGCAGAGGGAAATCCTGTTTTGCATGATATGGTGCACATCTACACTCTCCTACTGACGTTTTGTTTCTTATCATTTATGCACCATCTGTGCATGTTGACCCGTTTCATTCCATGTGCACACTGCTAATACGTTAAAATGGCTAATGTACCATTAGTTAAAAAGACAAGTCAATAAACAGCTGAGCAGCATGTACCAAATGTTTAAACTGTCTGTTTTGTAGATAAGGAGCTACGGTGTTTTTATGCTGTTTTTTGTTGAGGCAAATATAATTTATGATTTTATAATTAAAAATATTTTGTGATCTTTATTTGGAAGTCATTTGTTTTATTATATTTGTTATTAATTTATATGTGTGTGTGTGTATGTTTGAGCAATATCAATTTGATTGTTTATTATTCATTTCCCACAGGCGTCAGATTAAAGTTGTCTTAGAAGATGTTCTTCAGACAGAGATCGGACAGAAACTAAAATGTAGTGGACAGACTTGCAAAAAGACAGACCAATCAGAGAGCAAAAGACGGAGTGATCACACCTCAACAGCCTCGCTTAAAGAAAAGAGGAGATCCAGTTTAACAAAAAGAGGAGGAACAGACTGTACTGAACCAAATGCCACTTCACCATCCCATAATCCGACTGAGTCATCCACTGTAAATGAATCGTGTCTACACAAGGAAATCAAAAATCTGCAATCCAAACAACTGAACTCATCACTGAAACTCCTGGATTCATCTGAAGTATCAAGTAACTCTTGTTCAACCAGAGAAAGCGACTCGCCACAGGCTGTTCAGATTAGTGAACAGTTGCCTAAACAGAACAAACCATTTACTTTTAAAGAGAATGAAGCATCACTTCTTGAAGGATCTCCACAGCATGAGGAAGTGCTTTCCTCTGGATTTGAAATTGTATGCAGTCCCTCGTCACCATTAGAAATGCAGGGTAGCCTGAGAGAAGACATATCAGATAGTGAGGTAAGACCTGTAGACCTTGGCAAAAGATGTTGAAACATGTAATGTGCACTGCCATTCAAAAGTTTTGGGTCAGTTTTTTTTTTTTTTTGAAAGAAAGAAATGATGCAAGGATGCAATACATTTATGAAAAGTGACAGTAAAGAAATGTATAATGTTACACGAGGTTTCTATTCATCAAAGAATCCTGGAAAAAAATGATTATGGTGGTTTCCATATAAATAACAAATTATGTCTTATGTAGTTAGTAATCATGAGTTTAATCGCAATTATTAGGTTTAGCAAAGAAAATGATAAGAATAATGTATTCTTATGTACATCTTTTTAGGATTCACTTAGAAACAATACCATTTTATTGTAGATCATCCTTTTTGATTCTGCCTTCGATTTTACAGCATCTACCCAATAACCAAGAAATGAGAGAAACACAAGACCCCCCAAAGGATTCTGCAGGCGATGAGGAAAATCACTTGCGTAAGAATGGAGAGGTGGTGCAGGAGGTGGAAGGGATGAGAGGAAGTGTGTTGCGCCTCTCGGTCGGGGCTGAAGGGCAAATCCCAGTCAAAAGATGTCGTATGGATAGCTTCTCAGGTGAACAGGGTCCCAACTCAGACCCGACCTCTGGGAGTACAGAGGGGCGGAGCTTCATCATAGAATCCTTTAAGCTCGACCCATCTGAACCTAGTAAGTGATTAGTGCCCTATATTCAGCAATCATTTTCATTAACATGTACCAACTAGAGTTGTAACGATATATCGTTATATCTATATATTGCGATGTAAAAATGTGCCAATATAAATCGATGATCACGATATAGTTTTATTCAAGACTCAGCTTACTCTATTTATAAGGTAGGCTATAATTCACCTAAAAATGTCAATTCTGTCATAATGTCATTTCAAACCTATAAGATTTTAGTTTTTTTCTTCCAAACACAAATGAAGATATTTAAAAAAAACGGAGAGATTTCTGTTCCTTCGTTTAAAGTCCATTCCTCTAAAACTTAAAAGATCCAAAAACAGACATCGTAAAATTAATCAATATCTAAAAACCAATAATTAATCAAAATACATGTCTTATGAAGAGACATAATGGCTGTATATGATAAACAGATTTACAATGCACTTACTGTAGTAAACACGGACGTTCAAATGTGTGACACTTGCGAACAACATGAGAGTGAGTAAATGGAGACAATTTTGATTTGACAGTCTTTTCGATTAGAACTTTGATTGATCGCATCGTGCTGGAGCGGCTCCTCTAAGAGAAAGTGCAAACATCATTTTAATCACCGTATCGCATTTAGTTGTAGTAGTATGATGATTCAAAGTGTTTTAGATGGATTATTCTGACCATGTAAGTGCATTAATAAAGTGAGAGACAGGACATTGCTCCATGAGCACCAGGAGTGCTGTGTTCGATGCATGAGTGTACTGCGTGAGAAAAAAATTCAAGTTTATGGAGTTTTAGTGACAGCACTACATTAAACTACTGTTGTGGCAAAAATTCATCAAACAAACATCACTGCTTAAGAGACACTCAGAGTCAAATTATAAAAATAGAAGTATTTATTCTTGCAAGAATAGGAGCAGTCTAATACACAGTTGTTACCCTGTGCAGAAGAGTGACACACCCCCAGACAGACTGAACCAGCTTTTATCTCAGTTTCAAGGCCTTCTTCCTGCCAGAGCCTTCCTCCCAGTAGTTTTCCATAGACAAAGAAGCCATAACACTAGTTTAGATTCGTCACTAGTTGGCCCACTAAGCCCCCCTTCACCAAATGGCCTTCTGACATCTAGGTCAGAGGTCCTTGCTCGTCTGTTCTCTGGAGTGTCTCCCCCTTCTGCCTCCCCAAGTACATAAACAGAATCTTCTCTCATTACAAGTGAGCGACACACATGTGACATTCTTTGAATCATCTATATTTTACTAAAGATCAATGAATATCATAAAATCGCCACCACACTACTATATATAGCTAATGTTTAATATAATGTATAATAATGCAATGGGGGAATATTTGTGGGTCTTAATAATGCCAAATGTCTGATTTTATCAGTATAAAAAGGGCCTACATTATTTATTTGTAGTCATAATTAACATAATTCTGCATTTTCAGCTTCAGAATCATGAATCTTTTTTTTTCTGGTGTCACCATTGCCCTGTGTATTGGGGACCAGGACCAAGTTCAAATCTATTCAAGTCCACTGCCCCAAGTACATAAAAATTTTAGCATTTTAAACAACAGTTGATTTTTTAATAATAATAAAAAGAAAGATTTTGGCTTAAAATATTGTTCAGTATCGTGATTTGTATTGAATTGTGACATAAGTGTATCGTCACTCACACCCCTAATAACAGTACATAGTGATAAACGTTTAAAAGAAAGTTTAGCTACATATGTTGTAATAAAACAAATAACTTGCTTATTGACTCTGTCATGACTCTGCCATTCAAAAGTTTATGTCAGTATGCTTTTATTTCTTTGAGAGAAATTATTTCATATATCCAGTGAGGATTAAATGGACCAAAAGTGGCAGTAAAAAACTTTCATCAAACTTCTTTTTGAATTTTCTATTCATCATCAAGAATACTGAAAAAAAATCGATCACAGTTCCGACAAAAATATTAAGCAGCACAACTGTTTCCAACATTTATTATTATAAGACATGTTTCTTGAGCACCAAATAAGCATATTAGAATGATTTCTGAATGATCATGTGAAACTGAAGACTGGCTTAATGGCTGATAAAAATTCAGCTTACCATACAGAAATTGGTTATTTTAAATTGTATTGATATTTCACAATGTTTAATCAAATAAATGCAGCCTTGGTGAGCATAAGAGACTTTCAAAAACATTTCTGGAAATCTAATTCACGCCAAACTTTTGAACAGTAGTGTATGTACTACTGTAATTGATAAATTACATTTTCATAAAATATCAAAATGTTGTAATTACACAGATATTACAAATATTTTTTTTTTAAAGTTGTGCACCTCATGTTTTACTTCTAAACTTTGTATGTTTATTATTTAAAAACAATAATTCTGTCATTACCCTGCTTAGTTGTTCTCTCCAGTGAAGAGGATGATGAGGAAGAGGAAAGAGAAGAGGATGAAGCCTCTGCTTTAAACATCCAGCCACTTAATGATGAGTGTGCAAAGTTCATCAATAAAGTAGATGAATCAGAAAGAGTTTATGAGCAGAAAAGCACACCTGAGTGTAACTCGCAAACCACAGAAATATATGCCCAGGTTTGTATGATAATCTTAATACTGGACTAAAAGAATATAGTTAGTTTACTAAATATATAGCTCATCTATATATAGCAAACCATCTAGCTTAGCATAAGGGGTGTGTTGCAACTGGTCACTGGTACTGATGTGTGTTTGTATGTTTTCATTGTCAGAGTTCTGCTGTGATAGAGCTACTGTTGTCTTCCCTTCATATGGGTGGAGTTAATGTCACATCCAGTGAGAGTATGATGGTGAGAACGATATGTTGATGTGATTGGATGGAGTGATCAAATATGTCTCAATCATTTTGATCAAAGTTATAAAGATATGGTTTACATAATATTAAAGGAAGTGTATCTTAGAGTGTCACTGATTTTTAATATACTATTTTTCAGATTACTACAGACATGATCACCTTTTCATTGAAAGGTAAACATGTTTTATACAAAAATGGTTAGAAATATTCTGGTGAAGTGTAATTCTGGTGATTACTTATTTTTAAGCATTTACTATGTTTTCTTTTGTAGATGAATTTAATTTAACAGTATACTTTTATTTATTTTTTATTTAATACTTTTATTTAAAAGTATAACCTTTATTATTCATAGTTTTTTATATTAGACAATAGATTAGATATAGATCAAGATAAGATTTATGCAAGATATACCGTATCGATTTTTGTAAACATCTTTCTTGTTTATTCAGATTCTTCAGTGAAAATTTCTATATCAACCGCTAGTGTGTGCAAATACAGTATGTGGGAGGGGTCTACATTGAGGGGGTGTGGCCTTGTTAAGGATGATGAGGTCCCGCCCCCTTCTCTGCTTTTCCTTTGGCTGTCTGATGCTCAGGCACTCCAACTACACAATGACCTGTCTGTCATCGATTCAAGCACACGTCCAGGTGAGATTACTGATTTGTTTATAGATTACTCTATTATTATTATTATTATAAAAAATAAATAAATAATGACAGTACTTTCTTTTATCCTCTCTCCTTTTACATATGTTTTCCTGTGTGTGTACAGCTGAAGGCAGTACATGTGTGTTGCTGTGTTTGGCTGAACCTATTACTGGTATTGTGAGTGCACTCTTTGCCTCTTTAATGGACATGGTGGTTTTGAAGCAAAACGGCTTGGACCTCTTGTCCCCCCTCACACAGCCGGACAGCCTGAAACTGCTGCAGAGCTCCCAGGAAACACACCTGCTCCAGCTGCTGACGCCCAAAATTGATGCACAAACCAGCACTGCTAATGCAGCTGTATCTGCTGTGAAGGTTCATACAAAATATTGTATCAATGCATCTAGGTTGCGTGTTTGCTTTTTTTCTTCTTGTTTGCAAGTTCTTCACTGAAGTTCACTTTTAATGTTAGTAATTTTGTTACCATCGTGGTTTTTGGATGATCTGTTTTCCAGCTTAGTTTGATGTGGGTAGCTTAGACAGAATTATTGATTATAGCCATTTTATGTAACCATTTCATGGATTGAATGTGTGTCTCCAGTGTCAGGACTCTGATGTTCAGTTGAAGCCAGTCTACACTATGTGCCATAGAAAAGCTCAGGGTTCATACAGTGTTTCCTTGGCACCTACAGTTGGGGCAGAATGGACACCATACCGACACTCTGTCCCGGCACGCAGGTGAAAACTTTTTTTGAAACTTTTTTCAGAGTCTGCAGGTTGTTGTTTTTTATCCTCATATGCAAGGCTGCGTTTATTTTAACAAAATACAGTTAAAAAAGTAAAATAATGAAATAATACAATTTAAAATAACTGCTTTCTATTTGAATATATTTTAAAATGTAATTTATTCCTGTGATGACAAAGCTGGATTTTCAGCAGCCATTACTCCAATCTTTAGTGTCACATGATCCTTCAGAAATCATTCCATTTAGTGCTCAAGAAAAAAATCTTATCAATGTTGAAAACAACTGTGCTGTTAATATTTTTGAGAATACTGAGATTTTTTTTCAAGAGTCTTTGATGAATAGAAAGTTCAGAAGAACAGCATTTCTTTGAAACATTATACAATTCTTTGATCCAAAGTGACAGGAATTTAACATGTATTAATTTCTTTAAAAAAAGACTGACTTTTGAACAGTTGCATACTCAGTTTTGAATAAAAGTATAACCCTATATTTACACACATTCTCTGTACCTAATTTACCACTATTCCTCCCTGTTTAGATTGATTCTGTTTCCTCCTCCGCCCTCGAAAAGAGCCATCACCGTGACAACAGAGGACCTGGAATGTTTAGACAGCGGCGAGTTTCTTAATGATGTCATCATCGACTTCTACCTCAAGTAAGACCAAGATACAATATTTCAGTGGGAGGAGTTTAATTAGATCCAATCTTTCACAGTTATTCGGGGAGAAAAGGGGTTAAGAACTGGGAGTTTAGATTATAAGCTTAAAATTTGGTCCAATTGGCATCTGGTTCTGCTCAAAACCTGCACATGGTTGCCTGTCTTAATGATGTGGAAAACAACCAACCATTTGCTTTTTTTAACATAAAAATGTTTTAGGTGCTTAAATCTGAACTCAACATAACCCTGAAGATGTCTTATTTACTTGCTACCAGGAGTGTCAGCCAATACTCTTTTGAATATCGGCTACAAACTTGCAAACTGATGTTTTCAAACTGACTCAGGGATTAAAGTTCTCCGTCGCTACGACGGATTTCCGTCAATTGCAGGTTTCCCGCCTGTCCTTAATGTCTTAAATTCACTTTTCATAATTTTAAGGCCGTAAATAGGCTTACATTTCTCAAATAGTGTAATAAATGTCTTAATTTTAGTTTGAATAGGTCTTAAATGAATTAAAGACGAGGTGTATTCACCCTGCTGAGGGGGATGTGATGAAAGCCTGGAGTGGAGCAAAAGCACGTTCCTCTCTACACTCGTGGTCCACTCCGGGTTTTCCATTCCCGCTCACGGAAAAACTGCTCCGTCTTCACTCCATTTTAAAAGTTATTCTGATATGTTTATTTTTTTATATCATGAACGTTTGAACACAACATTTATAATACTATATGTAATGGTTTGGAAAGTATTCTACACGTTTAATAAATAGAATGACACACAAATCTCCAAATTTAGGCTAGTAAACACGCCTATAGAGAGAAATGCACATTTATGGATTACATAAGAGTAGTTGATTTCTTTTCGTTTTTAATTGTTTTGTTTAAAAGTAGACATTTCAAACTTTCTTTTATTTCTCATGCCTGTGTACTGTGGCCTATACGCTGAGTTTCGGTTCATTTTTGAGACGAGCTCCAGTTCATGAGCAATACAATAAAAAAATAACATTATATTATTTAATTTAATGGCTTCAACACATATAGTACGCCTACAGTACAAAGAAATTTAATGTCGGAGCAGGATTTGAGAAAACAGCATTTACGGTGAGCATGTGGGGTAGGGGTGCGTTTTTTCAAATAATAATAATAATAGAATGATTTCCAGCGATCATCGAATATTATTTTTGCTTGAAATGCCCATCCTTACCATAAATTCACTTTTTGTTCTGATGCTGGTGCTATTCTCTATTAGTGCTCTTCTTTTCAGTGTAAACAGGTTGAGTTAGAACATGCGTTATAATTTCTTATTATAATGCTCGTTAAAACTGAATTTAGCCAACTCTGTTGGCTTTTATTATTTGAGAAATAAAAACTTGTTAAAGTTATGCTAATGGTTAATTATTTGTATGACTACATCACAAAGAGTCAAGTCTTGTAAAAACATTGAAATTTCATGAAAGTATGTAAATAATAGAAATGCAGTTCAAAATGGCTTTAAATTCAAATGTTCTTTGAGTGTTTCATTTGTCAAGGTAAAGCAAATACTATACTCCTAATTACAAGGAGAAAAAACTGTTCTTAAACTGGGTGTGTGACAGGCTGTGGAATGGGATTTGGCAGAGGAAAAGGTTTCAGTCAAAAGAGATTTTTTTTGCTTCAACCCCGTATTTATGTGTGTGTTTCAGATATCTTATGGTGCAAAAGGCCCCGCGGGCATCTGTACACAGATCTCATGTTTTCAGCAGTTTTTTCTATAAGCAGCTCACACGCAGAGACAATGCTAATGAGGACAGTACAAGCACACCGTGAGTATTTGTCACACAGCACACACAGAGTTCATACATATATGTGGCTCTCTTGCTTCTTGTTACAAAAAGTTTTTGTTACACAACAATACATTCATATATTAATTTTATGATGGATATGTGCCATCAGAGCTCGGGTCAGAAGACATCAGCGTGTGAGGACATGGACTCGTCATGTAGACATCTTTGACAAAGACTTCCTGTTTGTGCCTGTAAATCAAGAGTGAGTATTAGCTATACAAATACAATGTTTGGATACTTTGCCCCATAAAAGTAAATATGGCTTGTGTTGTTATTTATATTTTTGTACTTTAAATCAATAGTTTCTGTTCATTAGTTTGCGTTCATGTGGACATATATTATGGACTTTTTTTACACTCACTGGACTTTATGCGCATGATGCAACTTGTGAGAATGAATGTGCCTGTCTTGCGTAAATCATATTGTTTTTAAAAGTATTTTATATCAAGTCTGGTGTTTGTTCTAGAGCTCACTGGTACCTCGTGGTGATTTGTTTCCCCGGCTTAGAAGAGCCGCAGTATGTGAAGAGGGATGGAAGTGAAGGTTTGGGTGAGTCTGAGGGTGACATACATGGAGAGAATAGATCCAACAGTGATGAGGACAAAAATACAGGTAAAAATGCTTTACTACTAAGCTACTTATGCTTACTAGTTTAAGAATTATCCCATGATTCTAGACAAATGATTTTTGTTCTTAATCTAGATGACAGTCGTATAAAGTCAAGCACGTCTCATCCTCTCGTAAGTCAAATAAATGTTAATAACGGTCAGAAATCTACATTGGATTACGTTTGATTTGGTAAAATGGAATATGAATTGATAATGTGCACATTAATAGCAGAATATTTTGCTTCTCTTTCTGTAGAACTGTACGGAAAACACCTGCAAAGGAAACACTGTGTGTAAAAGGTATGTAAGTTTTTTAAAGGGGTCATGAATTGTATTTTTTTAAATGTTTCCTGGGGTGCACTTATAATGTTAGTATGATTTTTACATAAAAAATGATCATAATTAAGAAATAAAAGGCCATTTTCTACCCTGATTTGAACTCTCTGTTGGAAGGCGTGTCTGCTGTGAGACTTTAGTGTAAACGGCCACTGCTGTGATTGGCTAACATCTTGGATATGAAATAAGTATTACATGTGGAACTCTCGAAAAACCTTTTTTACTGTTACAGCTGTCAAGACAAAAAAATCGTGAAAAGAGTTGATTGCATTGTAACTCCCGTTGCATGAAAGGTAGCAACGATGAGCATTGTAGCCATTGACAGACTGTCTGTTGAGCACAGTGAATGCAGTGCTCGATTTCTGCACTCTCACGAATGCTTTCATCTTAACTAACAGTTCAAACATGATGTCAATAAGGGTGTAGACAGCGTCATTTATTATAAAGGGAGTCACTGCACTGAGACATTCACATAGTTGAAAATAAATAAGCACTTTCCTAGCATAAGGATCCTTTGGAAGGTGATCCTGTATCTCTCTTCTCCTCATCTCATTATTGTGCCAGTGAGTGGGGCCAAAGACACGATGATGTAGAAGCAGGCATTGATTTGATTCTGCAAAGGCGGTCTTTCATCTCACTGTTATGTTATAATATGGCAAAATCCAAAATTTGTTGTTTTCTGAGCTATTCAATAAAAGCTGTTTAACGGGGAAGTTTTTACAGTATAATAGATATTAGCTGTTATTTTTATTATTTTTAATAATATATAATTTGCATACAGTCAACTAATACTCTGAGTGTCAGTTGACATGTAGTTGCAAAGCTACTTATATAGGTAACAATTCATTTCCATGGTCCACTTTAAACATTCTACTAACTATAATTTTTACTAGGCAGCCTTTCAGAAAATAAATTTCACTCCTAACGTGTTCAATTTTATATTAACAAATTAATTGAAATGTTTAATTTAAGTTTTTTTGCCATTTAATGGGCAGAACAGTGACAGATTTTTTTTTAATGTTGAGAATTATTTTACTCTTTATATTTTCAGACCATGTATACTCATCATGGATTCCCTGAAGTTGTCGATTCATGAACGTATCTTCAAACTCTTGCGCGAGTGAGTGTTTGCAGTGCACTCTGACAGCAGTCCAACTATCTCACATTTATGTTGTGTTATTAATTATTATAAATATATATATTTTACATGAAGTGATTAATTTTGAGTTTTTTTTAGATACCTTCAGGTGGAGTGGGTGGCAAAGAGAGGTGGTTATCGTGACTTTAGTGTTGACCACATGGTAGGTTCGCACTGTAAGGTCCCCCTACAGGACAACAGCAGTGACTGTGGCCTTTACCTGCTACAATATGCTGAAAGTTTTTTACAGGTAAACTTGCACTCGTTCTTTATTCCAGATTTTCAAATACAAAAATGTGTGTAAGAATCTGTTTTGACCTCAACGGCAACTGCAATGCTGTTTGTGTATCTTTCAGGACCCTGTGTTACACTTTGACTTTCCATTGAGATTGGATCGCTGGTTTCCACGGCAACAGGTGCGAGAGAAACGGGAGGAGATTCGAGACCTCATTCTACATTTATACAGATTTCAGAAAGGCTCTTTGGGAAAGGAAGCTCTAGAAGATAGAACAGATAATGGAAATGTCATTCAGTGATGTAAAGCTTTTAGGTTCACGTGATTATTTTACCCTAGATGTATATATATATTTTAGCTGATTTTAAACTTTTGTATTATTTTATGCTTTTGTATACAGTGTTGTAAAAACTTTAGAAAGAAATAAATGTTGATAAAATTAAATAGTTTTGCCTTTTTAATCTCAGATTCTTTAGCCTGTGTCTTTGAGGTAAGTAGCACAACTTAAGTAGCACTTTCTTTAAAGGGGTTATACTGCATGAAATCAATATTCCTTGATATTTTACACAACAAACAAGACACTTTTAAACAAGGATGTTTGTTCTCTGTTCATGCGATTGTCGTCTCTCAAAAGTGGCTTTGGTTGTGATGAATGAATGTAAGAGAAGCCAGCCATTGGCACATGATTGGTTAAGCAGTTGGGTGTGGCTTGAGTCAGTTTTCTGATTGGCCAACTCATTTAGTTGTGCTCAAGTGGATTGTCAAAAGGGAGTGTGCGTGCAGGGCTCTATGGTTTAATGCTAATCAGACAGAGATTAGACCGATTTACAGACCACCCACCTTCTTCCAATAATCCCAGCGTGCTATCTGTGTACAATGTTTGTCTTTGTTTACTTAAAAGACAAACAATCCAGTATAAAGTCAGTTAACCTGATTTTTAATCTTTCTTTGTGTGTGTACCAAGGAGGTCTTTAATACTGGTCTTAAAGCTGGAGGTCTAAAAGCATTTCCTTACAAACCTTGACCCCTTAATTCAGGCCAAAAGAAGGCTATTTTTGAAATTGCATGCTACCATACTATTACTATTTTTGCTATATTTGCTGTAGGCACACTGGGCCTTTTAAGTGTGACGAATGATTTGGAATATATCAACAAGAACAATTCTGTTTCTTTATTGACTATTTGATCAAACTATCAGAGGGACAGGGAATTTATTTTATTTTTTGCCAAAATGGAAAATGCACAGTATACATACAATAGAAGCAGCAGGAATACAATAAAGAACTATGCTATCTGTGGAGGTTAATTTCTAAGGACACAGACACTAAACCACCTGGACAGTAATTGTATTGTGGCTGATAAATTAGAGTGAGAGCACAGGGGGTTATTAAAACTACAAAATCCTGTCTTAGCCTTAGCCATGCAAGGCACGCAAGGCCACATCTCCTCAAAAGACCCACATCTAAAACTATTTAGAATGAATTATTTCTCAAAACAGTATCTGAGAAATCACACCCGTCTCTGACAGCCCTGTCAGTCAAGTCTGTTGGTGACTGCAGGTCTAATTACATTCCATGGCTCTATGTTATGCATCAACATCGTACATACAAATTTGGATAGCAAGAGCCTGCTAAACATTGGGACAGAATTACAAGATTGCGCATTCAAATGCAGCAGATCATTTTCACTAACATTCTAGTTATGCTTTTGGTTTTGTCTAGCGAAGGTTTCTGAGAACTGGAAATGGCTGATCCCCTGATAAGTGTTGCTAACTAGGGAGCAGCTTTTGAGTCATGTTAGAAACATAGCTAACATGGCTATAGCACTTTTAAAGTAAGCATGAAAATTCACTCTGCACATCTATTTTCTAAATGCATGTTATGAAATGTATGTTTTACTTTCTAATTTTTTATGGCCTCAAAATGTTTAATCAAAATGTCATATATCAGTCTTCCAGTGAAACAATGAAGACTTCTCTGATGATTTATGCCCGACTTCATTCGACCAATCATTTAGTCTTCTTAAACACCACTCCTATCTTACAATCAACTGAAAACACATGCTGCCCTACTTTTTTTTTCTTTTTTGAAAATGTGTTTCACTCTGATGTATGGCTTACGGAATAAAAGGTCTGATGCTAATTCCGTTTCATCACAACTTTAAGTAGTTGGAACAAGCACACAATTTTTACTATTTCAATTGTATAATGTTGCATACTTTTGGTCATGTAGTTTATGTGTTTATTGCCTTATACTTCATTGCTATATTGCATTATATTTATTATTTTGACTTTGTTTTATTACACCAGCTCTCAGTGTTAACAATGAGACTTAAGCTTCTTGATTGTGGTTAATTTACAGTTGTTGTAGACTTCAAGGGTCATACCATTAATACCTGTCCTCAACCCTACAGGTGATCAAGTGTTCAGCAGAGAAGTGATTATGTAAGCTCCAAATTATTTTGCCTCCATTCAGAACTTTTGGGATCCTATTGGGTTCAGGTTATTTAGGCTTATCTGGCATATTACATTTTCCTTGTTTTCTCCTTCACTATATCACTGGTTCCCTGCACATGTATTTTTTCTCTGCACTCTTGGTAAACTTCAGTTCCTCCAGTTACTTCTTGATGAGCTCCTCAACAGGATTACTTAACAAGATTAGAAGAAAAAAAAAGAGAAAAATCCCTTTCCATCTGCCTACCTGCCACAGGATCGGCAGAGTTATACACCTGCACTTTGACGACCTAGATAGTACTTTCTAACAATAATAATATACTTTCATTACTATCAGTGGATACCATGTAACAGGTATGCACAGGTGTTGTAAGCTTTGGTTACATCGTCCGAAGTGAATCAGCAACTATTGCACAACAGCTTAATTTTCAAGCCACAGGAAGTCACTATGTGGACGCTCATATGGACCTGCACCTTGTGTTGTTTAAGCTGCATTTTTGCAATAGGCCAGCTGGATATTACTGCAGGTATGTATGTTTTGTGTCTGTATGTATTAGCTGGGAGTGTGATGAGAGGATGATGGTTATACATTTATGTGTATATTTATGTTTCAGAGGAAGCTAAACGGATTCCCACGGTTATGAACACCGATAAGCGCTCACAAAGATTGTTTCAAATGTTTTTGGAAAAGCCTGGAAACCAAGAACACTTGCCAAGACGTAAGCGTAGTGTTTTTCTGTCCAGTGGAGTACGCCTTTGCCATCAAGAAACGGTGCAGCAAGCCATCACTAACCACCTGAAATACTACCAGCTCAGAGGTGAGACACTATTGCAGTACTATTACTATTTATACAGGTAGTATTGCTTATATATTGAGTAACTGAGTTATTAATTTATTATATATGTTCAATTCAGTGTTGAAGAACTGAAAGTAACGTTTGTATCTGCTGCTCCCTTTTTTGTAACATTCTAAAATTGTAAAAAAAAAAATCCTCAGTCCATTTGTAGTGAGATTTTGGTAAAGGTAAATCAAATTTTGTTACACAATCAAAATTAAGCAAACTGGGATGAGTTTAAACTAATTTAATGACTCTGGTCATCCTGTTGGCCCTTAATGACAATGTTCTACTGGAATTGACATAATTTTTGTTGGGAAAACAACAACGCAAATGGTATTGTCTCATGGTATCTCGGTCTTAAGCTGCCTTAATACATGTTTAGTGCCTGAGCCTAACCAGATCATATTTATAAGATTCTGGTATGCCCTTTTATATAAATTCTTCCTTAAATTACAACACAGCATGTTTATTTACAGACCTCAAAAGATATTGCATAACATGAAGGGCCTGAGTACTCAAAGAGAAGTGAATCTGGACTTACTGGCTGAAAAAAAGTTTCTGACATCTATAAGGAATGCATGAGAAAAGGGCTCACTAAATACTGACCAAATAACTAGAGCCCGAAGAAGGATTTTAGGATTTTATTAATAAATAAAAGAAAGCATGTGGTAGACAGTCATAATTTGTGCATAAAGTTCTTGCATATTTTCTGTAATGGTGAAGCATGCAGAGTGCCGACCTGTTGTTATGGTAATTATCACCTTTTTAACACATTGTAAAAAGTCTATCTTATTGTCTGAGACCCAGACCAAGACTTGACCCAAGTAAGAAGACTTGTTAAGATCACAAGATCAAGACTCCACAAAGGCTACCATTTAATTCATCAACTATAGTGCAAGCAGGTCTGTATATGACAGCTTGAATGAACAATGGGATCTCATTAGCGTTTGGCAGTTAGATCCGCTCAGAGGTCTGGTCTGGGGTTAGTGTTGAGAGACCTCAAGACAATCTTTCACAGTTCACGTGTGATTTCTCCCTAACCAAATTAGATGACAGTTTGGTGAGGTTAAAAGCCATTTAACACATTGGAATGGGGCCAATAAGGTCAGAGCTTTCATATCCATTGCTGAGAATGAGGGTAATCAGCCGTCTTGTCTAAACACACATTGAGACACTACTTGCAAAGTAGAGCTTGAACCACAATGTCATCTGGACAGGTTATTGCTGTCGGTCAAAAAAATACACCCATATGTCAAAAAGGTAACACTTTCGAATACTGTTCCATCGTTAATGAATAACAACACAGGATGAGTAACGCAATATTAACATTATAGTAACTATTAACTAACAAGAAACTCTGATTTTCACACCTTCCAGAGAACTATACTGGTTCATAATTAATGTGAATAATGTATAATTAAGATTATGTTAACCCACTAATGACTCGTATTACCAAATCAGAAGGAACAACTAATTATGTGGAAACTTATTCTAAAAAGCATAATAACTCAGTATTGACTGTCATTGTAAGCTTTTGATGTCTATAAGGCTTTGGATAGCGGTTACTAGAATGTTAGTATTTGTTTCTCATTTGTCCTGTGTAGTTATTCATTAATGATGGAACAGTATTCTAAAGTGTTACTGTCAAAACAACTGTGATGCATAAATCTAATTTCTAATTTTAATCAATGTTTTTGACCTTAGAAAATAAAATTAAGGAAAGATCTTAGCAGGTTATTTGGGCTAAATCAATGCATGCATCACTGTGATTGGTAAGATGGTAAAATCGTACTTTGATATATAGTCCGGTACTGATTAATTATTTTCACTTTAAGTACTATCACAGTATTATTCATGCTCATGTCAAAAACATGGTAATTCCATGATACTATATGTTATTTGATATAACAGCTGACTAAAGGATGATGTGAAGTGTTAGGCTAAATGTTAGCGTCATGAGTTGTATGTTTGTTGTAGTAATTTCCAACCTCCTGACTGTAAAACCAAACACGTGAGTGTCCAATCCTCACTTAAGTGGTCAATCCTGTGAAATCACTAAATAAGACAATACAAAAGCTTGTATCATAATAAATGCGAAAGAGTTGTATCTTTTGAGATTAAAGACTTCCATTAACTACGAGAAATGTTGCTCAGTGTTATTCACGCATAAAAAGTGAGCAGTCTGATTGTATTTCCTACCGTTCTGGTTGTGTTTAGTTGCACTAATACAATAATATTGTTGTTGTTTTGCAGTGTGTCAGGAAGTTGTGTGGGAGGCCTTTAAAATCTTCTTGGAGCGCCTCCCCCGTCAGGAAGAGTACCAGAGCTGGATGAGCCAATGCCATACAGAGAGAGTCTCCATATGGGAGATTGGCACTTACTTTAGCCAATCAGAGGAACACTTAGCACTTGTCCACAGAGTATGTAGCATAAGACTAGTATCATTAACTTTGTACTAATTATGTTAGTTGATACTTTGATATAAATAGACTAGTATGGGTCAGCGGTGCATGTGCATATCAGAATGTCTTACTTCTGTCTTTTGAATCTTTATGGTCCATTGCAGAGACTTGCACAGACGGGACTGAAAAGGTGCAATACATTTTTTTTTTTTTTTACTTTGTTTTCATCCTCAATCCATACTTTTTAAAATATCCCTTTTCTCCCAGCCATTTATTCATTGTATTAGATGAGTTCTGTCTTACTGAGTCTGTTTTTCTCCTCACCGTTTGTCTTCCTCTTTTTTTCTCAGTAAGACACCTACATACTCAGTATGCAGGTATTACACCCTTTATACCCGTCCTTTATTTAATTTTAAATGGACTGTGCAGTTAGAGATCTTTTGTGTGTGTGTGTGTGTGTGTGTGTGTGTGTGTGTGATTTTAACTCTTACATTTGAAGGTCTGTTTAATTTCTAACTCTCTTTTTCTTTTTCTTCTCTTTTTTTTTTAACAGACCAGAGGATTCTTCCCAAGAGCAAGACAATGTGCCACCAGGTCTGTCTGTAATGATTGTGTGTTACATACTGATACAGTATCTCATATAAACTGTATAAAAACATTTACCTGTTGAGAACATGCATGGATCATATTTTACATTAATTTTGAAAATCAAAAGAAAAATTATATTTTAAAACCATTCAGTTTTTTTGTATTGATCCATAATTTAAACATCAATTACAATTATTTATGGACAACTTTGTTATGCTCTATCTAGACAATATTTGTGGCACTGACCCTCCTGGTTTCAGTCCTGTATGGAGAGTAATTTGCCTCCAAACAATCAACAGCAATTTCTAGATGTTTAGCAACTAGCTTCTGTTGCAACGAGTTAGTGCTGCTGATGCACATGTGGCAGAATATAAAAAAATAAAATGCCTTTAAAACGCCTTTTAGCATTAGGTTTGAATTTCAGATAATACTTTTATGTTTTTCCAGGGCTATTTTGATGCAAACTTTGTTTGCTATTCAGATTGAGATAAACTTAAACAGATCTTATAACATGTGCCTGAACACCAAGATACAAAAATTATCTTCAAAACTTGGTAGGTGATTTGCTTCCAGCCAAGACCACTGTGTTGGTGACCACAACGGTTCCAGATGAGGTCATCTCTGAGAGTGTGAATGAAGTTACTGCAGAAGCACCATCCGTTGTCGTGACAATGGAGCTGGATACTGAGGTAGACAGCTGATATAGGCCAAAATATACTGTTCATACTGTTATCGTTGATGAAGATATAATAAAAATGTAAGAGTGAGATCTAGTTCTAATGTGATGCACTCATGAGTGATACATGCAAAAAATTTACATTTAAACAAATTTTAAATATTGAACACCTGCTAAACAAAGTTGGTGTGTATTGTCTGTGGTAGATCACTAATGATATTGAGCAGGAGGCAGCTGCTTTGCCTACACATCCTCTGGTTGAGCAAAGGGTGGAGCTGGCTTTGTTACTGACTGGAGAACCATGGAGTGAAGAGCTGTTCAACTCCACCAGCAGTGAGCATCGCAGACTCACTCAGCAGATCACAGAGAAGGTATAAAAACACACACACACACTTACTTTAATTTTTACACTGATGTTATTTTTACGGTACCAAGTTGTTTTAGATTTGTAACAATATGTGCTGCCTATATGTCATTCTTCCAGATTTCCGCTGCTTTGGGGAAACTGACAGAATTCAAGAGTGTGTCAGTATTGAACATCAGGTGTGTTAGTGCATGTTTAATTCTGCTAGTTACAACAAATTGGCTCCAAAAATATTTGTACACTTAAATACATAAAAATGTATGAATATCATTGCATTAGATTAGAACACATGAAGGTATTTTAAGACAGACCAAGGACACTTTTCAAGCAAAAGGTTTTTTAACAAAAATAATTGTAATAGATTTTAAATAAAACAATGGATACAGTACCCAACAGCAACTGGCAGTGTCACACCTAATTTATCCATAAGTGATCAAGGCCTTAGTGGGCACTCGTGCAATGTAAGAAATGATGTAGGCTACATCTGAGTGAACAAGACAGATGGAGGTTAGCGAGGGAAGGGAATAAAAAGTGGACTTAAACGCAGCCCTGGAACATGTCTATAGTTAATGTATGATTAGACAATATGCGTCATTAGTCTATCACCTGCTATAGTGGTAACACTATAAAAATATGACCTTTGTCTTTTCTGTAGGCCACAGGTGGATCCCTCAAGGTAAATTACTCTCGATTGTTTGCATGAATGCAGGTTAGTGAGTGAGAGAATATATTTTTTGCAGTCTTTCCTTGAGTTAGTATAAACAAGCAAGAATCATGTTTATAGTCATGCAATTACAATGGAAGTCTAAGGGGCAAGACATTGTTTGTATATTAAAATATCCAATGTTTTGAAAATATAGCAACAATACTTACAACTAATGATGTGAGACTATTGCAAAGTTATCCAATCTTTCAACTCATGTCATGATCATGTCCTGTCCCGTAGACTAAGTGCGGTTGTTGTTTTCTCTCTGCAGGGGTGATAAGGCAGTACTGGTGGAATATGTTGTGTCCCTCCAGACCAACAGTGAAGTCATCACCAGTGAGACGCTGGACTTCATTAATCTTCAATCCAACATGGTAGAGGGCACCTTTAGTTACTCAGAGGGGCCCACAGTCCAGTACACCATTACTGACCTCCACCCTGACATCACTGAGGCTCTGCATGGTACTGCTCTACCTGCTTGTAGTTACTAGTCTTCTGTCACATCTCAGCAGTCTGTAATGGTGTAACATTTTCTTGTTGTCAGTGGAAACATTTCCAGAGGAAACCCATCCTGCCGAGGAGTCACCAGACCCTGACTACAAGGTGATTTTAAGGTTTCTGTCAAGATGACAGTGAAGTTTGAAGTATACCATCTAGATATTTGCATATTCTTCAAATCTAAATTCTGATTCCTAGTATAGGAACACATTGCTAGGGTTTTTGACAGGATATTGCTAGGCTAGGTTACGGTGATCTGGATGGTTTCTAGGGTATTGTAAAGTGATTACCTAAAGTAGGTGTTCTGGGATGTTTACTAGCCCAAGCACACTAGTACAAGCACATGCCCAAGTATATGGGATATTTTGGTCTGTATATACATATAATGTAATTTAATGTAAGTCTATCACGCTAGACTTTACCTCTACTTAACAAGGCACACAATTTGTGGTATTCTTCTTGTCACATAGAATAAACAATTTGGTGTGAGTTACCTGCCATAGTTTTCAACAAACTCCTAATTCTAAGAATGGAATAGCAGGAAGAGTAATAGTAATGACAGCCTTAGCAAGCACCATCAATGACTTTCATAAAGACTGAGAGCCAGCTGTTTCATTTTGTTTATTGTCTAGGATGACATTTCATCAGTAGAAAAACCATCCGAGCTACCTGGAGAAGTGGCAAAGGAGGTCTTTACAATTAGTGACCATTTGGATCCTACAATGTTAGAAGAGTTAGGAGAGCAGGATGTCGTACATTTAGATGAGACCACACAACCGCTTATAGACTATCCCAGCGGCAGTTTCTCAGAGGGTAAGAACCAACATTCACATGTACAATGATTTACAGCAGGGATGTGAAATAATGCACTTGGAGGGTCAATATACTGCAGGGTTTAGCTTCAACCTGCCCAACACCCCGTCCTATAATTTTTCTGAATTCTGCAGAAGAGTGGCCCTTCAGGAGCAGGATTGACACCCCTGATTTAAACCAATATGGTGGTGAAACACTTGTCAAGATGATTGTTTGTTCCTCTTTTCAGACCTTCAAGACAAGAACTTGGTTTTACTGTTTTCCCCTAGCCAGGCTCCTGCTTTGGAAGGTGAAGAGGTTAGTCCTGTTATCAATGTCAATCAAGACAGTGACATCACAATGGATGACCTTGACCCCACCTTTGGATTTGGTGTAATCGAAGAAAATTGGGTAACTGTTCTTCCTACTGAAGCTCAAGAGCCAGTTGAAGATACAGAAGTTGATGATGAGTTTTTGGTTAATGTAGATATGCCACAGAAAGAGGACTATGAATTCTCCACAATTACAACAGTGGTTGAAGAGGACCAGATCTGGCCTAAGGAAACCACAGAATTGATTACTGTTGAAGCTGGAGAAGATGAAAACCTACAACGTGGTAGTGATGCCCCTGCAATGCCACCAGTCAAGGTGGCTGAGGCAGAATCTACCCCACAACCTGAGGAAGACCACATATTACCTGCAGAAGAAGAGAGGCAAGAGGTAGACAACAAGGAAGAAATTGTTCTACCAGAAACACAAAAGGATGAGGAAACTGAAGTTGCTGTTGTCATGAAGGAGAAATCAGAGGAGGCTGGAGAAGAGGAAGAATATGTTGACAGTACCACAATGCCACATGAGAACAAAGATTTTGCAACGGATGTTTCAGCTATACAGTTTTCAAAGGAAGTTCTAAAAGAGGAAGAGATCCTATTGGTCACCATTGAACCAGCAAACCCAGTTTACTCAACACCGCTTTCACCTGAAATAGAACCACCCTTCTCCCTCTTGACCATGAAGACCCCAGAAGAGGTGGATTTGGGGCATAATTTAAATTCCGAGGTCATGACTACATCTCTGGATGTGATCGATTACAGAGAGGAAGAGGGAAGTGGTGTCCCTAGTGTCATTCAGGGCGATGAAGTTTCCAGCATTGCCTTGCCAACTAACCCTGGGCGGTCTTTGATAGTGTTTTTTAGTCTTCGTGTAACTAACATGATTTTCTCTGAGGATTTGTTCAATAAGAGCTCTGCAGAATACAAAGCCTTGGAGCAACGGTTCCTTGAACTGGTAGTGTACTTTCTCTAAAGTATATATG
The DNA here is from genome assembly GCF_949152265.1 of Phoxinus phoxinus. Lineage (NCBI taxonomy): Eukaryota > Metazoa > Chordata > Actinopteri > Cypriniformes > Leuciscidae > Phoxinus > Phoxinus phoxinus. The sequence goes on along the minus strand of NC_136882.1, from coordinate 25,925,058 downwards.
TGCATATTCTTTTTCCTTTCCTTTTCCTACCATCACTTCCTCTTTGCCCACATTCCCTGTCAAATTTCCACTTATCAGTCCAAATCAAGATTGTCCAATCCAATCTTCCAGCAGAGTTTAGCTCCAGCCACAATTAAACGGACCTGGGGCCGGTTGCATAAAGAAAAAAATAATTGATGACTAACTTGTAAGACTAATCTTAGCAGTTTAAGACTGTTCATAACTTATTATTTTTAGCCAGTTGCGTAAAAACATAGATTGGTATAATTTGATACAGAAAATAAGACTTATTACCCTTAACTAACTGCTGTTGGTTATACTAGTTCTTAAGACACAGTCTTTACATAATGGCTATGTTTATGCAACTGGCCCCTGAACTTGTTAATCAAGGTCTTCAGGATCTTTAGAAACTTCCAGGCAGGTGTGTTGGAGCTAAACTCTGCAGGAAGGTGGCCCTCCAGGAGCAGGAATGGACATTCTTAATTCAGAATAAATTGTTCACTAATTTATATATACCAACGCTCTTCAACTCCAGTCCTGGAGTGCCAGTGTCCTGCTGAGTTTTGCTTTAACCCTAACCAAACACACCCAAACAAGGCTAATCAAGGGGTCCAGAATTGCTTGCAAATTACAGACAGGTGGATTAGACTGCGATTGGTAATAAAGTCTGCAGCACACTGACCCTCCAGGACTGGAGTTGAAAAGGCCTGTTTTATACATTTTATGTTTGTGAGTTTATGAACTTATTATTGGGATTTAATGTCCCTCAGTTGGTGCCATATCTGCAGTCAAACCTCAGTCACTTTGAGAACCTGGAGATCTTGAACTTCAGAAATGGAAGTATTGTGGTGAATAACCGTATGAAGTTTGGGAAGCCTGTTCCACGTGAAGTCAATGCTGCCGTTTACCTCATTCTTGAGGAATTCTGCAACACAGCTTACCAGACCATGAACCTTGCCATTGACAAATATTCTTTGGATGTCGAATCAGGTACAAAAAATTCAGGAAACTCTCACTTTGGAAATGCAGCCTGTATATAATGTGTTCAGGTCACATGCCACCTTTATGCAGCAAATAATCAATCTGTGTGTATGGTTGTTTGTTTTTAGGGGAACATGCAGACCCATGCAAGTTTCAGGCATGTAATGAGTTTGCAGAATGTACAGTGAACCGCTGGTCAGGTGAGGCTGAATGTGTGTGTAATGCTGGTTACTTCAGTGTGGATGGACTACCCTGCCAGAGCATCTGTGACCTTCAGCATGACTTCTGCCTGAATGATGGGAAATGTGACGTCATTCCAGGCCAAGGAGCCATCTGCAGGTATGTTTGTTTAGATTATATAATGCTCAAGAAAGTTTCGTGCAAATTTAAGAAATCCCAAAAAACAGATCATATATTGAACAGCGAGGTCTATACCTAATCATCCCCATATACTGATTGGCTTCATCACTCTGTCTACTCTCCACCAATAAGCTGGTGTGTGCTGGGCATTCTGGTGCAATATGGCTGCCGTTGCATCATCCAGGTGGATGCTGCACATTGGTGGTGGTTGAGGAGATTCCCCCTTCTATGTAAAGCGCTTTGAGTACCCAGAAAAGCGCTATATAAATGTAACAAATTATTATGTGTGTGTCTGCTCTGTAGATGCCGTGTGGGGGAAAACTGGTGGTACAGAGGGGAACATTGTGAAGAATATGTTTCTGAGCCACTCGTGGTTGGCATAGCCATAGCATCTGTTGCTGGGTTCCTGCTGGTGGCATCAGGAGTAATCTTCTTCTTAGCAAGAACTCTGAGAGACCAGTATGACAGGGATGAGACGGAGGACCAAGTACGGTAAGACACATTCTCTATCACAGTCAATCTGGGGTGCATTTCCCGAACAACGACATAACTCACTGCTTAACTATCGTAGTACTATGCATCGTTGAAGAAACCAACTAGCTAACGACTGTTTCCCGAAACCATATTGTCGCAAATTGGTCGTTCAACCATGATGTCACACAGGTGGAGGAGTAATAACTTCTTTTAATCTGTTTGAGATCGAATTGATGCTAGATGTTTTGCTATAAATTACGGACATGGCATCTGAGGACTATTTCAAATTTTTCTCAGTTATTTTGCTTTATTTCCAGATTCAATCATAGGCTTGTTCTTACGTAGCAAAGCACGTTCACACATTCAACAACTATGCTTTAAATCTCTTGACAAATTAAAAGACGTAAATTATGTATTCTAAATTGAAGATATAGATTGTACTGAATGTCAGCTTGCTTATTTGACTTAAGATAAGGATTTATTGACTCCAGATGTCATGCAAACAAGAAACTATGCTTCTAACCACAGCACGAGAGCTGATTGATTGTTGGAACGATGTTTTCGGGAAACACCGACTCGTTGAACTATGCTGATAACGACGGAACTAGCGACCATAGTAACGATGCTTTCGGGAAACGCACCCCTGGTAAATTGCAACTTTGTTCCAACTCGCATACTTTCACTGTTCATTATAATATTATTTCTATTATAGACAAAGTCTATAAGTGAACTTCAGTACATGAAGTCTGAGCCTTCAGAGCCAATCACCTGACATGAACCCTTGATAAGAGTTTGACCTTTGAATAAAGTAGCCTTGAGATTCTAGAAAGGTCCTATGTCACACAAAAAAAATCACAATGAAATATCTAAATTTCAATAAAAGCTAAATTAAACCATTAAATTGTAATGGTGATGACTGCGAACTTACAAATTGTTTAATGAAAAACTAGTATTTTTAAATAAAACTAAGGTTTTAATTTTGCATTACACACTAAACCAAGTCAAATCTTGAAATCAATTATTTATTGAAATTATTATGAATGAGTCTGTTTCATATACATTTAAAGTGCCCCTATTATGCCTTTTCAAGTATTACCTTTCGTGCAGTGGTAATATAGCTGTTTGTAAATGTTAAAGGTCTGCAAAGTTTTAAAGATCAGAGTGGATGACAAATAAATTTGTAATTTGTAAGAATAGATATCTAACTGCCTAAACGAGTTGTCAGCAACTCCAGTCTCACTTCCTGTAGCATACCTATGTATGTACCCACCTTCAAACCCTGTAGCTGTAGCTGGGGCCTGGAAGAGTTTAGTTTGTGTTGACGACATGTTAACAAGACGCTGTTTTCAGCCTTGCAAATCCACTTTGCATGCACTTCAAAAACTCACGCTGGAATTGATATGGGAAAAATGATGCCATCTTTACTGTTTGCATCACGGTGTATACAAGCGCTGAGGAGCTGAAATTCAGATATAGTAATGGCCGTTTTGTTTCTGTCACACACACTAAGCAGTTGACCAATCACAACAGACTGGGCCATCTGACCAATTAGAGCAGAGTATGCTAGTGGAAAGGAGGGGTTTAGAGAGACTGAATCTTTGAACAAACCATTTTCAGACTCTTTGACAAATGAGTTGATGTGCAATGTATATTATGAGAATTTAAGTATTTTTTTTATCCTTGATGCATGTTCATTTATTGTAGAACTACAAAATTAGCAGTTTTAAAATTAGCATAATTTTCAACTTTTCAAATAGCATAACAGGGGCACTTTAATGTTCTTTTTCTCTCTCTTAAATCTCTTTAATTACTGCATGTGCATTACCTAGGAAGAAGTTTACATCTCCAGTAATGCCATTATGAGATTTGCATTAATTCATCAACAAGGCTGATCTTTGATCCCTTGACCCTCTTTAGGCCATGACTTCTTACCCCTGTGGATTTAACAATGTCTGTTGCAAATTTGTGTGTGTATACATGTTTGTATGAAGGGGAGAGGACAGGCCACCGTTTATAGACACAGCCACAAAGTATAACCCAATGTTCGAGAGCGATTTAACAACAGGCTACAGCCATTATTACCAGCGGTACCCAGAGCCCCCAGTCCACAGCAGCGCCAGTGCTGAAGCATCCACTGACTTCAGCAGTGAAGAGATACGCCATATTTATGAGAACAGCGAACTCACCAAGGAGGTATGGGTCTGTGTTCATAAAAATAGAGTAATATATTCACAAAATATATTAATGGTATACCCGTTTAGATCAGCAAGTTCATTTTTTTTAAAACAATTTGAAAGTGTATGTACATGTTGTTTATGGAATTATCTCTTCCTGTCCATTCCATAGGAGATTCAAGATCGCATACGTATCCTTGAACTCTACACGAGAGATCGTCAGTTTGCAGATTTTTTGCAGCAGCATCAAATGTAAGATTTTTAAGATGTCTAATTCATAGAATATAGCTTTGCATAATTTCACCCCTCATGTTTTGTTTTTATTTTATTTAATCAGAACAATGGATAATCGAAGAGAAAGTTCCTCAACATAGGACATGTCCAATATCCTGCTGGGTGCATGACATTGAAGGTGAAAGCAATGTTATGAGAACGGCATGTTATACTTTAACAGTATGTTTTCTGTCTCCAATGTTGCATCTAGTGTAAACATAAGTGGAACTTTTGGGCTTTTTTTATTTATTCTAAAACATTGTTTGTATTGATTTCCTTGTTGTGTTCCTCTTCCAGAAACTTGCCTTGTCTTTTGGGAAATGACCTCTCAGTGTTTCCTGAGCAAAAGCCTCTCTTTTTCCTCTTAGAGACTTTTGCCATCACAAATAAAAATGGTTAACTATAGATCTTTCTTAAAATAAGCTATTTTGTTGCTTTTATTATTATATTTTCCCTACTGTTATATACCATTTCCCTTTTTTTTCTGTATTAGAACAAGATCGCAGTCACAGACAATGCCATTGGTTGAAATGTTTTGTTAGTGCCTTCTATTCTGATAGCTGTGGTCCGTCTCTCAGCCAAACAATCTTTGGATTTGAGAGAAAAAGATCCCTGATGCATTATTCTTGAAAGTTACTTGAATCACAGACCATTAATGTTCTATTACTTTTAGTACATTACATTTATTTTGTATTCTTTGGTACCTTTTATAGGTTCACTGCTTGTCAGAAAATTTTAAGACAAAAGAAACAGCTAATTTTAACGTTTATTTGATTGAATATCAAAAATGTTTGAAAATTAACCGAAAACGAACAAAACAATAAAAAGTGGCCTCTAATAACGTGCCCATTTATGAAAGAACAAAAAATGCTGCAAAATCCAAAATTTTATTTTGAAAAGTAGATTTGCCTCTTTACATTTCTGAATGAAGATTGGGAGTATTAACAGGGGTTATAGTTTTATTATGTGACAATAATGCATATTATTATTGTTTTAACTGCCCTTAACGGAGTGGCTGCTTTAAGCCAAAATCCCTTTAAGGCAAGTCACTTCACTTGGCAGCCATATAGCAAACATTTTCCGGCAGCTATTTTCTATGTACAGTGTGTTATAGTCATAGAAGTACAGTTCCTATACTTGAATAAAGTAAGACCAAAATCTTTGAACACATTTGTTTCAGAAACATATTTCAAATCAGCAATAAAATACAGCAGTGGTATTATAAATCTATCTATAAGCTCAAATCATGGCTCATTTGACAAAAAGGCTAGACTTTGATTCCTACTGCTATTTAGTGTGGCAATTTCTCCCATTCTTTTTTCAGTGAGTGGTCTGTCACCACCTCCCTGCAATAATGACTGTTGCAATAATTGACATTTGTATGTATTGTTTTTTACATTATTTACTGTATTTAAAGATGTATCAGTTGGGATAGTTCAGAAACAAAATAAATTACTGTCATCTTTTAAATACATCATTACTCATGTTGGTAAATGATTTGTTGGAAATTGTCATATTTGTGTGGATGATGCCTTTAAGAAGTTTTGTGAGAATTAAATGTTGTTGCACTGAAGACTTTTATTTACACGTTTTATTACAGGTGCTAAGTCATTGTTTACAGTATGGTTTATTGCCATTTGTCTCATTTAGTGTGCACTGTAGTGTGTGAACGATATGATGTCTTTTCCTGAGTTGGTCTGCTGGTCTTCCACGTATCACAGCTAATTTAGGAGTACAGAGAGCTCACTACAATTAGTCAAAGCTGAGATTACAGCCCAGATTACGAGGAATTACTGTACCTGCAGCCTAGGCTGTAAACACGGAGTTGTGACTATGTTTGTTGGTCTTTTATACCATGAAAATGCTTACATGTAAATGGCTCTATATGTAGTAGGCCTACTACATAGTGAGGTCTAGTCTTAGACTTAGACAGACAACATATGTGCAATTGTAGGCTACATCATGTGTGTTTGGAATGGCATGAGGCATTTTGGGTGAATTGATCATTTAATGAAAGTGAAAAGATCTCCTGAGTCGCATACTTCATTTTGTTGATTTTATGAGAAACAAATGGAGACCAATGTAGTAATAAGTAACACATGAAAGGCATAATTATGCATAATTTATTTGCTAGTGTTATAACCAAAGAGAGCATGAGAAAGGGCTACAATCAGAACCAGACTGGGTGCTTGAGCCACAAAGAAATGGTATTTTTTCCCCTCTCTACAATATCAGTAGTGAAAGAGATCTGATGGTCCAGTGATTTTGTCAACATGTCAATGTTAATTGAATAACTTGCAGCTACACTTCAGAATGTAATCTCTAGAGGGCGTTGTTTGGGTTTTACTATTTCAAAGTAGCCTACTCAATGGATTACACAAGACTACATGATCAAGTGGCTGTTGTAAAATTCCTATGCTGCTCTATTTTAGGTTCTGCGTTGGCTATGAGAGAGTGTTTTCACTCTATAGATGTTGCAACAGTTCTTGTAAGTAGTGATGGGAGAAACTAAGTTTTTCAAATCTCTAATTCAATTGAAGGGTTGTGTAGGAAACCCTGGTACCCCGTACCCCGCCCATACTGTCTATGGTTTTTCCGAAGCGCTTGAAACATTGCACACTGACGACACCACATTGTCAAGATGTTGTAAATACAATGAGAACACATATCAAAATGTAACCTTTTAAATGTAATCTACAATAACACCATGAATATGAAGAGTCTGTATAATTTTTTTATTTTTTTTTCATTAGTACTGTTTTGTGTTAGGACTTGGCAAGTTGGCAAACTTGACTTTGCAAACCAATTAGGAACAATTGTAATTCCCTTTTTTATGTTATAATCGAACTAAAATTGATTAGTTGAACCTACATTCAAAACTAACCCAAGATCAGATAAAACCATCAGACAATCTTTCGGGGGTTCCCTACGCCCTCTAGTGGTGAATCAGCAGATTTTTTAATTGTAATTCATTTTTTATTGAAGTAGGCTACAAACGTTTCGAAACAATAGTAATGAAGCCTCATTTGCTGAAATCACTTAACGTTGTAATTTTGTAATTACCGTTTACGAGATGACAACGTGACTTCTGATCTCTAAACGGATTCATGTCCTGGAAATTATGCGTTTATATGGCGCACAGCGCACCACCAACGCCAAAATGAATATGCAGTTGTCAGGTGGTAAAAATCTGAGCTCTCAGAAAATTACTGGTTTAATTACAAGTTTAATGCGGCCTTCATATGCTATCAGGAATTTCGGTCACATCTAAATTTAGATTAGAGTCCAATTCTCACTATAACTAACTGACTTTTGCCTCAATAAACTCCTAATTGGGCTGCTTATAAATACATTAGTCAGTTATTAAGTTTAGGTAGGCCCATTGGGTAGGATTAGGGGTTTTGAATAATGTCATGCAGAATAAGGAATTCTTTATAAGCCTAGTCTACCAATAAAGCAAGTAGCCTACCAAAGCGTAAAAAAGAATGCTTTATAAGTAGCTACCAATAAACGGCCAATATCCTAGTAATATGCATGTTAAGCAATTAGTTAATAGTGAGAATTGGACCCCAAACTAAAGTGTTCATGAAGCAGTGTTTTGAAAATGACCATCACTAAAGGTAGGCCTACTACTGTTTTATTTATCCTATTAAGGGGTTGTATTAAACCTGCAAAGTTTTTTTTTTTGTAAACTTTAAGAAGTTTAAAAAGTGTCTCTAGCATTTTAAAATTGAATGGACTATGGCCCCAAGTTGATATGGCTGTGTGTCATGGATGTAAGATATAGCCTCGGTTACTTTCGGAATCTAGTGTGGAAACAATTCATTCAGGTAATATTTGCTTATTATTCATACAATTAATTTTACATACTAGTTTTAGCATAGGCTACTGTAGTAGGGAGATACAGGAATATTCGAACATGGGAAAATATATAGCTCACCACACACCAGCTATATGTGGGGGTTGTGAAATGCTTAACCACGAAATTAAGTTTCAAAATCCAAATGAATCAAATGAGATTGAGTCTTTTCTGAGTCAATGAATGCACGCGTCACCTGATCCACACATGCACATCTTCTTTGTTGCATGCAAACTTCTAGGCTGCCATTCAAAATCAATTGTTGATATCAATAATATATTTCATACTAGTAGGACAATTACATCATTACCAGTAAAAATCAGAATTCCTGTCGGTGACGTCGGTGTCCGCGCCGGAGAAGGTTGTGACCGTGCCGGAGACGTCTGTGCTGAGATGGCGGTGTCCGTACCGGAGACTTGGGTGTCCGTGCCGGAAACGTGGGTGTCCGTTCCGGTGTCCGTTCCTGTGTCCGTGCCGGAGACGTCGGTGTACGTGCAGAGAGACATCCTAGTATAGTCATATGTCCGGGCCGGAGACGTCGGTGTCCGTGCCAGAGGCGCTGATGTCCGTTCCGGTGTCTGTGCCGGAGGCGGTTGTGACCGCGCCGGAGTCCGTGCCGGAGACGCCGGTGCCCGTGCCGGAGACGCCGGTGCCCGTGCCGGAGACGCCGGTGCACGTGCCGGAGACGTCGGTGCCCGTGCCGGAGACGTCGGTGCCCGTGCCGGAGACGTCGGTGTCCGTGCCAGAGGCGCTGATGTCCGTTCCGGTATCCGTTCCGGTGTCCGTGCCGGAGGCGGGAGTGTCTGTGCCGGAGGCGGCTGTGACCGTGCCGGAGACGTCGGTGCCCGTGCCGGAGACGTCGGTGCCCGTGCCGGAGACGCCGGTGCCCGTGCTGGAGACGCCGGTGCCCGTGCCGGAGACGCCGGTGCCCGTGCCGGAGACGCCGGTGCCCGTGCCGGAGACGTCGGTGCCCGTGCCAGAGGCGTCGATGTCCGTTCCGGTGTCCGTTCCGGTGTCTGTGCCGGAGACGGTTGTGACCGCGCCGGTGCCCGTGCCGGAGACGCCGGTGCCCGTGCCGGAGACGCCGGTGCCCGTGCCGGAGACGCCGGTGCCCGTGCCGGAGACGCCGGTGCCCGTGCCGGAGACGCCGGTGCCCGTGCCGGAGACGCCGGTGCCCGTGCCGGAGACGCCGGTGCCCGTGCCGGAGACGCCGGTGCCCGTGCCGGAGACGCCGGTGCCCGTGCCGGAGACGCCGGTGCCCGTGCCGGAGACGCCGGTGCCCGTGCCGGAGACGCCGGTGCCCGTGCCGGAGACGGTTGTGCCGGTGCCCGTGCCGGAGACGGTTGTGCCGGTGCCCGTGCCGGAGACGCCGGTGCCCGTGCCGGAGACGCCGGTGCCCGTGCCGGAGACGCCGGTGCCCGTGCCGGAGACGTCGGTGCCCGTGCCAGAGGCGTCGATGTCCGTTCCGGTGTCCGTGCCGGAGACGGTTGTGCCGGAGACGCCGGTGCCCGTGCCGGAGACGCCGGTGCCCGTGCCGGAGACGCCGGTGCCCGTGCCGGAGACGTCGGTGCCCGTGCCAGAGGCGTCGATGTCCGTTCCGGTGTCCGTGCCGGAGACGGTTGTGCCGGTGCCCGTGCCGGAGACGCCGGTGCCCGTGCCGGAGACGCCGGTGCCCGTGCCGGAGACGCCGGTGCCCGTGCCGGAGACGCCGGTGCCCGTGCCGGAGACGCCGGTGCCCGTGCCGGAGACGCCGGTGCCCGTGCCGGAGACGCCGGTGCCCGTGCCGGAGACGCCGGTGCCTGTGCCGGAGACGCCGGTGCCCGTGCCGGAGACGCCGGTGCCCGTGCCGGAGACGTCGGTGCCCGTGCCAGAGGCGTCGATGTCCGTTCCGGTGTCCGTGCCGGAGACGGTTGTGCCGGTGCCCGTGCCGGAGACGCCGGTGCCCGTGCCGGAGACGCCGGTGCCCGTGCCGGAGACGCCGGTGCCCGTGCCGGAGACGCCGGTGCCCGTGCCGGAGACGCCGGTGCCTGTGCCGGAGACGCCGGTGCCCGTGCCGGAGACGCCGGTGCCCGTGCCGGAGACGTCGGTGCCCGTGCCAGAGGCGTCGATGTCCGTTCCGGTGTCTGTGCCGGAGACGCCCGTGCCAGAGACGCTGGTGCCCGTGCCGGAGACGCCGGTGCCCGTGACGGAGACGCCGGTGCCCGTGCCGGAGACGCCGGTGCCCGTGCCGGAGACGCCGGTGCCCGTGCCGGAGACGTCGGTGTCCGTTCCGCTGTCCGAGCCGTTCCGGTGTCGGTGCAGGACACGGTGTCCGTGCCGGAGACGTTGGTTTCTGTGTCGGAGATGGTAGTGTACGTTCCGGAGACGTTGGTGTCTCTCAGTCTTTATTCACCTTTTTCTCATGTTTTTCATTAAATATGGAATAGAATAGCGTAGTTATAATAGGGCCACATTGTAATGCAGTGTTACAACATGCCCCACCTGCACAACTGGGATTTAAATACTGCTAGTGTCTTCTGCTAGTTAGCGAAGCATTAAAGAACCATATCAACTGTTAGGCTAAATAACATATAGGAGATTAAAATAATGTCAGATTTGTCTAATTTAAAATAAACACTAAAAATAGAGATGAAATAGTTACATAAGTAAGAAATGTACTTTTTCTATGGTTAGATAAAAGTTCAGTGATATCTCCTAAAGATTTCTGGATTTTGGCGCAATTTTTTCTCTATAGAGTGTTGATATGGCAACTAGTAAATACACTAAATGCGACTACTTCTGTCGAGATTCTGAAGTGGGCATTAGATGGACACTTTACTATCCTGTGAAGCCACTAGAGGGGACTTATGAATGGAAGTGGAGTGACGCAACTGACGCTTGGTAGGTAGCATACTTTTTTAACGGTAGAGAAATAAATTCAAATGTAGGCCTACCTACTCAGTACGCGAGTTTGGACGCAATGTTTGATTTCTAATTCAGTATATAATACAAAAACAGGGAATATAGATTCACCCCCTTCATTACTTTAATGGATTTGTTTAATAAAATAACTGCAACACATAATAAGAACACATTATATCCATGACAGAATGTGAAACTAGGCTATAGTAGGCTATGCTAAATTATAAGTCTTTGCTTGAGAGAGTGCCGGAGACAGTCGCAGAAAAGGATACTTCCAGTAATTGGTGTGCATCCAGTGATAAATTTGATAAACGTCCTGCTGCAGGGCATGCTTGTACAGTATTTGTCAGTGTTACAGTCCTATTGATGCTGTGTGCTTAGACTTTTCTGGCATTGTTAATAATGAATCATCCTCCTGAGTACAATTCATCAGTCCCCCAAATACACATATGCCGCCAACAGCTGAGTTTAGTCACTTTTTCTTTCTTTGGAAAAAAAACACAAACACATGCACATAAAAATGTTCACAACATTTAACACCACTAATCGTTGATGTCAGACTCAAGGGCCACCAATGACCAAACTTTACAGTCAATTTTGTCTTCTGTGTGGGCCGATAAGTGCTTGTTATTTTAGTGGTTTATGCGAACATATTTTGTCCACACCTTAGTTTTTTCTACTTGTGTTTTTGTCTGTTTGTTGATTGGTATGCCATGTGTGTCTGTTTATATTTGTTGTTTTGTGTCGTGACCAAAATTTCTTCTACAGGAATGTGCGTGAAGTTCATTTGGTTCAGCACTACTCTTCCTTTGAGCCAATCACAGCTGCAGAGCAAAACACACACAATCATCTGCACCAAACCATCACACTGCAGGCAAGAGGCTTGATAATCCATTGTTTCCCAACTTGTTCTGTCTTTTGTACCACCATAGTCCAATGAGTAGGTCTCTTAGCACCCCTTCATTGACACTATAAACTAGACATGTGTAATTTCATTCATATTATACTACATATTCGTTATGATTATTATTCTGAAGATTATTTAAACATTTTGATATTCAGACCAACAGCACATTGTACATTTTAGACAAAATTCCAGCCTAATCTGTTTGTTTTTTCTCTGTTAACGAAAATAGTTGCAAATTAGATCAAAATCAATGACTCATTCATAAACACAGACAATTTTGTATTTAAATGAATGTGTTGTTTTTAATTAATTGTTTGAGTAAATGATTCAATGACTGCATTCGAAATCGCATACTTTCTGAGTAGGTATTTCTTTTGAATAATTACTTCCCTCAGCCCATATGTAAACCATAATGTTTTCTAAATTGAACCCAGATTTTGAGGGAACTAGTGACTACTGGATTATTTGAGACACTGCTTAGAATTGAAAGAAGTTGAGAACAAACAATAGAGTAAAGAGTAGAGTACTTTTCAACAAAGTTTCTGTATGCAACCATGGTGGACAGTTGTCAGAGTAGCTATCCCTGTTTCAAAAGAGAAGTTTATTAATATTGCAGGCCCAGTAATATTGCTGGAAGTTGGGAAGTGTGAGTCCTCCCTTAGCCTTGCGAAGTTATAGGATTGATTTCTTAAGGCGAGCAGGTTTATTGTCCAATAGAAATTAGCGCAAAAGGTGTCAAAGCCATTCAAGAAAAGTGTATCAAAAGAGAACTCCGGGCAATTTTTAAGTTAATCTTGATCGTTATACCTTTCTGAGTACTGTATAGGGAAAAAAACGAACCGGATTGGTGCTTGCAACACGGAGCTGCTACCGCTAATGCCCAGAGCTCCCACTCAGCTAAAACGGGAGTTATGGGGGCATATTCATAAAGAGTGTTTTTGTGCCTCTTAACAGACACAAAATGCAATTAAAATGTCTGTCCAACATGAACAGGGTCCTTACATGACAACAAGATGCGTTTAGCAACTTAGCCATTGTAGTCTCACGCTGAAGTCCCGTGGGAACTCCCGTTGTAGCCGGGAAAAGGTGTTGACTGAAGAGTGTGAGGCTAGTTCTTCGTCTGTATACTCGGGTTCGAATAAATAAGGACGACCATCAAACTCAAAAGCCTCTTCCATGTGTTCAAAATCTTCTATATTCTCCATAGTTACATTACGAACCATTTCTTCTTCATTTGTGAGCAACTCCGATCATCAATCTTCACACACACGACACTCCTCCCGCCTGCACACTTCTATTTACCTTTTCCCGTCTACAACGGGAGTTCCCACGGGACTTCAGCACGAGACTAGCTAGCCGTCTAAAACACTATTAAGGTGAATTTAAACAATGGCTAAGTTGCTAAACGCATCTTGTTGTCATGTAAGGACCCTGTTCATGTTACCTTGGAAATGGAAGACTAATCTTAATTCATCCCTTAGACACCTCTTGGCTCATTGCTTTATCAATGTGCCCAAGGTAAAGGCATCGCAGAATAATTACTGACAGCCCAGGGGTCCCATGATCAGATCCTCTCTGCCTAAAGTGGATGAATGCAGTCCGTTTCCATCATGAATGCAACTTCCGCTTGATTGGAGTCTGAAAGATAAAGTCCTGTACATATGCCATAGACACTGGCGCGTCAAACAAACAATGACAGAGAGCTGATAGAAAACAGACAGAGTAGGAAAGAGGTGATCCCTGTTTCCCTGACATCTCAAAGCACGACTCTTAAACATGTGACTGCTGCCAACAGCAGAAACACGCCAGTCCTGAAAACAATGTGGAAAGATTGATCCGCTCATATTAAGCGATCTGTCACACATACGATTAAGCAACTGAAATTTCCCTGGTACCCATGTTATTGTATATACACAGTAAATTCATGAATATATCATTCATATTCATACTTAGACGACTGGTCCTCTGCTGTTTAAGGCTGAGTCTGTTTGTGATGTAGTTGGCATTTTTATAATGAAACATCTGTGCTGAATTTTCAATTATTTATCCTGAAACACCTCCAAGAGTGAGGAGGGGTGAAAAAAAGTGGAAAACTTCTGGTCACAAAAACAGCAGTAACTAAAATGCTGTCATGTAGTTCAAGTAACACTGTGTAAAATAGGCCTACCTGTTTAACATATATATGGTATAAATCTGTTATGAAACCCATAAAATCACTTTTAATGCAGCCAAATATAGCTGTATATTGCTTTGTAGATTTTATTTGACAATAATCTTGACAAATGTGACCAAAGTCCTTGTATGTTTGACAACATATACCGGTAAATGAAATCAGACAAGATCAAGGCTGCTTCAATAATTTAGCAAGTAAGCATTAAGCTGATGAATTTAACCAGAACAACTAAATAAAATGAATGCTATTTTTAATAGTGTGTCAATAAATAGTGTGTCAGGTCAGGACCATAAGCATACACTATAAAAAAAGTTTGGGGTCAGTAGATAAAAAAAATAAAATAAAAAAAGAAGCAAGGATCCAGTAGATTGATCCAAACTGACAACAACTTTTACATTGTTGCTAAAACAATATTTCAAATAAATCCTGATCTTTTTAACTTTATATTCTTCAAAGAATTATTTACAGCCAGCATATTATAATGTTTTGGATCATGTTACCCTGAAGACTGAAGGAATGGCTGTTGAAAAATAAACTTGGTCATCATAGGAATTAATTACATTTTAAAATATATTAAAATACAAAGCAGTTATTTTAAAATTAAAATACTTTTTCACAATATTACTGTTTTTGCTATATTTTTGATTTAAAACAACAACAACATTAAACCATATCTTAACCCCTAACTTTTTAACGGTATAGTGCAGACCAATATTAATACAATTCTTAAACTATTAAATTAGGTAAATACGCTGCTGAGCTTGAACTTATACCCTGGTTTCAACATCTCATTCTTTTGCCAACTGACCGCAAAGGCATTGGCAGAAAAAATGGCAAATTTAACAAACTCCAGCAGATTATAATAATTTGTTTGGTCACAATGATTTGTCAACTGTAAATTTTTAAAGATGGGTTAAAATGGGTTAAAGACTGTTTGTTTGAACCATAATTAATTATTAATAGGAGACAGAATGCTGAGAATGACATGTTCAAAACCCTCTAGACAGTTGACCTCACAAACCAAATAATTTCATGGAAACAATTATTGTTATATTGTGAATCATCAGAAGCCTGGAACATTGTTACATAGATGCTATAAATAACATTATTTTGTACATTTTTAACATGTTCATTTTATTAATGAATGAATTTCAATCAGTCTTCAAACATTTCTTCATGTTTTTCTCATTTAGCTGTGGTTAAATAGATTTAGTCAGAGAAATGGGTAACATATGGTATTATATTTTTTTGAACAGTGACACTGTGTGAAAAAAAAAAATCAAGGCAACGACTTAACAGTAGGCTACTTTTTAAAGAATTTTTTCATTCAAGTTTTTCATTCTTGCCTTCCAGATTTCTTTTTCAGTAAATTGCCATTATTTCTTACATAGTGTTATGTGTTTCTAATAAGAATTATACTCATGTGTTTTTAGTCAAAGTAAATCACATTTCTTAGTATTTGTGACTGAGGAATTTCCTATTGAGAAAACCATGTTTCGTTCTGTTAACAATTATGTGTAGTATCTTTAATTAAATTCAATTTAGTTAAATTCTTACATCCGAATTATGTACGTACTTTGACTTATTACAGTTTTTTTATTAGTTTTTTTTACCGTTTACCTACTTAAAGTATTTTTTCCCTAAACTCTTAACACCTACATCACACCAAACCACATTTTGTTCATTAAAAACTAAATATATATTTTTTAAAAATACATCATAGAAACTCTACATTTCAAGAAACATCCATGATTTTGAAGAAAGTGTAAACATTTTAGAAATGTGTTTATTAACTGCATTGTGTGAAAACAACATGAACATGATTAGATGTTGTGCTAAATGTGTTTAGAGGTCTGAAAATGTGACTACAGATTGGACAAAAGAATGTTAGCAATTGTAAAAAAAATAAAATAAAATAAAAACCCATACCGTTTATGTTATGTGACACTAAAAATGATCAGAATCGTTTTTATTTAGTTTGGAATTTTGAAATTTGGTTGTAATAGATTTGCTTATCATGGATTTAGTTGCTTTATTCTGTAATCATATTTAATCAAAGTAAATAATGGATCATTAATATAAACATTATACAAAATATTTTGGAACACCACAAATGCATTTCTTTTTAACAAGGGTCCCAATTCTTGCTTGGCAATTTCTTACAGCAACTCATTTTTAAGTTGAACACACACGCACACATGAAGTGAGGCAGAGGAAAAGATGCAGCAGAAAAACAGAGAGTGTCGAAATGGTGTGTGTGTGTGTGTGTATATGTGTATATATATATATATATATATATATATAGAGAGAGAGAGAGAGAGAGAGAGAGAGAGAGAGAGAGAGATAATCCTAAAGGTTTAACAACAACAGTGTGACATCATAGGGTCCCTCCCTCTTGTTAATAATCCAGCATAGATGGTGCAGTCGTACAATCACACACACCCATTTCCAAAAACACAAAATCATACCACAGTTTCTCTCACAGAGAGTGTCCATTGACACCTGATCTGAGTTCACTTTAAAAGACAAGGAGAAAACATATGATTCAAGAAAGAACAACTAGAAGTTTAAAGATAAGAGGTTTGAGTGGACTATATGAGCTCTGTATTGTGTTTTTTCGGAGGAAAAAAAGGACAACATGCAAGCCTTCCTCCTCTTCCTCTGCGAGATCTTGCTGCTGAGACAGACCTCCGCAAGCACACTGAGAGGTACCAAAACAAAGCAATTCAACTTTCTAGACAAGTTCAACATATTCAGACAATAACCATATGAACAATATCAATATTCAGTTCAAATAATCAAATTAATATTTATGAATTATTTATTTGTATAAAGTGTTACAGATTTCTACCTGTAATGGTGAGTTGGGAAAAAAATCTAAATGCTTAACCATGCAACTTTTAAAATAAATTGCATGCAGAGGGAAAAAGTCTGCATATGCCTAATGTAATGAAATATGAAGTCGTACGTCTGGTATGCTGTGGATGCATGGTACTGGTTAAAGGATGCAAGCTCAGCTGTTGTCAATATAGCTGAATGGTTTTTATTTGTGTTTGGGATAATGCAACAATTTGCTGCAATTGTGACTTTTTATAAGAGTACATTGAAATAATTAATTGATAATGTTTTTGTTTAATCCGTAAATAATTTATATTAACAGTGAATATAGTGAAAGTCTATTTGAAGGTCATTTGAATGAATTTGAATGAATGGATTGAAGCCAATTTTTATTGGCTGTCAGTAATTGATTCTATACTGAAATTGCTATATTGTGTGCAGTATTGTGTGTGTTTATATCTTTTACTGGCAGCAAATACAAGGTCACATCAGGAGGCAGGTCTTTGGTGTGTGTATCTGTTTCCTGTTAAAGCCTGAATCTGTGCAGTGGGGTTGTTAAAAAATGAGTTCATGAAAGGTGGGTGCATGGGCGTTGGTTGAATGTGGATTAATTTAGTTTCCTTTTAGTTTCCTTTGTGCAATATCAAAAATGACTTGTATGTGCATGTAAAAAGACCGTGACTGTTGCAAGTTGACAGACATAAAGCATAATATACTAAACAAGTAATGCCGTTAAGGATTGAGCTGCTCATCATATGGCGGTGTCTTATTGTAAAGCCGCGGTCATACTAGACTATAAGCACGCAAAAGTTTTACAGGCACTGCAACGGTTGCAAAATTATGTCAGGTTCTGCAGCATCTTTTTTTAAAACATAATTCAACCGTATAATATAAAAAATGTGCAATCTCCTCCACTTTACAGCAACACTGCAGATTTAAAGTTTGCATTCTTTTAATTCAGTTAAAAGGTCACTGCGGCATATCAATATTCTATTGGTCACTCGTCTTCACATGATAGGAATTTGCATGTCAGAGTTCACCAAACATGAATCTTGGAACACAACGGAATGAGAAACTTCTTCACTTGAACTTGTGTTTCCTGTCCCCCGCGTTCGTATGAATGGAAGCCAATGGAACAAAAAGTGTAGTGTGACCGCCCCTTAACACACCTCAACACTGACTAATTATCTCCAGGCCACCCATCTGTTTATAAGGTCACTGAGGTTCTATAAACCAAAGAAGTTCTAATTGCCATAGAAATCCCTGTCTGTCAATTCATTGTTGTCGTGTTGTACACACTTTTCCAAATGTTTTTTTTTTTGCATCCACCCACTCCTCTTTTTTTAATCATCAAAAATCATATGCAGTGTCTCAGAATAAGCCGTTTGCCACATTGCACAGGCCCTGCCCACGACTGCTAACAAACTCTGCCCTATTAGCCTTGAGTGAGCTGTACACCGCCATGTTTATCTCCAGAGCAGCATTCAAGTAAGAAATGTATTCTTCTTGTTCTTAAAGCTACTTAAGTTATTCAGTCAAGAGCAGCAAGTGATTTTCTGTTTTTCTTTTCTTTGTTTGATTCAAGCAAAGCAGTAGGTTCTATTACACTGCTTTCACTTTAATATGTGATTTATTTCCCTGCTGTTTACATTCACAGACATAATACTGTGTTTGTGAACTTTGATTGTTTTTTAAATAACCTTGTGTGTATTTGACAGTTTAAGCGCAGAGACGTAAAAGAGAACTTTGTTTGATACTCATGACATGCTGTCTGACATCCAGCTCTCTGTGTGTGTGCTTCAGATGTGTACGCTCAGGAAACCATACATCAGGAGTAGGCATGTGACGGTCTCAAATTTTCATGTTGCAATAATTGCTGAAGCTTTTATCACAGTATGCGGTATCATGACAATATTGAAATAAGTTGCAAAAAAAAGTGTTGTAACAGGTTTAATAACTTTTTATTGTAACTAAAAGAACTGAACATTTAAATACAATGAGACAGTACACAAAAATGTATGAAACAAGCAAATGTTTCAAACGAATTAAAGTGCAAAAGAATTATAAAGAACAATAGGTAACACTTTACAATAAGGTCTCATTAGTTGATGTTAGTTCAGGGCCGTGCCGAGACCTTTGGAGGGGCAGGTGCTCAAAGTATAAATGGTACACATGGAACAAGGCTTTAAATAGGGCTTTGCTCGAAATATCAATACAGCAATATATCGTGACGAATTCCTTGCTGATATGCGTAGGTCTATCGTTACGGATGCTTCTTGCAAACACAAAATCACCCTGCTTAGAGATATACAAATGAACAATTGACATTTCTGGCTTTAAATGAACTATATAGCAGAGTAAAGGTCTAGAAGTATTCAAGTAAAGGAGACCATAGCAGAAATAATCTTAACATTACCATTTGCTCCAATGGTGAAATAAAAAAATCCACTTAGCTGCCTTTCTGTGACTTCCCAATAGATGAAAAAAATATATAGAGAAAAGATGTTAAATGTACCATCACTCCCTCTGCGTTAGAAACACCCTGGCAGCAGTGCTTACTTTTTTCTCTTTTTTGGGGGGTAATTTTGCCATGGGGTAGCCTACTGTAAAACAATGTATGTCATGTGAAAGGTCATCATTTGGGTGGGTCATTTTATTTACGGATAAATTGTAATTGATTAATTTTACTAACAGTTAGATTGGGCAGGCATTCACAAAAGGGCCTTTAATTAAAGAAAGAGGAAATTTTGAAAAGGGCACTTTGGGCATCAAGGGTGCACGTGCATGTGTTACAGAAGTTATTATTCTTTGTTAAAGTTAGTTAAATTATACAACTGTTAGTTCATGTTAGCTCAGATCTATTAAAGTTAGTCCAGATTAAGTTTGAAAGTAAATATACTTAAATCTTTACGGGGTAACCGCTGCATTTTTCTCCTGTCAGAGAGTGTGCATTTTCAGTCGTCTCCTCCACTCGTTCCGCCCATGGTTTCGCCATGCGCTTCTCGTAAAGGCTTATTTACATCAGTGCACGTGTCACTGTCTGTTTGACGCAGCATACAGCGATGTTGTGCATTTAAACGGTTCATGCATGGGTAAAGTATTCTTAAAATTCACTCTAAAAATCTGAACAATTTGTAATAAATAAATATTCGCGAGATTTTTAAGTGCCCACGATAACAATATCATGCATGTTCATTATCGGGATAGCTATATCGTGCCTATTATTACCCATAGAAGAGGCTATTACCGAATACCGGCACATGTCTAGGATGAGTTTAGACTTGATATGGTTTTAAAACGATGATGAAGAACTGATCTCACGTGAGCGTGACCGCGATAGATAGCCTAGTAGGCCTAATAAACCCAAACAGATTTTAGTTTTTGAGTTGTACAGGTGGGGAGCAGCAGCTCATTAGCATTAAAGATACATGCACGAAAAAACATTGTTATTCCTTCCACTAAAAAATGAAGACAAATAAAGATCTTTCTATTTTATTTTATTTTTTATTTTAAATCTGAGCCAGTTCTGTACTCTCCATTGACAGCTATGAGCTACGCAACCACGACTTTGAAAAAAATCTGTTCAGTGCAAAGCGATTGTGTCATGATCCTGGTTCTCTCCTTCTTGGTTTTCTTTCCTTTGTCTCCCTCTGCTGGTCAGTTTGTGTCATACCTTCTCTTTTCCTTACATTCTCGCACACACACCTTTTTGCCTCCTCTCATTACCGTCAGCTGGATCTCATGATCGTTCCATCAACACACCTGTTCTCTATCTTCCCCTTATTTCCACACTATATCTAGTTCTCTCTGACTTGTCTGTATTGTCGGATTATTGTTTGTTCCTCATGCTATTCGTGACCTCTATCGTACTTCTCTGAAGATAGCTCCGTGTTCCGTCCTGTCCTGTCCTGTCGTCAGTGTTTGTTATCTGGAGAATTATCTTCTGCTGTGTTTGCCACTTCTGTGCTATTCAGTCGTCTCCGTGGAGCATAGGAGAGGGATCCTCATCGCTCCCGTGGGTTCTACTTCATCGGATTGAGGTTATCCGGGCCTCCGGCTGAATCCGTCTCGACTACTGGAGAGATCAACGGAGAATCTTCCTATACCTTTTGTCAAGAGACTTTCTGTTTATTCAGCCTAAGAGGCGGTGTCTTATTTTTCATTAAAGAGAGTTAACCAGCTTTCGTCTCCGAACCCTTCTGTTCCTGACAGAATAATCCGACCAGACATGGATCGTGCTGGTGAACTCCCTATCCAAGCCGCCGTGGAGATGCAAGGAGCTTTGCTGGGAAGACACGACGGGGAACTCTCCGCGGCACGTCGTGCAGTGGACTCATTGTCAGCTCAAGTGGCCGATCTTTCTCAACAGCTTCACCTGGTCCGTATGGATGCGGTGCAGCCTGGCACTCAGGATGCCCCTGAGCCACGGGTAAATAACCCCCCTTGTTATTCTGGCGAACCCACGGAATGCCTGCCTTTTCTGACCCAGTGCGAGGTCGTTTTCTCACTCCAGCCATCTACCTACACGAGAGAGCGTTCCCGCATAGCCTATGTGATCTCACTCCTTAAGGGTAGGGCCCGCGAGTGGGGAACGGCTGTTTGGAATGCCGATGGTGACTGTCTGAATCGTTACTCCCTGTTTAAGGAGGAGATGCTGCGAGTTTTTGATCGCTCTGTCCATGGTCCTGAGGCTTCTCGTGCATTGTCCTCTCTACGACAAGGACGACGCACTGTCTCCGACTTTTCCGTGGAGTTTCGGACCCTCGCTACTTCTTGCGGTTGGAACGAACCTGCCCTAGTGGCCCGCTTCACTGAGGGTCTTAATGCAGAGATAAGGGACGAGGTATTGTCCCGAGAGGTTCCAACTCACCTCGATCCTCTGATCGATTCAGCACTGCGCGTGGAACAGCGCTTTGAACTTCGCCAACGCGCTCGCCGCGTTCTGACCACGCCCACTCCATCATCCTCAGCCAGTTTTCCGCTAACTTCCACCGACGCTGAACCTATGCAGCTGGGAGGGGTACGAATCTCGGCCACCGAACGCCAGCGCCGGATTGTCAACCGCCTCTGTCTCTACTGTGGATCGGACAAGCACTTTGTTACTGCGTGTCCGGTAAAAGCCAGAGCTCACCAGTCATGAGAGGGAGACTGGTGAGCGCTTCTTCGCTGGACCCTCTACCACGCTCCCGAACGACTTTCTCTGTTTTCCTCCGCTGGACTGATTCTTCCACCACCTGTCCGGCTCTAATAGACTCTGGTGCCGAGGGAAATTTTATGGACGAGACCTGGGCTCTCGAGCAGGGTATTCCCCTTATTAATCTCCAGGACACCACTTCTGTCTTCGCTCTGGATGGCAGCGTTCTCGCTCAGATTAGTTGTTCCACTGCACCGGTGAGTCTCACCGTATCTGGCAACCACACAGAGACTATTTCTTTTTTAATTTTTAATTCACCTAATATACCTTTAGTTTTGGGCCATCCTTGGCTGACCGAACATAACCCTCATATTAACTGGGCTAAGAATTCCATACTCTCCTGGGGTCTTGCCTGTCATGTAAAATGTCTTGTGTCTGCTGTTTCTCCCGTGTCCACTGTTTCTGTTTTTCAGGAAGAACCAGGGGATTTGTCCGGTGTTCCTGAGGAGTACTTCGATCTGCGGGCGGTTTTCAGTCGTTCCCGGGCAGCATCTCTCCCACCCCACCGACCCTACGATTGTGGCATAGAGCTTCTCCCGGGAACTACGCCCCCCCGCGGGAGGCTCTATTCCCTGTCACCGCCCGAACGCAAGGCTCTTGAGAAGTACCTTTCCGAGTCATTAGACGCGGGTACTATTGTCTCCTCCACCTCTCCGGCGGGCGCAGGGTTCTTTTTTGTGAAGAAGAAGGATGGTTCGCTGCGCCCCTGCATTGATTACAGAGGTCTGAATGACATAACGGTTAAGAACCGATATCCCTTACCCCTTATGTCTTCAGCCTTTGAAATCCTGCAGGGGGCACAATGCTTCACAAAACTGGACCTTCGCAACGCCTATCATCTTGTCCGTATCAAGGAGGGTGACGAGTGGAAAACTGCGTTTAATACACCCCTTGGCCACTTCGAATATCGCGTTTTACCGTTCGGATTGGTCAACGCCCCGGCCGTGTTCCAAGCGCTTGTTAATGACGTTCTCAGGGACATGTTAAACCTATTCGTGTTCGTTTACCTGGACGATATTTTGATTTTCTCTCCTAATCTCCAAGTTCATGTGCAGCACGTCAGACAGGTTCTTCAGCGACTCTTAGAGAATCGTCTATTTGTCAAAGCCGAGAAATGCACCTTTCACGCGCCGTCTGTTTCTTTTCTCGGTTCTGTTATCTCCGCCCAGGGGATCAGTATGGATCCTGTCAAAGTTCGCGCTGTTACCGATTGGCCCTGTCCTGAGTCTCGCGTTGCCCTTCAACGTTTTCTGGGGTTTGCAAATTTTTATCGGCGCTTTATTCAGAATTTTAGTCAGATAGCGGCTCCTCTATCTGCGCTCACGTCGGTTAAGACTCGGTTCTCCTGGACTGAGACCGCCCAGGCGGCTTTTGAGCACCTCAAACATCTTTTTTCGTCCGCTCCTATTCTGGTTACCCCGGAGTTAGAGAGACAGTTTATCGTCGAGGTCGACGCTTCGGAGGTAGGTGTAGGGGCCATCCTCTCTCAGCGTTCCGCAGCTGATGAGCGGATTCACCCCTGCGCTTTTTTTTCGCATCGTCTTACTCCTGCCGAGCGGAATTATGATGTAGGCAACCGAGAGCTTCTGGCCATTCGTCTAGCGTTAGGTGAGTGGCGTCACTGGCTGGAGGGAGCCGCGGTTCCGTTCGTAGTTTGGACTGATCATAAGAACCTCGAATACATTCGTTCTGCCAAGAGACTTAATGCCCGTCAGGCTCGCTGGTCTCTTTTCTTTACGCGATTTGATTTTACCATTTCTTATCGACCGGGGTCCAAGAATCAGAAGCCGGACGCTCTCTCTCGCCAGTTTCCTTCTCCAGAGACCGTGCCTACGGAGGAGGGAATTCTTCCCCAGGGGTTAATAGTAGGCACGGCCAACTGGGGAATCGAACGTTTGGTCAAGCGCGCGCTATCCCGTACCCAGACGCCGCGACTCTGTCCTAAGGGTCTTTTGTTTGTCCCTCTTTCCGCCCGTCGTGCCGTTCTTCAGTGGGGTCATTCGTCTAAATTATTCGCTCACCCGGGGGTCCGAGGTACCATTGCCGTCATTCGACAGAGGTTCTGGTGGCCCTCCCGTGAGCGAGACATTCGCCGCTTTATCGCTTCCTGTTCTATCTGCGCCCAGACCAAGATCAGTAATAGACCCCCGGCTGGTTATCTAAGACCGTTACCCGTTCCGTCTCGCCCGTGGGCTCAGATTGCCCTTGATTTCATCACAGGACTTCCTCCCTCCCGAGGTAACCAGGTTATTCTCACGGTTATTGATCGCTTTTCTAAGGCCGCTCATTTCATTCCTCTGCCGAAGCTTCCATCCGCCAGAGAGACCGCTCAGGTCGTCGTTGATCACGTTTTTAGAATCCACGGCCTCCCCGAGAACGTAGTTTCTGATAGAGGACCACAATTCTCCTCCCTCTTTTGGAAGGAGTTTTGTCGCCTTATTGGTGCCTCTGCCAGCCTCTCCTCCGGGTATCACCCCCAGACGAATGGGCAGGCCGAACGCGCTAACCAAACTATTGGCCGTCTGTTGCGCTGTCTTGCGTTTCGTAATCCTGCATCCTGGGTCGAACAGCTTCCGTGGGCCGAGTACGCCTATAACTCCGCTCCCGCTTCTGCCACCGGTCTTTCGCCGTTTCAGAGCTGTTTAGGGTACCAACCACCACTCTTTCCTTCCACTGATACAGAGTCTAATGTTCCCTCTGTACAGGCGTTTATCCAACGTTGCAAGCGAACTTGGAGAATGGTTAATTCCGCCCTTCGGAAGTCGCGTTCCGTTACGCTTCGGGCCGCCAATAGACGCCGCGTGAAGAGTCCCCGTTATACTTGTGGTCAGAAGGTTTGGCTCTCTACTACCAACCTTCCTCTTCAGTACCCCTCGCGCAAGCTCGCTCCCAAATTCATTGGGCCATTCCGCGTCGTTAAGGTCCTCAACCCGGTCTCAGTAAAGCTTCGTCTGCCAGCCAATCTCAGACGGGTTCACCCTGTATTTCATGTTTCTTGTGTAAAACCTGTTGTTCGTGTCTCACCTCGTCCTGTCATGTCCCAGGTCCGTGTCGAGGGGTCTCCCGTTTACCGAGTTCGCAAACTGCTCGACGTTCGCCCCAGGGGGAGGGGTCATCAGTTTCTTGTCGACTGGGAGGGTTATGGTCCTGAGGAGAGATGCTGGATCCCCTCCCGGGACGTCCTGGACCGCTCGCTCATTGACGAATTCTTTCGCTCCCGTCAGTCCTCTCCTTCTGGTGCGCCAGGGGGCGCACCTTGAGGAGGGGGTACTGTCATGATCCTGGTTCTCTCCTTCTTGGTTTTCTTTCCTTTGTCTCCCTCTGCTGGTCAGTTTGTGTCATACCTTCTCTTTTCCTTACATTCTCGCACACACACCTTTTTGCCTCCTCTCATTACCGTCAGCTGGATCTCATGATCGTTCCATCAACACACCTGTTCTCTATCTTCCCCTTATTTCCACACTATATCTAGTTCTCTCTGACTTGTCTGTATTGTCGGATTATTGTTTGTTCCTCATGCTATTCGTGACCTCTATCGTACTTCTCTGAAGATAGCTCCGTGTTCCGTCCTGTCCTGTCCTGTCGTCAGTGTTTGTTATCTGGAGAATTATCTTCTGCTGTGTTTGCCACTTCTGTGCTATTCAGTCGTCTCCGTGGAGCATAGGAGAGGGATCCTCATCGCTCCCGTGGGTTCTACTTCATCGGATTGAGGTTATCCGGGCCTCCGGCTGAATCCGTCTCGACTACTGGAGAGATCAACGGAGAATCTTCCTATACCTTTTGTCAAGAGACTTTCTGTTTATTCAGCCTAAGAGGCGGTGTCTTATTTTTCATTAAAGAGAGTTAACCAGCTTTCGTCTCCGAACCCTTCTGTTCCTGACAGATTGTCTCTTCATAAAATTTGGACTAAACCACTCAATTCATATGGATTAGTTTTACACTCTTGAAGTGTCAAAGTGATAGTTGCTGTTAATGGAGGGAAATCGTTCAGATTTTAGATCTTATTAGAATACATCCATTTGTTTTCCCGAAGATGAACGAAAGTCTATTGGGTTTGGAATGACATGAGGGTAAGTAATTGATGACCCACCATTTTTGAGTGTACTATCCCTTTTTTGCAGCACAAGTGATTTTAACATTGATATAAGAAATGTTACTTGGACACCACATCAGCATATTAGTATGATTTTTGTGAAGGAGCATGTTACACTAAAGGCAGGACTAATGGTTCTGGAAAGTTCAGCTTTAGCCTATAACTTTTTTAAGTAAATTTCTTATATAAAGTATAAACTAAATTTTAAAATGTACAAAATAGAAAATTTTAAATGGTAATAATATTTCACAATATTACAGTTTTTTTTTTTCTTCTTCAAATAAATGCATCCTTGATAAGATCTTTCAAAAACGTGAAAAAATATGATCAACTCCAAACTTTTGAATAGTAGTGGAGCTCTGATCATTTGGTTTTGGAAGAATTTGATGAGAAATGTTTAAGCTTATGATGAAATCTCATCTCAGACTTTTGATATCACTTTTTTTCTTGGCAAATCTATGACAATGATGTGATCTCTTCTGAAACTCTAAAGGAGAAATATGGGAGAAGCAGGAGAAGTCTTAATTTGTTTTCCATTTATTCTCACTGCCGTCTAGGAGAAACCATTCTTCAGTTTCATATTCTATGGATGACTGTTTAACAGTAAACAAACACGCATGCAACAAGTGTTTTCTCACGTTACGCCCACACATGGTTTCTGACATTTCTCTGAAACATAGCAGTTTATCTGCTGATTCCTCTGGGAGTGATACAGAAACCAGCTCTGATGTAATAAATGGGTTGTTTGTGTGATCTGGAGCTCTGTGCTCAATGCCAGGGGTTTCCCTCACAGCAGTAACCACTTTCTCTGGCATAGACACTGTTTCATCATTCAATCTTCAGAAACGCACCACACATTTATGAGAAACAAACCACAAGGGTCCTGCACTGGGATTCTTATACGTGTTTGTGTTTTGTTGTCATAGTTTGCAAAACTAGGTAATTTTAACGGCAGAACATGATGTTTGTGTGGGAGACATCGCTGCCGGCAAGCGCATGGGCGCATGACCAAAACACTTTCAGTTACACTGTAGAAGCGTAGCTTTGGGAAAGAGGAAAATCTGACACTGGACTGATTGTTATTCCAAATCTCTTGGCAGAAACGTTGTAGATACAGTCACATGACTTCTAATATCCCTAGCTGAAGTCATTATGTAAATGTAAGGGACTGAACTGAATCTGACATCACTTTTCCTGTGTATTTGAATCCTAGTGCAAAGACAAAACATGAGGGTTCGTATCAGCGCTGTTGGAGACACCATTGTATTTAAGTTCATTCGGCCCCACATGGACAGCAGACTGGAGGGATATATCCTGGGCTATGGCAGTAGCATGCTCTCCAAACAATTAATTCATCTGCCTGAGGATGGACAACCCTTTGAGACTGAGATAGGTACCGTCTTTCTCTTTTAGCCCTCTTTCATAGAGTTTGTTGTTTATTTAACTGATTCTCTTCTATTTTCTAGATGCTGAGCCCAAATATATGATTGCGGTACAATCAAAGAAACCTGAGGAACCTAAGAAACAATGCACAGGTAAGAAACACAGTAGGACGGCCGATATATCGCCAAAGCTGATCCTTGATTTTAAAATATGCTGTGCTATGTTGCCCAATAAGTCATATTCATGCCATTTTCACTGTGTTGTATGTCAAATTAGTGTTACCTTGTCTTTATTGGAAAAAATATGATTACCATTGCGCACAAATTTACCAGATTACTGAGTACCATTACAGTGTTGATTTTCTTTTTATTAATATATTCATATTTTTAAACAATTACTTTATTTGTGGAAAAAATACTGTAATAGGATTGCAGAATCAATTGCCATCTAAAATAGAAGCATGTTTATTTAAAAAATATAGTTTTTAGTTAAAATAAATATATATTATATATCGGCATCGGCCATCAAAAAAAACAATCGGTCGACCACTACACGGTACCACAAATGAAATTTGAGAACAATTTACAAACAACATCTGTGCATGCAGTTGCCCCAAAAACTATGTGTACACATAAACCACACTTAAAAATAATGTCATTGCATTAGATTTGCTTTTATACAACAGTTTGAGAAGTCAATATTGAGTCAAAGTCAATAACGTTGTCCATTTTTGCTTCTCTGATGAAAATTGTTCTAAATGAAGTCAAAGCTGTTTTGTCTTTATCCTGAATGAATCAGGCATTTGAAGAATCGATATAGTAAATGACATTACTGCGTCCCAATTTCCCTACTTATACTGTGACACTCTATAATAAGTGTACAGTAATAAAGTACTTACAAATCATTTGAAAACTATTCATTTATAGTTAATTCATAGTTAATGTATTGTAGTCTCTACATTGTTAGTATATTAATAGGCTGTATACAAATAATGAGTTCTTCATTCCTTGTCAATGTAATTAACCAAATTATTATTGTTTAAGTGAATAAAAAAAGATGTTGATGCAGGAACTTGTAGCACATGGTGAAATTACGTTCACCATTGGAATAAGAACTTACTTCACAACTGTCAAAAAACTACATCGAGTGTGATTTAAGTGTCCATATCTTTTGGCCATTAGTATGCAATACATTTGAGATGATTACTGACTTGTGACCTCCAGGGAAAGTGGATCTAGAAAAACCATTAAACGTTGTGATCGGCTCAGTGACACAGTCGTCGGTGCTGCTGTCCTGGGGGACACTACTAAACACCTCATTCATGGATTCCGTTCTGGAGGACTGTATTGATGAAGGGTATGTGTCCTAACACGTCTATGTGTGTATGTCCGTGAACCGTGTGGGTGTTATCTGGATTTAATCAGATTTAATGTTGTTGACCGTCTCTCAAGATGTGCAATTATTTTACTGACAGAAGACACTGAGCAGGTATAGGACCATGTATGCAGATGCCCATGTGGTCCACAAACAACCAGACACTCTGATCACACACATCAAGGTGCAAAACAACAGGTTTTAATAAACTAAACAATACCAAAACAAGTAAAAAAGAAAAGAAAAAGGGAAACAGTAAAAATGAGTTATAAAATTAGCAGATGTTTGGAGAAGAAAAAAAAAGATTTTCAGTGTGTAGACAATTACACACATTTTATTTATCTATCATGGTGGAGACATTCCATCTTTTGTATTTGTACTAAACTAATTATGTTTTCTATGTCCAGTTTATGTTTATTAAGTCATTTTGCTCATAGATATACTGTTGGCTAATTGCTGCAATGCAGCTGACTTCAGTTTTACTGTCCTTGTGAGGACATATGGTCTGCACAATGAACAATGTAGGCAAAACCTGACCTACACACACTCTCCTTCCTTGGACAAGTTAGTGGAAAGCTTGACCTCAGCCCTCTACAAAACAACCAATTTGTTCTCCAACCCCATAAAAGCCTACCAGAAGGAGAGCGACAGAGATATTCATAAAAAAAAAATAACTGGGGAAAACAGGGGCATACTTTTATAAAATATGGGTTTTAGTTAGCCAATTAATGCTTTATCAAAATTATTGCCATATCAATTTGTTTCATTATTTGACTATACTGCCATTTTTAATGAAGTTTTAGATACTAGTCTTGTTTTCTTTTTTTTGTCTCATCTCAGACAGTTCACAGTGCGCTACAGAGAGAAAGAACCCAGCAATACCTGGAACTACCAGACCTGTCCGTCCACCAGCACAGTCATCGACAACCTCAAACCAGATGCTCTGTATGAGTTTGCTGTCCAACCAGACGCTGACAAAAACACTGGAGCCTGGAGCCCACCAGTCATCCATAACACAGCTGGTGTGTCCCACTACAGATCATCATCCATTTTTTCTCACTCTATATGGCTGTAAAAAAAAAAAAAAACCTTTACAATATTCACAATTTTAAACTATAATACTTGAGGAAAGGAATAATCAAAATTGAGATAACTCCAATATATCAGTTGTTTGCCCTAGATAGCAATTATATTAAATGGAGAGGCATGGAGACTTTAGCTTGAAGGGATAGTTCACCCAAAAATGAAAATGCTGTCATTAATTACTTACCCTCATGTCGTTCCAAACCCGTAAGACTTTCGTTCATCTTCAGAACACAAATGAAGATATTTTTGATGAAATCTGAGCCAGTTCTGTAGTCTCCATTGACAGCTACGCAACTACCACTTTGATGCTTCAAAAAGTTCATAAAGAGATAGTAAAAATAATCCATATAAATTGAGCGGTTTTGTCCAAATTTGGAGGGATCGAAAGAAAGCTCTCAGATTTCATCAAAAAGATCTTTATTTGTGCTCCGAAGTTAAACGAAGATTCTTATGGCTTTGGAATGACATGAGGGTGAGTAATTAATGACAGAGTTTTTGGGTGAACTATCCGTCTTGTGTTTCTCAGTATTTTTCATCTCATTTTCACACATCTCATGTGTTTCTCACGTGAGTCATCGATTTTGATATATTTCTCAGAATCTGAGCTGTGCTATCTACAACTACATTGAGTATATATATATTAATTTTATAGTTATAGACCCTTATTGAGTCAACAATATCTGACACAAAACTGATACTTAAATGAAATGTACTGTAACTGAGAAGTAACTTTATTTTTTCCTCAAAAAATACAGATCAAATAATAGAGCCATTTAAGGAACTGAACCAGGCGAAGGTTAAAGTAAGTATATGTGCTGTAGGGACAAACCTTTTATTCTCTTTTTCTCTCTCTTTTGTTAATCTTGGATGTTTCTTTTTCAACAGAAGCCAGTCTTAGCAGGCCAACCATCATTCTTGCCTCCATTGCCAGGTTAAAGACTTATTTTTCCATCCTAAACACAGTCACTGATATGAGTAATGAATAAATACGTAATAAATTGTTCTGCCACTTTCTAGTCTCAAACAACATTACCCAGACAAGAGCAGCTCCTCTCCTCAAACACACTGGCCTTCCAAAGCCATGGAAAACTTCAGGTAAATGACACTCTCTCACCTTTGAAGCCAAGCATAATATTACATTAGCAGAATGGAATACAGGCATAATTCACACACCACACTGCACAGTATTTACTGGATACTGCCTATTAATTATTATTGCTTGTAATCAGTATGCAACAATTTAAAAGGTTGTATGATGCCTTGTTGCATGTTTATAGACCTCCAGTTATCATCTCGGAAATAAATGAGACCATTGTGCATTCTTACCCACTGTTGTGTTAATATGTCTAAAATTTGCCAAAAAAATTGTCAAAAGGGAGTATACATATAAATTGCTCTTCATTGTCTCTTGCTGTTTAAACTCTTTTAACAATTTTTTGTCATATATTTTCAAAACTGCATGTGAAAAGGTCACATTTACCTCTCTTACAAAACAATTAATTGTTTTTACAACTACACACCTGGTTTTCTTCATAAAACAACATTAGGTTGTATACAACTATAACTAAAATGACAAAAAAAATGTCTCACTGCTTTTCCAGCTTTAAATGTTTAGACAACTTTAAATGCCAAGCAAATCAAGTACACCTGCGTTAAAGGTATTGCGGAGGATCTTTCCTACTTTTAGAAAAGACCCGCCCTCTCCAATTTCTATTTGCTCCCGACCGAGAGGGAACGCCTACTAGCAGTGATTTTAAATGGATTTCTCCAAATAGCATGACAAACTTTACCTGTCTAGTAGAATCTTCGCGACTGCGGCATCAGTGGGAAGCCCAACATGTGCTTTTAGCGCACGCCAGCGTGTGAACGGCCTTACGTAAACATATCACCAGAATGATTGACACTTAGGTGGACCAATAGTATACACTACCCACCCGGAAGAAGAAAATCCTCCGCTATACCTTTAACTCATATTAATTATCCATCTATGTAAAACAAACTAAATCAAAATCTTCTGTTTTATGTCTGTGACCTGAATTGTTTTAATTGGACCTCTTCGACTTCACATGTAGTGGGTCCCCTGTCACAGTTATTCAAGATAAATTCCAAATAAATGTCCTTCACGTTTATCAAAACTCTGTGTGCCAGATTAGACTTTCTTCTATACAACTTAATTCAAATTAAAACATAAAAATGTCCTTTTAACTTCTGTGATAGGAGATCTACATCTCATTATCAACAAATGGACCTCAGTGCCTTCTTATTTCTGTTTTTGTACTTGAACTGTGCCATTTTTCTTTGCATGTTTGTCATACATATTGTGTCTGTTTTTCCAGTTTCATTAATAGGGACCGAAAATCCCACAACAGCTCCTGATGATCAACCTGCCTTGAATGAGGCCCTTAGTTCCACTGACACACCTATCTTCCTGCCAACGCCAAAAACCACAAGCATAGTTCGAACTCAAAACTCCACCAGTCACCCTAGCACTACCCAAACAGATCCTCACACAGAGCAACATACTAGTTTAACCCCACATCAACCTACGGCAACTCATCCAGAACCTTCCACAACCAAACTACAAACCAGCACAACCCAATCACCACCCACTACAACACAAAAATATACCATCAAAACACAGATCTCAGTTAAAGTTCAACCATATACAGCCAAACAGCTACTGAATACAGCCCAACAACAGTTTAGTGAAACAACACCTAGTTCATATACAACCAAAACCCCACTTCACCAAACCCAACAACACACCACAAGCACTGTCCAGGAACATCCCTACCCATCTAAGAAACAAGACACCATAACTCAAGAGAGTCTCCATACAAGGAAAATTCAACCCAGTACAAAGTTGCATCGGTTGAGCACAACCCAACTTTCACAAGGCACGTCCAAACACCGAAGCACTCACACTTTCTCAAAATCCACTTCCTATTACCAGTCCAGCACAATCACACATTCTGAACAGCCAAACAACGAACCAACAATAACACAGAATTGGTCCACAAAGGTCCATTCTCCAACAAACACAGCTTTGAATTCACCCACAACTTTAGCAAACATTCAGAATGGATTAGTGTCACGGCAGACTACCGATTTCATCAGGCAAACAGTATTTAGCACTAATCCATCTATCCCTGAAGAATATTCTGCATCCCATATTACAACAACTGAAGATTTACCTCTTAGATTTAGCACTAATCCATCTGTCCCTGAAGAATATTCTGCATCCCAAATTACCACAACTGAACATTTGCCTCTTACCGAAAATGTACAGGAACTGACTCCACACCTTATATATCCACTCACTTTTTGGTACCAGCCCCAACCCACCACCACAACACAACATTCCACAACTACAAAACAGCAAGTTAGCACTGCCAAATACAACCCCAAAACATATTCCCAGGTTGAAAACCAACCTCTTAACCCTGATGAACAGTTGCCAGGTACCCAAAAAACCCCAGTAAACCTGACACCTAAAACTGCTTTCATCAAATCTGATGCTATTCAAAACTCACCCGTGGCGGAGAAGGTAACAGTGAGGATGAGTCAACCAGGTCCACCAGAGGGTAACTTCTCCCCTAGACACATAGTATAGAAAAATATTAGTTCTAGTAAATTAAATTGTAGCAATCTGGCAAACTAAAATGTATCGTTTAAGACAGGGGTCTCCAATCCTGCATCTGGAGGGTCACTATCCTGCAGAGTTTAGCTCCTATCCTAAATGAAGTAAACACACCTGAATCAACTAAGGTCCTCAGGATTACTAGAAACTTCCAGGCAAGTGTGTTGGGGCAAGTTGGAGCTACATTTCGAAGGACATTGTCCTTCCAGGAGCAGGATTGGACACCCCTTGTTTAAAAAGTTATTTGATGTTTATTATGCCTTTTTTATTATTATTATTATTGGTGCCAGAAATTCCTTTAACAGCATGGATAACCTAGACAGGCTAAAAGCTATTGGTCAGGGATCTTCTGACAACATCATCATTACAATATTCTTACCTTTGTATGAGACTTATGTCAGCCTGCCTCTGTATGTCAGCTAGTTCCCAGCCAAAGGACGAACAACTACTATCACTGGCAACACTTACAAATGAGGTGGCCTATAGGAATGATGGTAATGATGTCAGCTCCAGTTTTACTCCTTCTAACTATGCTGTTTGTCACCTGTCCGTATTAACCGCATATTTCTTCATTGTACACAGTATCGTTGTGATTGTCACCACCACTTCCAAACGTCATCCTGCTGGGCAATGCTATTACCACCTCACTAGAGCTGAAACAGCCCCACCACTGCCCCTTAATCGTCTTTAAACCATCACCTACGGCACCAACTCTCACATTACCATGCCATGCGTTCAACTCAAATGCCTGACTACTTCATCCACTCTTAAAAACACTCCCACTGTCATAATGCTGCGCACACCATTTCACACCATCCTCGCTTCTAGATTTGTTGGCGTCTGTTTTCGGATAGCTGGTGCTCTTTTTTGAGCTATCCCCATTCAGTCAGTCAACAATTCTGTTGCCATAATCTTTATCACGTTCTCTTTCCCATCACTGACTGTGTTTGTGTTTATCTAGGCAGAGGTATCTTCCGCAACTCTTCTGTGTCCCGCCCTTCTGTGGCACGAAATGTTACACAGAGACTGAGGCCTCATGGTCGTGTCCCTCTGATTCCCCCTACAAAGACTTTCAGGCCACCCCCTGTGTATCGTAACTCAACCAACAGGAAAAGGGGTATAAAACATTGGCGGTCTGCGCACTGACACAAACACAAAGACAGTTTTTCTTTTAATTGGGGCCTTTAACTGTTCAGCTTTCCTTTCATGCTTCCAAAGATCTATCCAGCCATCTTTACTTTTGATTAATTCATTCATTCTGTCATTGATTTAGTCTAACTGTTTTATTAGACTTTTTAAATGTCATGTATTGTGCAAATTCATAAATCTTTAGCACTTGGCCTGTTTTACACCACATACATACGCAGCAGCATGTAAGTGTATTGCTGATGCTCACACTGCAATGTTTCTAAACAGAAAATAATGGGATTTTAGGTCACTGCACTGTGTATTTATTTTAATTATGGGCATGAATTATGAAGTCTATTATGCATGAGAAGAAGGACCACATTTGCATTCAAAAGGTAAAGTTATATTTATATTTACAGTATTTCCATTGCTTTATTTATATCCATTCATTTATTTCAATATTATTTACTCTGTTAATATGAAAGATTTAGTTTTACCTCAGTGGATATATATATATATATATATATATATATATATATATATATATATATATATATGGATGTTAAACTTTCTCAGTTGATTGAATAGGCTTTTGTATATATCTATTCTATACATTCTTCTTTGCATGTGGTTTCTCTATTGGGTTTTAAATTCATTTCTTTAAGGGACTCTTAGGACCTGTTGACAAGATTCATGTTATCTAAAAGGAAACCACACTCACACACAGTCTCTTTCTGCCAGAAGTCTGTTTCTCATCCTATCCTCTTCACACTGTTATTTAATTCTGCACTACAGCTGATTACTCCTGTGACACCTGATATTACAGCTGAAACTAAACATTTCAACATTTTAGTATTTTTTTTTCCCTTCACATCTGGTCTCTTACTCTTAATATTTATCAGAAACACTCCCAAACTCATATTATTGTTGTTTTACTGTGTTTCTGTATGCTTTTAACACATTTCTTTGGCATATCCCTTGAATGAAATGGGTTTGATTATAACAGTCTTTTGTTTCCTGACAGTGCCTCATGGTGAGCGTCATATAGGCCTTTCGGCGAACAAAACTCCCAGAAAGCAACCTGGTAAACTCCTTAATGGATTTTGAATATTAATAGTTTTATCTCGAAATGGGGGTTGCAATATATTTCCATTACAGTCCTTGTGATGTTACTGTAGTTTCAAAGCCTGTTGTGTTCTTCAGTTTTGAATGATTTTGTAGCCCCTGTCCCAGAAAACTGTGAATCTAATTGTGCATAGTGCTAGACTGGATACATACAGTTTTAACATATTGTTTGAGATGGATGTCACTGTTTGGTAGAAAACATCTCTTGTGTAGAGAATGATTCCCTTGCAGCTGGATTTCATGACAATTCTAGGCCAAAGAAAATATTTATGTGCTGTTCATGTCAAAATGGATTTTCAGAGCTTATGGTTCTTTGGAAAAGGATGTCAGATCATGAGCATGGACCCTCTCTCACTTTCTCCATCACCATCTCCTAACCAAAGATAACACTGCAACTAAATAATGGAGAATCAAATATCTCTGTCCTTACCCAATTGCAGATCCCATCTATCCAATCCGACCTTTATTCGAAAGTCTACTGCCACTTTTGGCAGATATATGATTACTTGAGGAAAATGTGAAACTGTTTTACATTCATTCATTTTTTCCTAAATTAGATTCCTGAAAATGATCTGGAATGTTTTGTGAATCACATATTGGAATAATGGACCATTAAAGAGAGCTGTTCGAAATAATCATATTTTGAGATTGATTAATTGACAATATTTGGTCGATATTATCCTGGACTTCTATTTTGAGTGAATATCCAGAAGTATAGCGGTGTAGTTCTGCACTCCATCATAGCATTGGTCCCGTTGAGCTGTTCTTGGAGACTTTGCAGTCCTGAGAGTCTGGACAGCATTAAAGGATCCCATTTGGCTCTCGCAATACCCTGACTGTGCGGACATTAGCCTGATGTCATGCAGTATTTGTTTTTTTAAATTCCAACCATGTGAATGTTATTCGGAACATACTTTTCCTTCATTTCTAAATGATAGTCAGTGCAGTGTTTTCTGACCTTGGACATTTATAATAATGTGAAATAGCTGTTCCTTTACACTGATATTATTTTTAATTGAAAACAAAATGAGAAGGATCAACACAATGAAAAAAGACTTAGCTCTCTTTTTTTGTTTAGACTAATCTCAGCCACAACATGACTTTCTGACTTTTAAAACAATGCAAAAACAATTTCCCTGTATCTCCTGCTAAACTTCTGTCTTCTTTTACAGGTAAGACAAAGCTAAACCAGGTTTCAGAGACTAAAGAAAAGGGTGAGGACACTGACAGATGAAGATATCAAAGTCGAAATGGCGACAGTCTTGATGTGCATATATTTCGTTGCCAATTAATGAAATATTTTCCATGTTAACTTTTAGGAAACATTGATCTGAAGCAGATGGACCCAGTCCTAGATGTGAAACCTCTAGCTCCACCCACTACTGAAAAACCAACCAATCAAGGGACTTCACGAACAACAACACCACAATCTGCTTTTGAAGGTATGGTCTAATCAATGCATGTTCTTTGATTTGTGCAGTTCATTTATAGAAACCTATGATGAAGACAACACACTGGATACTAAAATTAGAGTGTTTGTGTGCCAGTTTCTATTATAAAGTTGCAAGAAGAACTGCTGAGAATAATAGAAGTCTAACAGAGTTGGAGTCTTGATCTTTTGATTGTTTCATGTATGTCTTTGAATCTTAGGCAGTCGTTTTCACACCGGTGACAACTCCTCTGTATTCAGTCCTCATCCCCTATCTGAGGTGGATGCAACGGGGAAGAAACGTTTTGTAGGTAGGTATATGAGTCAAAATCATTTATTGAGGAATTGGAGGTCTATTTTACAATTCAGTCTTTTGACAATTCGTCGCCTGTCGTCTTTTTGCAGCGCCTCATGTGGTCTATAGAACTGACAAACGCCCGGAGGAGCCCTGCTCTGTCACTCAGTCTCTCAGCTTCTTTCCTGATGAGGAGGTGGTATACATGAATGTCACTGGCCCACCCAAGACCCCTCCATCCAACCTTACTGTAGTCACAGTAGAGGGATGCCCCTCTTTTGTCATCCTTGACTGGGACAAAACAGACAATGAGACCACAGGTATAGTACTTAGTATAGACAGTATAAAAAAAGTCATTAAAAAAAATATCTTAATTTGTGTTCCGAAGGTTTGGAAAGACATGAGGGTGTGTAATAAATTACAGCATTTTCTTTTTTGGGTGAACTAACCCTCTAACTCTGGAATGTGCATTAGCTGGGCAAGCCTGAAAAATAGTTTTTTAGTGTTGGTTTGAGCTTAGGAAGTCAAATTTATGATACCATTGTTGTCAGATTATATTGCTGATTTGAAATATGTTTTTGAACGGTACCCTTGACAAATCTTGACAGATTTTTGGTCTTTTCTCCATTCCATCAGAAAGGAGCTGTAGTTTTATGCCCATTACTTACATAAAAAATAACTGCCCGAGAGAGGTGTTGCCAAGATGACCGCCAAGTGAACGGGCTTGCCTTGAGGCTTTGCTTAGACTTACTTAAGTTTGATTTAAAAAGATATATGAGAACAAACATTTTTAAATCTGTCATTATTTACTCATTTTAAAATAAGTAATTCCAAACCTTCCATGGAAGAAAGGATATACACTGCCATTCAAAATTTTGACTGTAAAAAATCTGTAAGATTTTTTTATTTATTAAGCTGCCTCTTATTCTCAATAAGGCCAGATTTATTTGATAAAAAAAATCAATACAATAATTGTTATTCCAGTCTCACATAATCCTTCAGAAATTAATTTAATATGAAAACATATTAAATGTTGTAATATGTTTTCATATGTTAATTGTGTGGTCTCAATAGAATACGACGTAGTTTCCTCAACCAAGGGTCCGCATGGAGAAGAGGTGTCCATCCAGACAACAAATCAAACACACACCGCTGTGGAGAACCTGAAACCAGAGAGCAGGTGAACACATACCATGTTCTGTCATGGACTTCCTAAATGAAGCTACTTGTAATTGCTACACAGTACACACTAACCCATAGACCTATTTTAAAGAAGTCCAGCAGATTGGAAATCAGGCCATCATTTAGTCCCTTCATGAAGCAGTTTTCACTGTGAGGCCTTCAAGGTCCCCATAATGTTTGTTACAGTCTGTATATATGTTGTTATATGTTGTCTGACCAATACTATTGGTTCAGAATTGTGAACTCCATTTTCTCTTGCAGTTATGAATTCAAAGTTACACCCAAGAACGAGCTGGGTGCAGGCCCAACCAGTGACCCAGTCAGTTTCAGTACTGAGTCAGGTAAGCGGAAGAGAAATGTTAAAGGCCTAAGACATGAATTATTTGTGGATAAATTGTGTGTGTAAGAATATCAGTGACAAGCTCATGAGCTCCAACCACAGTATGTTCTGAGATCATTGTGAAATCATCTGGCTCATCCAGTGAATCTGAGCTCTATTTGTTCCAGAAGTGTCACCGGGCCAATTGTATCAACAAGAGAAGCATTAATGATTTTTAGCTTCAGAGTCACTCTTTTCCATTAAAAAAATCAATGGCATGTGATGTTCTTAAAAAGAAAACAAGCACCATAAAAGCAGCCTGCACACATTTTGTGCTGTTTCAAGATATTTGAAGCCATACGAGAGCTTTGTGTGAAAAACAGACCTTAATGTAAATCATTCGAAAGCATCGCAATGAGTCACAAGTTGCGTGAGAGCTGATTGTGTTTGATGTCATTGAACAATTTAAATAAACTGGCACTCATGGGAAAATAGAGTCAGACAGGCCAAGGTAACTTAAGAAGAAAAGATTGATCTCACAGGTGTGTGAAATTGGCAATGAACCATTGCTGTAATATATATGTATAGTTAGCATATAAGCATTACTGTCAGCAGTGAGAGTAATGTGGCTAATGTGCCTAATAGTTCCAATGTGTTCACTCTTCTGTGTCTATTGAAGTCATTTAGGTAAAAAATACAGTACTGGGGCCCTGATAAACTGCCAGAAAATAATAATAACCATGAGGATATCTGACACAAGCTCTGGAAAATTGTACATCATGAAGGACAACTCAGGGGAATTTCCTGGTGCTTTAGATTTTTAGTTACTTTGTTATAAATAAGTCCAGAAACACAGGGCCGTTTGAAGGAATTTGGGGGCCCCAAGCAAAATGGACATGGAGGCCCCCCCCCCCCATCCCATTATTATATAATGTTTAATAATTATTAATAGTGCTGTAAATTAACAGTTTATTGTAACACACATTATGTCTATCATATAATATATTGGGTATCGGGTAATGATTAAAAAATGTTTGTAAACCTTTAAGGAACCATTTTTTTAAACATCTATAAACATTACATAGATAGACGGACCAGATATTCCTAACACTTTGTTAAGGGTTACTAGTTGGTTTGTAAACTGTCTATAAACATTATCTGGAAGGTTATTATAAAGTTGCGACAGATGACTATAATACCTTGTTAAATAGTTAATAAACAGTACCAGTAAAACACGTGGGTTGTCCTGATACTGTACTTCAAAATGTAACAGTGTAAAAATTGCCACACAGAATAAAGTAACTGTTCAAGGTCCATTGGCAACTTATAAAAATAATGTCATATTTGCGTAAACTGTTACTACCGTATATCACACGACACTAGCACATTAAGATAAGCTATGAAAAAATCATGTTCCTCTGCCTCTTTCTGGTTAAATACTGTTTATAGATGGGTAAAAAGACTGTTTGCTAACTGTTAAATGACAATTAACTAAAGATTAAATAACTAACCATTTACCATCTATTAATGATGGTTATTATAAAGTGTTACCGAAAAGATATGTTAGCATTTCCATATTTTGATATTAGAAGGGAAGGGATGCAGCTGCTTTCACAACTAGCCTACCAATGCTTAAAATCATCACAAGCTCATGTTTGATGCACAGAATGTATTGTGTGGTTTTCCTAACCCCCATAAATAGATTATCACGGTGGAACAGTTAGTAGGCTATAGCATGCTATGCCACTTTCATCAAAACCTATTACAAGCTATAGCAATGTCATGTCATTAAATACGATAAACAGTGACTCTGGAACAGATCTGCGTCTTCCTTATCCCGTTAAAAAAAACATATTACAACAAAAGAAAAGTTGCACTAACTGTTCGTTACCAGCAGTATTTGCCGTCAGGCAGGTAACTTAGCTAACATAAACATATTTTTGCTAGCCTACCTGCTGCAAAATTACACCATTTGTACAAGACAAGTAGAGCTATTTTATCCAGTGTAATTTATCACTTACCACTATCTTGTTTTTCTTTTTCTTTTCTGGCTTCCTGAAGCATAATTCCGCTTTATTATGACTACCGAGGAGGTTTTGTATTTTGCCGGCCGCAGAGATCGCGTGGTTGGCTGGCTGCTGTCAGCGAGAGGGGCCCTCTTGAGGGGTATCCCGATAACAGTGTCATTGCACTTTACTGCATTGACTATCAAAGGGGTGCTCACGCAGTTTGTCGTTGCATTATATTCTTAACCAGTCGTTGTCTTGGGGCCCCAGGCCAGCTCGGGGCCCCAAGCAATTGCTTGGTTTGCCTGCCTTGTCGCGACGGGCCTGCAGAAACATGCTGTTCTGATATATTCAGACCTTGAGTGGAGTTATTTACCTGATGGCATATTGTCTGGCTTATGTTTAAGGAATTATGTGTTTGGATCAACCTAATTCACAAATGTATAGTTTCATAGTAGGTATGGGGGGAAATGGTTAATTTCATTAATTGTTTGACATACACTTGCATTTACAGTAAACTACCATTCAAACCTTTGGGCTTTAAAAGAAATTAACACTTTTATTCAGCAAGGATGCATTAAATTGATCAAAAGTGACAGTGAAGATGTTTATAAAGATTTATAAATTTAAAATAAATGTTTTCATTTATTTTTCACAAAATTTCATCAGTTTTCACAAAAATATTAAGCAGCACAGCTTTTAAAATTGATAATAATATATGTTTCTTGAGCACTAAATCAGCATATTAGAATGATTTCTGAAGGATCATGTGACACTGACTGAAGACTGGAGTAATGATGCTGAAAATTCAGCTTGCCATCCAGGAATAAACTACATTTTAAAATATATTTGAATAGAAAATAGTTATTTTAAATTGTAATAATATTTTACAATATTGCACAATATTTTTACTGTATTTTTTACAAAGTAAATTCAGCCTTGATAAGCAGAAGGGACTTCTTTTAAAAACTAACAATACAAAAGTCCTACTGACTTCAAACTTTTGAACAGCAGTGTATGCTGCTCATGAAGCTACTAGACATTAATGAAAAATCACAAAATATAGATTATGCATTAAGTTGCGTTGACATCATGTTTCTTCTGTATTG
This sequence comes from Phoxinus phoxinus, assembly GCF_949152265.1. Lineage (NCBI taxonomy): Eukaryota > Metazoa > Chordata > Actinopteri > Cypriniformes > Leuciscidae > Phoxinus > Phoxinus phoxinus. Next base: position 25,882,755 of record NC_136882.1, on the reverse strand, counting down.
CAGCTGATCCTCGCGTAAGTGAAACCCCCACTGGTAAGTGTTTCAATCCAAGTATACAATGTATATTTAAAATACAAACACGCAATGTCTATACAAAATGTACACGTCTAATCTAGACATGTAAAATGTCTAAACTATATTGGCTCTCATAGGTAAAAATGCCATCTGGTCATCGTTTCCGTTCAAAGCCGACTCATACTCAGAGTGCAACGGGCGGCAGTTCATAAAGCGGACCTGGTACCGCAAGTTTGTGGGTATCCAGTTGTGCAACTCTCTCAGATACAAGATCTACCTGAGCGATTCTCTTAAAGGTCAGTATCAACCATTTACAGACTCACCAAATAATTCTGCTAGAAGTAATTTAGTTACTTTTTAATTCTTTCTTCAGGGAAGTTCTACAGCATAGGAGATCAAACAGGGTATGGGGAGGACCACTGCCAATTTGTTGACTCGTTCCTGGACGGACGAACCGGTGGTCCTCTTCCGCCAAACCAGTTACCACCCAGACAAGGTTTCTTATGTATATATATATATATATATATATATATATATATATATATATATATATATATATATATATATATATAAAAGTTTTTTTTAAACAATCTCAGACAAATGATATGATTTCTCCTCTCTTATCAAGGCTTTTTCCGGGCCATGCGTCAAGAGCCTGTCAATTTTGGGGAGATCGGAGGAAATTCCATGATCAACTATGTGGCCTGGTACGAGTGCGGGATACCCATTCCTGGGAAGTGGTAGGACCTCGAGGAGCAGATGGAAGACATGACGGATAAGAAATGGCAGTTCCCATGCAAGAAACGGTCTTTTTTGATTGTGTACAGAGTATGTATCTCTGTTTTTCGGTTATCGAGCACATATAGAATTATTTATAAGCTCAAACAGTGCAGCAAACGCACAGAGCTGAATAAATGTTACCATTGAGATTAAGAAGTTAAACTTTTGATAATATAGGGAAGCAGGCTCCCTTAAAGGGTAAATAAAGGTGTATATTATTTATCAAAATGTTGAATATTCCACCTTTAAATGAATATTTTTAAAGCTCTTGTTCTATTCTTCTATACAATTTTTGTTATAACTATTTAGTGGTGGGACTGTTTTGGAATGATGAACTTCCTTAAAGGTGGATTTTTCTCCCAGTAAACAGACCTTTTTTGGACATTGCAAGGGTTTTGCATAAGTTACCAGGTTTACTGGCTTTATATGGTCATGGCAGGAGTTGAAAAATTGGACATGTCTGTACAGTGTTTCAGTTTCGCTGGTCTCATGTGAATACTCTCATTAAGTCTTTTGGCTTTGCTTATAAAATACTGTGTATTTTAACATTTATCTGGATGCAATGCTTTGCCCCTAGACTTTCATTGTAAGTGCTTTGACAATGTTTTTTTTTTCTGTTAGTAAAACACGCTGTTAATAACATACTGAACCCAGAATATTCATTTAAAAGTTCAACATTAAAGGAGGAATTTAATGAGCAGGCCATATAATCCAAGCCATGCAGCTTTTCAATTAGTTGTTGTAATTATACTGTTTTTAATGTCAGAAATGCAATATCACTTTAACAAGGAAGTCTATGTATTGTTTTGTACAGAAGTTTAGTGACTCATGATTTCCAGAGAAAGCTTTTAAATTCCAGATTTTATGTAAAAGTTTTTACATTGAAATTATTTTATAGATGTTTATCTGCTTTACTAATAAAAGCACAAGCAATTTATTTAGTTTCATTGTCTCTTTTTTTGTGGCTGTAATTTTTTTACAAAGAAAATACAATTGTTTCTGAATCTGATAATTAAAAAAATATATATTTTATAAGAAAACCTCAAATCATTTAGAGAAAGAACTGAATCGCAGATAAATGTTTATTCCATAAACAAATGAATAAAGCTCCCATTACTTCAGTCTCAAAGTCTTTATTCACCTCCTGAAAACAATGTTACAGTTTATACAGAAATGACAGGCTTCACTGCAGAGGGCCAGTCAGGGGTTAGTAAAAACCAGGACATTTGAAAAAGTAAAGAAAATGAGTAAAGAAAACTAAACAAATATCACTTACTTTGATTATGATAATTTTCTAGTGTTTTAACAGACTCATTGTTTATGACAAAATAACACCAATGAGGAGACCGGTGATAAAATAAACTACACACACACACACACAGCTGTCCACTCCCACACCGTTTGGTCTCCCATGTGTGCACACACACAACCTTCACTAGCTCATTGTTCACATGCATTCATACATGCACCCAAAGCACAAACAAACACAAACACAATATTAGGATGTCAAACATAGATTTCGGGGCTGATGTGTTGGAGACAGAGAAAACTTGTAGCGAGGTGTTATGGGGACATTAAAGGGCTTTTACCGATACCCAGGGCCCGGCTGGGTGTAGCCCTGGCCATAAGGGGGGCGGTTTCGGGCATAGGGGTTGGCACCCCCTGGGGGAGGGGTGGTGCCAGGTGGCGGGGTGTATCCAGGACGGGGCTGATACCCCCCTGTGGCCTGGGAGGTTGGAGGCAGGCTGTAGTTAGCTGGCTGCTGAGAGGCCTGGGATGTGTAATTTTGAGCAGGAAATGCTCCAGGTGGGTACTGGGTGGGTCCTTGGGGAGCAGGAGCCTGTGATTGGTTGGAAAACCCAGGCGCTGAGCCAGGGGCACCAGCTGCCTGAGAGGTAGTGGTGGGGTAATTCTGAAACTGCTGTTGAGCAGGCGGAGCCTGAGGAACACCAGACTGAGGAGTATAACCAGCTGAAAAAGAGAGTTCAATTAATAATTCTGAATAAACAACATTAAGGCTTAGTAATATATATGCTTTGGAGTAAACAGAAAAATAATTTCAACAAGCCACTATTGATTGCATTTCTTATATATATTTTACATATTTGATCATTTACATTTTAGTAATTGTACATGTTCTTATTCTTTCATTTTAATTAGAGGTTATTAGCATATGTGTTTGACTAAGGAGACAGATTTTGTCTAAGTAGCTAGATTGCTTTTGTTATGAACCAGGCTTAAAGCTCAGCTATAATTTAAGGAGAAATCATTAGTATGCATTTTAAAGAATTACCAGGGTACTGCATCCCGTACTGCTGCTGGGGTCCCGCTGGTGGAGGATATCCACCTGGAGCCTGATACTGCTGATACATCTGACCTGTTCAACCACAGAAAACACGTTTTTTTAAGGATTAAGATTCACAGTGTTAAGAGGGAATTCCCATAAAAATCAGCAAGCAGCTGGTGGATCCTAGCGTGGATATCCCACTGTTACTTGGTTTCACCATCAAAAGTTTGAGAAAAATCTGGAACACCAGAGGGCCATAAATATTAGGAACTGATCTCTCTCACTCTGCGTTGGAATATATTTTATTGTAAGATATCTGGCATGGTACTCTGGAATATCAACAAATAAAGTGCCAATACAGAGGAGCTGATTGGAAACATGCAAATAAGAAAGCCATATAATATTGAGCCGTCAATGGTTCGTTTAAACGCTGGTGGTCGGTGACGGTCAGGATCAGGAGCTGTGCCCTATACAGATGGTCAGACTAACACATTTTAAATCCTTTATGCCTAGTTCAGACAACACGACTTTAAATGTCGGCAGATCGCTGTGCTGTTCAGACTACATGACTTGCTATCTGTAATCTGGAGTCTTAAAGTCGTTGAGGTGTAAATGATTCCCAATAGGATCACACACTACACGAGCTTACAACAACTGTCAGCCAACGACTCTATCCGGTCCTCAAACCACGTTCTGTCACGAAAACGCACCTGGAACATGAAAATGACGCAAAACAGGAGTAAACAACAACAGCAAGAACAAGATAAAGGCATTTGTTCTCCTGCCAGTTTAATACAATTTTGCTCCATTTCTAGTGTCCACACTTTTCTTGAAGCCATGTTGCTGCTGCAGTTTTTCTCCCGAGGACCACAACCCATTGCCTTGCTCTCTCATTGGCTGTAGCTCGGCGTGACAGCTCCAGATAATTTTCATGCTAGATATTTGTCTGGCGTTGGAGAGGCGTCAGCAAGCCTCTTTGATGTAACCTCTCCGATTTGCCCCTGTCGGCGAGCTAGTTGACTTGCAAATCGGGCTTAAAATCCTGTAGCCTGAACTTGGCATTAGTTGGATTCCAAAATAAAAATAAATCATACAATTATCCTAATATTTTTAAAGACCTTAAACATCAATATAATCTTGCACATCAACAGACCTCACATATCACGATGGGTAGAGATAACAGCGGCTTCGCTGACACAAAGCATGCAGACGGATTATCCAAAGTTCATAAATGTTTGTGTGCATCGCACCAAGAAACTAATGAGAAAAGGCTGTGGCGTGTGTGTGTCAGTGCGGCATGCGATAGGGACAATAAAGCAGAGAAAAGCATCACAACTCCATGCAACCATCCACACAATATGCCAAATCTAGAACAGCTCTGCACAATTTCTCATGTGCACTGCGTCTATCTGGAAGAACTTTGGAAGAGGAGGGGGCGGGATCAAACCCAATGGACGAGCGGAGAATAACATTATGCTCTTGACTTGAAGGCTATTTGATTTATGGTTTGTTTTTCTTCCGCTGGACAGCTTCCCAAGGGCCTCAGTTAGTAGACAACATCTGTAAGGTGCTTTTATGCTGCAAACAAATACGTTTTATGTGCATTGTTTGTACGAGTGAGAGAGAACATGTGTAAGTACAGGTGTGTGACCCTCCTGCCAAAGCAGCATGACCTGCCAAATCGAGATTCGGCCTGCATTTCTCATGTGCACTGGACTGATGTGGAAGTTTTTTGGAGAAAGAACGAGGGGAGATATTCCAATGGCCAGGCAGAGAATAACATCATGCTCTGAATCCACTACAAAGACTTTGTGGCCATATGATTCTTTGTTCATTTTTCTTTTGCTGGACTCTTTCCCATAAGCATCAGAAGAAAACATCTGTAATAGGGATGTGCAAAACTACATTCTCAAAATCTACTGGCCAGACTTAAGGAAGCCCTGAACAGTTAGACTGATTTCTACTTTACACTTTTTTACACTTTCTACAAGTGTACTGGAGTACAATTTGTAAAAGTGGCTATTTACCATCCATAGTACTAGAGGGAGGTTGTTGAACCCCTGAGTAAGGTGGGGGAGCCTGGGAAGCCACAGCAGAAGGGGGCGCTGCAGAGGATGAAGAGGCAATACTGTCTGGAGTAGCAGAGCGCTCCTCTGCAGCAGCGGTGGCGGCTACAGCTGGAACTGGAACACAAGGAATAGATAAGGAAAATGTGATTCATTATAAATCAGGTGTTTCCAGATATAAGATCTGAATGAACGAGCCACACTAAAAGCCGTAAAAATTGCAGAAAAACACACCTGTGACAGCTCATCAACTTGTTTGTCGATTTTAGTTCAGCCTTTAATACAGTGCAAACTCATGTGCTCTTAGAGAAGCTTAAAAACATGAATGTTAATACTATCTTAATTAAATGGTTTTATTCTTTTTTTAAATAACAGGGCACAGCAAGTGAAGGTCAATAGGACGCTATCGGAGATCAAACACAGGAGTTTCTCAGGGTTGTGTTGTATCACCAATACTCTTCACATTGTACACCAATTAGTGTAGGAATGTACACTAACAACTATATAATGAAATTTGCTGATGATGCCGCGATCCTGAGCCTTTTGTACAAGGATACAGACTCCTCTGTGTACCAAGGCGAAATAGACATTTGTTAAATGGTGTGACACCAACCACCTAATTTTAAACATTCAAAAAACAAAGGAGATGGTCTTCGACCCGAGGCAAGTTACAGACCACGAGCCAGTGGTCATTAAAAACCAGGAAGTAACTCCTCAAACAAATATTTAGGTGTCCACATCGACAGTCTTCTTTGCTGGAATACACGTGTTGACAACCTGTGCAACAAACTGCAGCAGAGGCTTTATTTTTATAAGGCTGTATGGTGTGAGCAGTCAGATCATGATGATCTTCTACCATGCAATCTTAGAGAGTCATCAGATATGGAATTAATGCATGGTTTGGCAACTTAACAGTTAAGCTGAAAAACAAGCTTGCCAACATGTATAAAACAGCCATGGAAATTATAGGGAGGAGAGACTATGAGCCTATACAGAGCCTGTATGATCAGGCAATTATGAAACGGGCTATGCAAATTAAATCAGACCCTCAACATCCCCTCTTCCCTGAATACGAAACCCTGCCATCAGGAAGAAGACTCCGTGTACCAAAATGCATAGCAGATTGCCTAAAATAATAATGTGCCAGCCTCCATTAAGCTGCTGAACGATGTGAAATAAAGCTGTGTACAATAAATATGTGAGCACTTCAGCACTTTACTTATAAACCCGGTGCAATAGGGCAACGTGCAATAAACATACTAGCACCTTAGCTTATGCACTTTATACAAAGTTCAGTGCAATGGAGAAATGTGCAACAACCACACTAGCACTTTAGCATTTGCACTATAATCCATGGAAATGTGTTGTCAACAATGTCCTTTTTTCAGTTTACTTTTTTTTGGAGTACAATGTTGATGCTTCTCAGGTTCTGTCGATGTGTTTTGTGATTTGTGATGTCTTTTGTGATGTTTGTTATGAAGCAACTCTGCACTGTGCACAAGCAGAATTTCCCCTTGGGGACAATAAAGTTAACCAACCTACCTACCAAAACTTAAATTAATGCAGCAAGTGGCTATAATAAACCATTGAAAAGCACAAACTATGAATGTATATAAAAAAAAAACTAATTTAACAATTACTTAGCCATCTATTAATAAACATTAAGCTTCTTTTTAAATACCATTTTAGATTATTTTTTTTAACACTGGGGAAAAGAACTCTGGTTACAAAAAAAAAGAAGAGAAATTTCACAATTAATAAGCCACAAATAAGTTCAATGAAATCTGTGCATGTATAAGGTACCTTGGGCATGTTCCTCAGACAGGCCAAATGCAGAAATGACATTCTTGTTGACCTCTTCCTGGTTCTTCAGGGGGTCAAACGCAGACATGCTAGCAGCGCTAACCGGCGGGGCATACTTCATTGTTGAATCTACTGCATCATTCACACATTCTGTCACAAAGAGACATCAGAACAAGACAGCTCAAGTACTGCCTTTCTGTACCTCTCTAGGTAATTTATGAGGCTCAATTTAAAAGAGAAAGTTCACCCAAAATTTTAAATTCTGTCATCCTCCTCATTCTGTTCCAAAACCATATGATAAACGTGTTTAAATACATTCAAATGAGACGCATCAAGACATAACTTATTTATGAGTTGCTATGTTTCATGGTAGTAAAGTCTTATGGGTTGGGAATGACACAAGGGTGTGTAAATTATGTTTTCACTGAAAACCCTTTATGTTCTCCAATTTATACAATCTAAGTGAGCTTCTAGAGTGATTTACATGTTTCAAATGCTTTAGTTACAGTATTGGATAAGAAGAACAAGAGAATAACTCATGCGTGTACCGGTTTCTGGGTTGGTGCTCTCTGGGACAGACTCTGAGGGGGGCTCCAGGCTGTCCAGCAAGCTGTTGACTTTATTCCTCAAATGGATCAGTTCTCTACGCAGGTGCTTCACCTGAGATGACTCCAGTGGCCGAGGCTGCCCATTCACTGCGAAAAACACAAGGATTATTGTTGAAAGCACTGTCTAACACTTTGTTCTAACTATTCCCATAAAAAAATTGTTCTAATCCATGTTAGTTTGGATTCTAACCAGCTGCCAGACATTTCCTCAACCACTTCATTTCTATTTTTGTCGTGCCTTTCTTTCATCCAAACTTCTGTCCTAACATATTAAACATCAAAAATGTTCTGATTTGCTATGATTTAGTCATTTCATGCAGCTTTTCACTTTCAGTTAGGACTGGAAAATTACTTAACACTGGAAACTCGTCAAAATTTGCCTGGATAAAATGTCAGAGTCAACAAGTGGTCAACAAAGATTAGATCATTTAGATAGCCAGACTATGTCTATATGATGAGGTAATCCAGAGGTTTGCCGTTATGTGTGAGCTTGGAATGCTCTTTCCTCAGTCCATATGTGTGAGAGCGGCTGCCGCGTGAACCATTCCAGACTCTTCAGAGATCACACAAGCTCTAGCAGGCGTCCAACCCAACCCCTGGGCGCCAGTCACACGTTTGGGATGCATACACACACGTGACGTTATCCAACCATGAACCAGCACATTTGATCTATTAAAATCTAAATTCTCTACTTCAACCATCCAAACAAAGGGCAGGGCTGCATTTGCTAATACAAGGTTAAGACATGACTTCATCTGGCTGGAGCACAGACGCTTTGGACAGTGCACAGCACAGACTTGACCAAAAGTTATTTATTTTTATTAGGAAGAGAAAAGTATATTTTGAGTTGGTACTAAAATCGGTTCTCTCAGATCACATGGTCTACACAATTTGAGCATAAATACTGGCTTTTTGTTACACCCACGCAGATTGAACCTTTGATTTTGGCTAGACTTGCCAAATAAATCAGTGTAAAATAGAGTATGAATCAAGCAGACCAAATCTACAGCTTCGGCAGCGTTTACGATGACACATTTGATGAATAGTCGGCACATGCTGAGAACTGGCACTGATACTGCAGTGCAGATGTACCTGTGTGAGCCAAACATCAGAGAGCATGACGTTATTGGGCAAGTAACCGGGTCTGATTTTTTTCTCTCTTAAGAATATTTGTTTGTGCCACAGACCAGTTAAAAAGAAGAGTTGCTTTTCAGCACAGCTCATGAAATTGAGAGCACATTTAGAGCCTATAAAATGACCCTGACCCTTTAAATTGATGACATGTATAGAGAAGCTTGTTAGGTGCACTGCAGGGCTTACACTCTTTTTAACCAATGAATTCATCATGTACAGGACATGGATTTTTAAACTCACAATTTCTACCTGATAAAATATTTTCGAGCTTGGTATAACTAGAAAAATGTATATTCTTTATAAAACAAGTGCTCATGGCATTTTAAGAATTTATTAATTTACTTGACTTTTCTAGGTCTAGAAATTACATTTTTAAAATTAGGCTTCCTCATACATCAAGGTTTTCCAAGACCAAGGGAACCCTGGCTCTTCAAATAAAACATACGGTTGTTGAGGGGGTGAATTAAAATACAAAATGTTTTATTTTAATGTTTGTTTTATCTTCATTTAAACAATTTTAAGTGATATTGAGGTGCCCCAGCCCCCTGGTTGAGAACCAGTGCTTTATGTTAATCAAAAGAAGCCACTGATCACAATGAATGTTCTTAAAAAGTATCAGAAATACTCATTCTTTTTTAAGTACTGCATTAAATCTGTTAACATTTAGGAGGATACATTTAAAATCCAAATGTTGTGTCATATCAGTGGCCCAAAAAGTATTTGGACAATCAAGTCACACTTAAAGGGGGTTACCACCAGATTTTAAGGTTCCATTGCACCCAAAATACCAAATTAACACCCCACTGATAACCTCACATGGTCAGACACGGTCATTATCAGTTCACATCTTGTTCTTATTGCACCCTCTGCTGGACACTAAAAGCTCCAGCTGTGTTTTCATTGAAAGAGAAAAAAAACGACATCTCCTGGTTGGATGAAATATGACCAAGTTCAGCATTTTTAAGATTAAAAGAGCTTAACTCCGCAATAATACACCATCCATGCCGATGTGGGATTACGTGCTTAACAGAGAGTCCATTTTAACCCAAAGGTTAAAGGATACATCTCCATATAACACTGTTTTCTGGGTCACAAAGAGACAATGTGGAATCGAAAAGCTTTAACTTGATATGGTTATTTTTTTGTATGTAAAAAACACAATATAAAAAGCCTAAAAACAACTATGGGCTGCATATGAGCTGCTTAGTTCTTATAGTGCTATACACCTATTCTGTCAAGGGACACCATGACTACTGGAGCGTTTTTGGAATATGATCTTCCTGCAGGTAAGATAAACCTACACAAGCTCACTGACCTCAACTCTGAGCATGATTAGCACTGATGCGAACAGTGTTGTTGTGCCTGTATCTGTGGCCTGAAGTTGTTATAAGAATATAACTTGCCCCTCAGTTTGTAAAATGAACAAAAAACACATTTACAGATATAAACTTACAATGGAAGCCTAGCAAGCAGATGGGTTGGAGGACTGAACACAAATACAAGCTTCCCCATTTGAACAATTAAGTTGTTCTACATAGTTATTTTAAGTTGGGACTACTTTTTACACCAATTAACTTCTGGTTGTGCATTACATAATTTATTGTTTTAATTCTGCTATATGTAAACAATGCTCATTTCATGCATTGTTTCATGGATTGTTTCACAATCCTTTCATGCTCCTTCATGGTGCAGATACCAAGTGAAGGTAACAGTTTATACATGAGTTGATAATTTCAATACACACGTCACCAGTTTCATACTGACACCCTAGGCTTCCACTGTAAGTGTATTACTGTAAACATTTTTCATTCACTTTAGAATATTCCTTTATGTCAGGTTGAGGAAAAAACCCTAAGCATTGCTGGTTTCTTACCAAAAAGAGTGAGCTTCAATATTCTACTGCACTGGATCGCAAAGGACAAATCAGAACTGTCAAAGATGGTGATAAGGTCATCATCTGAAAGAGAACAGACAAATGAATGATAAAAAAAAGATACATGTGATAAAAATACAGTTTGAGATCTAGACCAAAGTCTGTAGTGCAAAACTACTCAGAGATTTGATTAAGAACATATGGGTTTATTTATCTTATATTATTATACAACATTACTGATAAGCAAATGGATAAATAATACTAGTGCTGCCAATCGATTAAAAAACTCTTAAATCGCACATTTTTCTGTAATTAATCATGATTAATTGCTCCTAACATTAAAGTTTATAATACATATTTTTTATATTGTAATATTTTCACATGATTCTCCAAAATAATGTACAAACAACAAAGACAGTCAGTCTGTACATTTTAAATATTTAATGGCATCTTTTTGCTAATCACAATGAACGAAGGCCAGAATCACTGATACCAGAACTGGATTACATGGATTTTTTCTAAATTTTAGCCATTTAACATTACACTATAATTGAAAGCTATCAGCTTTAACATTAGATAGGCTTTTAAAAAATATAAAAAAAAACTTATATAATATAAATATAAATGAACTTAAAACAAACTTCACATCAACCCATTGAAATAAACGTCTCATTTAGTTGTGCCTAATGCTGAGGGATCAACACTAGGTTTTTTCTACTGTCCCAGTCAGACCAGTTCAGCTTTTTACCTGCCCTGCTAAAGTGCACAAAAAAGTAATCGTTTTCGTTTCATGTGTTATGACCCATGTAACCTTGTAAACAGTGATTTAAGATTTTTAGGTACGTCTAACAGGTAAATATACAGAAATTGAATAATACAGCAATGATTTCTGCATCTGTGCAGTTAATAAACACTTTAAAAGCAGACGCAGATGATGCGGATCTGACACGCATCCTATATTCTCATAACTCTTTACGTTCATTTAATACTTTTTCATTTATTTAAGACTCTGCTAACGAGGATACTGGACAACTGTTTTTTTTACCGTTCAAGTGCGGGGAAAAAAACTCAGTGCAGCTCTGGCGCGCTGTCTGAAGCGTCATTCTGTGCGCCCGTTTCGGGTGTTTGTTCACTTCACAGACTTACACGGGTCAGTACATACAATAAGGATGTGTATGGATAAATCATTTATTATAAGCACTGCAACATTATATAAAAAAAAATAAGTATATTCCATAAGTGACTTTAAGACAGACCTTCGTCCTTATATTTGATGGCGACTTCATCGCTGCTCTGTAGCTGCCCACGAAAGACTCGCTGCATCATCAGCAGGAGCTCATCGTAGGTGATGTCTTCATTGTGGATGGGGATACGACGAATATCATCCCCCAGCTGAGCTTTGATGATCAGCTTTCCACTCAGGTCCAGCTGGCCATTCATACTGCTGGAAAAACTTTTTTTACTGTAAATACTGTATTCAATTTTTTTTTTTTATATTTCAAAAATATGGGTTCCACTGACCAATGTCATTAGCTAACGAGCAAGGTATCCAATTTAATACAGTCGCAATCGAGATTATATGAATTCCCTGCAGAATAAATATAAATTGTCAAAATGGCCACTTATGCCAGCCAATATGACACTCTTACTATTACTGCACTATTAGCATTAGAAGCGGGCCATTTATCACTAATGCATCACATGCACATCTGATAGTACAACAACAACAAGCTGAAACGAAACACACTTAAGAAGAGCTCTGCCTACATTAAATGTACACATATACAGACTTGTATAGCTAATAGCCCAGAGTAAAACCTCTGGCACGATCTATAAAGAGTTTGAAGACACAATCATTATGTTCTTCTATCAGAAGCACATAATTCCACTCGTAACACAACAGTTAACTATGAAATGTGAGAGTTGTAACTCAATGAGTGTCTTCACCCACCACTAACTTTCCTGCTTTTGTTATGGATATTAAAAACGTCAGGGAATCACTTATGTCTTACTCAAACCCATACTCTATGACTCATCTATGCGGTTTTATCTGAACAAGTGCTACTGTCCATTGCTGGGACATACTACAAGTTCATAAAAGTCTAAGGGTCATGAGATCTAAGATGATTTGGCACATGTAGATGTCTCGCAATCTTTCCAGGTACAGACTTTGGCCTCAGACAAAAGGATAGGGAGACACATTTTGGGTTTTATATCACAATACAAACGGTTTGAGTGTGCGCGTTCAATCAAGAACGATCTCATCCGGACATTCTGTAAGTTAGCATGTAAGTTAACTGTTACTAGACAGACCTGTATTTGACTCATAGGTAATTCAACGACAACCACGATTAAACTCTGCCCATTCTTGCCCGCTGGATCAAGAAAATGACAAAACCCAAGTGGCAAACTGGCAATCAAATGCAGATTTACTTCTGTCTTACATTACGATTTTAACACGTTGTATGAATTTGTCATTTCTCTAGTTGGACATGTTAAATAGGGCAGATGACAGTTTCCAATAACAACAGCCCATCAACTATCGAAGCTAACGTTAACTGAAGATCGTTTAGACGAGAAGATAATGTGGTTTTGAGGTTTTAGGGCAACACCACACATCAGGCCTTTTAAAAGTCAAGCAAAATAATGATCCATTTAAAACATCTCATCAGGCCTCATTCACCTGATGATGCAGCAACTTCCTGCCAAATAAAGGTCTGAGCGTGACAATTCTCCCGGCGTAAAAAAGGATTCATTACTGTTTACAAATCTCAAATAAGTTATTACAACAATCATTCCTGTGTTTTAAACACTGCTATTTACCTATCCCATATTGTTTTTAAAAACACTGCCTTTTATACAAACCGTCTCTGGGTTTTTTTTAAGCTTGCCCTAGTTTCACACAGGCTAAGCTATGCTAATGCTAGTTTGTTTGACAACCGGCTAACTGCTAATGGTTATTATCCAGGTTATTTTGCCCTACAAACCTGTAAAGTTACCATATACACATATGTACATGTTTGTAAGAGAAGTCCCGAGTCTCTACCTGGTGGTTTGGACGTGTCAATCCCAGCAGCAGCCTGTGTGTCCTGGACTTCAGCTGAACGACGTCTGACTGACTGATGATCGGAAACGCCTCACAGCGACCTGTACGTGGCAAAACCACAAACGCGCATGCGCGCTACCCGGACACTTGTAAATTTAATCACTAGGCCTACTGATGAGGTGGCCTATATGGCATCTGAATTTTATAACTAAACCAAAAATATATAAATACACTTTATATTAAATTGATCAGTTAATTTAAATAAATAAAACTGACTGGAGTTTAACTGATTTATATTTAAAGCTGGCAGAAATAGATGCCTTAAATGAGTCACATAGTTGACTTTTATGATGTAATAGGCTATATATATGACTATATGTTAGACCTTGTTAGATAAAAATCAAGATTAGAATGAAAACATCAGTATAAAACACACTACAATGAAATATCTAAAGAAATATTTTATTTATAAAGTAGTAGAAATTATGTGAATTGCTCTGTTCTCTTGGACATGGACCAGACCTCCAGAATAAACAAATTTAAATTAAACAGAATTCTAGGTGTTGACTCTTGTGTGAATAAATGTAAGATTTGTTGGCTTGCAAATATACATATTATAACATTACAAATAATTGCATGCATTGTACAGCAACAACTAAGACAGAAAATGAGCATGGTCAAGTATACAATAGTGTTTTTATTTCTTCTTCTTCTCTTGTGTTGAGTTGAACCAGGCATCTAGAAGCTTCTTGCTGTAGTAGATTTGCCATGCGTGCACCTGAACAGCAATCACCATGAGTAGATACATCACAGAGACAGCCGAAAAGCCAAAGATAAACCGGTAGGCCTTCCCGTGTCGGTACAGCTGCTGGGCCAGTGGAAACATTTCCATTGCCCCAAAAATTAAGGGTGCCACAGAGAACAAACCAGCACTGATCATGGAGATCACCAGGTAGCTGATGTTGTTCTTCGGCAAGGCCAGGGCTCCAATAAACGTGGGCAGGAGACTCAAAAGGTAGGGATACTCCCACTGATAGGGCATGGCCACCATGTCATGCGACACCAGATCAAGGTGACTAACAGCCACCTGAGCCGCCACCAGTATCCATATGAGGAAATGCACGACGGTGAGCTTCTTTATCTCTGATTTCAATGAAGCACTGAAAGACATTTTCAAAATTCAAATACATATTCTGATGTAAACAATTTAATTGGCAACGTTGTACCATTGCTGTGACAGTTTGAAGGTAATAGTTACCTCATCTGATAGTGAGATGCCACTTTCTCTCTGTGTTTAAAATCACTCCCATCAGTCCCTGCAGCTCTGGGGCCAGCACGCGATGCCATTGCCAATTTCAAGATAACTGTAACACCATACAAATACCTATGTTATTCACACTCACAGGCCTATTCACAGACATATCAGTTTAGCAATTTGCGATTATTATACAGACAGAGCATATTTTGAATTGAAATAGAAATATCTCAAAATGCTGAAATTAATTATTCAGAATGTAATAGCCTATATCAAGACATGGTACAATATTGCATTAACATTTAGGGGTCTGTATAGAAATAGGCATAGTCCTTTAATATCTCAACATCTGATCAATCTAACGGACGATTTACATTAAAGCACCCCAGCACTTAAATGAAGGGGGGGGGGGGGGGGGGGGTGTTAAACTACATTAACCCAATAGCATATAAGCAATAAGCAATACTTTTATGAATTTTACATGATTAGGCCAATACATAAGCATGCAAGATGAAGCATAACAAATATAGGCCTGTGTCTATTTGGTACAGAAATTAAATAAAGGCATTATCTGTAGATGAACTGATATATTGAAGAATAGGCACATCTTGCCGGCCGGCTTCCGGATGAAAGATAAATTGGCCGTTTTAACTGCGCGGATGTCTGTAAATAGAAAGCGGTTATTTCATGTGATGCGCCTTTTATTAAAATAACTTACCGTATGGATTGGTGAAATGCGACCGAAAGCAACAGTGACAGGATTAGATGAGGAAATGTTCACACAAAGGATTTTTATCAATGAAGGCAATAATATGTTGCTCATGCGCACAAAAGAATCTCTCCGCCCCTCCTTGCGATGTGATTTGACAGCGCAGTATCACAGTCTGCGCATCCTCAGCATCACCGAGTAGGCTATAGCCTATACTGAGCCGGTTGCTTGGCTCATGAATATTTATTAGGTTCATGAGGTCCATTCTGATTTATCAAAGAAAGGGGGAAAGTAACAGCTGGCTGCTACTCTGCCGGTGTTGTGCAATATTCAGTTTCTGTAAAAAACGGTTCCAGTGCGTGGAGTGTAGCCTATACATGAATATTCATGATATTATGGGCGTGGCCTTGAGACAACGCGCAAAACGAATGGAACTGAAAATATTAGTGCTCGCTGCCTCGCTCCTTAAATCGCATCTCGTTTAATTAATTATTTCGAAAAGGTAATTTTTTAATGTGAAGCATTAACTGCAACAGTTCACATTTTCAAAACAATGAATCGTTTGTGCAATATTTAAATCGTCTGAGCTGCTGTTTTATCTGTTTATGGTCAGGCATTTCATTATAGGCCTACGGTCCGTGAATAGGCCTACGTAAAAGAATAATAATTTAATTTAGGATCTCATTCACATCAAGAATATGTTATAGGCTACTATTTGTATTGTGTCTCTTTTTAATTGATACTCAGGACTAAAACCAAGAATATAGAACACTGCGTTAATAAAGGCTATTGAATATATATATCATTGACAATTACTAGCTCTGTGCCATTTTGGTATACCTGTTAAAATGTTTTTTTTTTATGACTACCCTTAACAATAAATGAGCAGTGTAGCATTTAGGTTCAATATTAATTGCAACAGATCACATTAGCAATGTCATTTTTATAGTAGGCTAACCTATGTATTTTCATACATGTAAAAACTGATACTAAATTTGATGCTTTAAATTTAAGATATTTTAGGTTAAAGTAATTTCCCCTTACTATATGGCATGGTTTGCAAATTCCCCACATGATCATAATTGATGGTTTTCAGTAGATTTGCCAGATGCAAATACTAATACAAGATAATACATTTCTGGTACAGTAAATTGATTGACATACAATTATGAATGTAAATCATCTTTATTACAAAATTCAAAGAAAAAGTCACCAATAAGTGGGGACTCATTGGATTAGACAATTTTAGCACCGTTGTTCAGAGTGACCAACATATAAAAACAAAGGTTATTACACAATCGATAGTCAAAAAAAATAAAAATAAAAAATAATATTTCAGGTGAAAATTCAATTCAGAGTTGGAAACAAGGGAATTGATATGAAATATGATTTGTGATAGTGAGATTTAAATTATTGTGAGAAAAAACTCAATTTTATGACTTTTTATCACTTTAGGAACAGAAGTGGTTTTCAGACAAGTTAGTATTTTAAAAATAATATTTTTGGGGGGAGGGGGATAAAATCAAATATAGCACACATGCTCTTTCACACACACACACACACACACACACACACACACACACACACACACACACACACACACACACACACACACACACACAAATTTGTAATTTGGTTGCAGTTCACACAGCGCATGTGTTACAATATTAGAAGTGTGCAAAAACTTTAACATTATTTAAAATCATTGATAAAGAAAGACATATGATGTGATCTTTTTGAAAAATTGAATGGCTTTTCTCATCTCATTTAAAGCAAATACATAATTTATCATGCAAATGTCACAATGACATTAAAAATAGTATTCTAAACATTTTAAAGCATGTATACTCATGTTGGATACCATCAATTAAGCAAATACATAAATACATTACAAAAACAATCTTCTCAAAAAGCTGTTTAAATGTGGTGTTGAATTGAAGTTTCTTACTACAATCTGTGAGAGTCTTTGTGCAGGTTGTATCTTTATATACAATGTACTCTGTAATTTAACATTGCATATACGTATACAGTCTGTAGGTTGATATTGTTGGGTTGAGTTTAAAAGGGCTGTCTCTGAGTCTTCTTTATTCCCTGTGAGAATGTACTTAAAAATACAGAAATTTTTAAGTCAAACATTTTAATGTCAGTTCTTTCTTCCCTCTTTCTCCTTCAAATCTCTAACTTATTCTTGCAATCTACATTGGGTACAGTAAAAAGCCAGAGAAGGAGGAATGGACATACTGTCCTGCATAAAATCCAGCTGCCTGGTCAGATGGTAATTGTAAATAAACTGTGTCTCCTTGTTGTAATGGAATCACAGCACTCCCAGATGCTTGATCCAGGAAACCCTTCTTGTACTCATCATATGTATACATAAGTGGCTCCCCATTCCTGTAGAGCCCAACCCATACATTGGCACCCTTGCAGTGCAAATGATAGGCAAAGTAGTAGATTCCTGGGAGGTCACAGGTGAACACACCGGTCTGAGGGTTGTAATTCTGACGTCCATTATACAGTAGTTTGTCAAGCACTATTGGTGTGCCAACTGGAGGGAATGGTGTGGTCAGCTGGGCAGTGAAAGCAGGCATCTCCAGACCATTGGCACCCATCATATCACCTCCACCGGCATACTTCCCTTTCTTGTATCCACCAGTTTTCATACCATCAAGGGCAGGGCCCATCTCAGGAAGAACACCCATCAGGTCAGGGGAAGGAGGCAGGCCTGGGGGTCCAGGAGGTCCCGGTGGACCTGGCATTCCTGGCTGACCTGGGTTTCCATTTTGGCCAGGTGGACCTGCAGGACCAAGAGGACCAGGGATTCCGGGGCTGCCTTCACCGGGTGGACCAGCTTGACCTGATGGACCAACTTCTCCCTTTCCCCCGGGTGGTCCAGGAGGCCCAATTAGTCCTCCAGGCCCTGCAAGACCTGGAATGCCTTTAGGACCCTGTGGTCCTTCTGGGCCGGGCTGACCAAGTTCTCCTTTAAGACCAGGCAGGCCAGATGAACCTGGGGAACCAGGTAGACCATTGTTTCCTGCTTCTCCTTTGGGACCTATGGGTCCTGGTGGCCCTCTTGCCCCAGGTTCTCCATCTTCACCTTGGAGGCCCGGTTGACCAGGAAACCCTGGAGGACCTGGTTGCCCCATAGGCCCCAGATCTCCCTTGGCTCCTTCTAGACCTCCCTCTCCTTTTAGCCCTGGGGAACCAATTCCACCTGGTGCCCCCATTGGTCCAGGAGGGCCCATTGGACCAGTTTGACCAGGTGGTCCAGTCATGCCTGGTTGACCACCATAACCTTTGTCTCCTTTTGGTCCTTGAGCACCAGGCAGCCCTCCCACCCCTTTATCACCCTTTGGGCCAGGGTATCCAGGTTTGCCAAATCCAGGTAATCCAGGTTTCCCAGGTAACCCTGGTGGTCCTTGTAATCCTTTGTGGCCAGGTCCCCCTGGCTGTCCTGGTAATCCACTTTCTCCTGGACTTCCAATACCAGGGGACCCTTGTGGTCCTTGTGGGCCCAGTCCGCCAGGTGGACCCTCTGGACCTAGCTCCCCAGGTTGTCCAGGTTTCCCTGGCACACCAGGTGGACCTGGTACACCAGGAAGACCAGGCTTACCCACACCTGGTAATCCTGCTTTTCCTGGGAGCCCAGGTGGCCCAGCTGGCCCTTTGGGCCCTAGTGGACCTGGTTGTCCAATTCCTCTGTCTCCTTTAGGCCCAGGTAACCCTGGGAGACCAGGGAAACCTTTATGTCCTGGATCTCCTTTACCCCCTGGCTGTCCTGGTAATCCTTGTCCACCAGGCTTTCCTATTCCTGGCATGCCCGGGGGTCCAGGTGGTCCGTGTGGCCCAGTCATGCCTGGTTGTCCCTCTTCACCTCTGGGTCCCTTTTCGCCTTGCTGCCCAGGCTGCCCAATACCTCCTGGCTTTCCAGGCATACCTGGCATTCCTGGCTTACCAACTCCAGGGAATCCTGGAGGACCAGGAGGTCCTGACCTTCCAGGAGGGCCTAGCATTCCATTACCTTGAGGCCCAGAAGGTCCTTGGGGCCCAGCTGGACCAGGGGGCCCTTGGGGTCCAGTCTCTCCCTGAACACCTTGCTCACCTCTGGGAAAGGTCTCACCTTTGTAAAGGAAAAGCAGGGACAGGATTAGGTAACAGTGACCATAAGAAGGTATGTCAGTGTAAGTAACAAATAAATAAAAACACATTTAAAAAAATTTATTAAGCAGTGAATAAAGGGACTTCATAAGTAATGTAAAATGTATAATACAGTATATAATATTATTATATACTGTATAAACTAATTATAATAACTACAATCCCTGTTGTTTAATTTGAAATAAGAACAAACAAACAATAATAATAAATACCATGTATACCATATACGGTGTGACCATAAGTTAAGATAAACAAGTGTTCATACCTTTGGTATCTTTGCCTTTGTTTAGGTGCATTGGTAGGTCTTTTCTGTAGTGTGGATATGGCATGTGTGTATCCTTTCCCATGCCCATATGAGGCATCTGTGGTAAGGGTTGGTGCTGTTGAGGATGTGGCTTGTGTCCATAATATGCACCCCCCAAAACTGATGGCAGTAGAGCCAATTCCACGAAAACTACCAGGAAAGCAGCCATGGCCATGGCCTGTGGGGGGAAATAAACTAAGAATTATTCAATCAGTCAATGGTCAGTAAGGTAATTCATTAATTATCCAATGAAGAAATAAATCAATAAATGTGAATCATCCGATTGACTGGTAATTAAACATAATTAATTTCAATGTATCTCTATCCATCAACAATTAATAATAATAATAAAATAATTAAAATTAAATAACCATTAACAAGTCTGTAAAAGGACCTAATAATATAAATGTACATATATTTCTAACAGTATCAACTAATTATATAATATCTGCAGCACAGACTGCTGTCTGAGCAAAGCACAATAATAGACTTTTTCCTTCACAAAGGAAGGTTATGAAATATTCTTTATAATCAATTTCATATTATTTCAGCTAAAAACAAAAGAACCAGTCCATTTAGTTTAAAATGTTGAGAGTAAATTCTGAGAACATAAAAGGCTTCTTTCAAAAACATTAAAAATCTTACCAACCCAAAACCTTTGACCGATATCTATTAATTAATAATATAATCAGTTTCACTTTCAATGTTAACATCACCCTCCATATTTATATCTCCTCATACCTTCTTCTAACTTGATTTGGCAACATTACTTTCTCAGGCATCTAAATTTAGCCTATACTCTTAAACGTGACCTTAAAGCTGACTTTTTAACTGTAAAGCAAAGGACAGGAAGCAAACCCTTTATTGGAATTTCTCACTTCTAAGAATCTCTGGGGAAGTTCTCAGTAACTAGAAAGAAATTTCCAGCAATTCACCTTTCACACTGCAGGAATCCCAGACAGTAAACAGTAGATGTTCATTTATGTATACACCGCTTTACATTTTTGCTTGTCTCTTGTTAAATGACCAAATAAGTTTTCATAACACGTTAATGTGATGCTTTAATTTGAATGGGAAAACAATAACAACTTAGATGTTAATGAAACAAAGATTGCATCAAGATGATGGGAGAGACATGAGTTGACCTTTTGGCTTTTTCTCAGGCTGCTGAGAATCACACAGATGTGCCATAGGTTTAATGCTTTTTGAGAGAGGTATAGTTTTGGGCCAAAAACCTAAAGACTCATTTGAATGTGCTGTACACTATCATAAAACATTTTTCAGTTGATTTAGCTTCATGTAATGCTTATAATAATGTCCACTACAAAAGTTGTTAGAAAAGCATTATCATACATTACCCTTCATTTATTATTTAATTGCACATTATCATAAGATTTGACAGTGTTTATCAAATGGTTCGGCATAAGACATATAGTTTCATCCAACCATACCATATTGTTGGCTACAAAATGGTTTAGAGCAAAGTAATCAAATCCCACATTTCTAAAATGTGTGTTTGCACATGCGACATTATGTTAAATTATGAATGTATATAGATCAGGTCTGCAGGGATGTAATTTTGTGATGAGTAATGTTAATTCCAGTGATGATGCCAATTGCATTAGAATGATCTGAAAGGCTAATATATCTAACCTACTTTTCCATGATCAGGTAAAAGAAAGAGATAGAGAGAGTGCAGAAGAGAAGAAAAAGGAGAAATGTAAGCTCAGCTGATGAAAAAGAATAGAGCAAAGTCTACAGCTGCAGACAGGTAAACACTGATGTAGACCTTTTCACCCTATCAGCAGGCCCCTTTTCCCTCCTTTCTATGGACTTTTTTTTTTTACTACAAAGGTCAGAAACTAGTTTCATTCACCCACTAAAAATAGAGCAATCAAATCAGTAAACAAGTACAATGTTACAAGGAGAAAAGTAATTAACACTCATTAACACTCATTAGCAATGTGATTAGTTAGGCATCACTACAATGACTATAACAAGATACAGTGAACATAACAGTGATAGTTATAACAACACATTAACAATATGGTCATAACTAGGAAAACATAATTAGAAAGAAATAAACAGTTTATGTTTACACTATAAAAGGTAAAAGATCATGCTAATGTCCTGAAACCACTTTAACACATAATAATCAATTCACAGGAATTTTAGAGATGTATATGTCAATGTCTATATTTATATAAAATTATCAGCAAAATGTATATTTCAGTGATAGTCACCATGAAATCAAAAGTGACAATTCCATTTTTTTAAATGGATTTTATCCATTAATAAATTATTTATCCATGCACATCATTATTATCAAATTAAAATTCATGCCCTCATAATCTTTTATGCCCATGTCTCAACATCTCTTCTCTGATGACGTGTTTACTGGCGCAAGGGTGGAACAACCTACCTGTCCAACCACAACCATCAAATCAATTCTCGATGGGCATAATCACATCACGTCCCGCCCCATATTTTTTCCTGTTCAAGAAGCTTTTTCACTCTGATATACATCACAACGGAGAAGAAATGACATTGATTTTATGTGATTTTAAGTCGCTTATGGCATATCATCTGTGAATATCAAAACTCTTGATTTTGCAATACACTGCTGTTTAAAGGGTAGAGTTCAGTATGTTTTTTTTATTCATATTTTTATTCAGCAATTAAATTGATCAAAATTGACAGTTTATAAAGACATTCATAATGTTACAAAAGATGTCTACTTCAAAGTGCTTTTTTAAAAACGTTTATTCATCAAATAATTCGTAGGGGGGACCACGGTTTTCTCAAAAATATTGAGCAGCACAACTGTTTTCAACATTGATAACAATAGGAAATGTTTCTTGAGTAGCAAATCAGCATTTTAAAATGATTTCTGAAGGATCATGAGACACTGAAGACTGGAGGAATGATGCTGAAAATTCAGCTTTACCAAATAAACAGCCTTTTAATATGCTGTTATATAATGTATAACATTTTAAATTGTAATATTTTTACAATATTTTTGTTTATTTTAAAAAACGCAGCCTTTGTGAGTATGAGGGACTTCATTCAAAAATCATAACAGCATTTTAAAAGGTGGATTACAATGTAAATATCACAGTCCATAATTATGAAGTCTTTTCAAACCTTTTTCAAACTTTTGATCTCAGGCAGCTACATTTAGCCTATACTCTTAAACATGACCTTTGTCCCTAGTAAAAATGAAAGTCCTCCATGCTATTTGTGAAATGTTCTTCAAGAATCTCATTGCTTTAGTAACTGAACGTATGAACAACACAGCAAATAAGTCTAGTTAAATGCTCACATTCGGCCTCTCACTGAGACACAGATGGCCAACAGTGTATACAGAAAACCCTTCCTTGCTCTTGTCTGCCTAGTCCCTCATTCTTCCATTCTGTCTTTTATTTCATTCAGTCTCTCAAACCCTTTTTTCCCAGCTTTACAGAGCAGGGTGTTCACAAAGAAACACATAAATCATCAATGACAACACTTTTATTCTGGCTTTCTATGGGGAAAAAGGAGGGGGGTGATTCTTTCTGCAAACCAAGGGAGGACTTTAAGAGCCTGTGATCCAGTAAAACAATATATTCTAGATTATGATTTTAACTAGTTTGTTAATATCTAATACATTTCAATTTTCCTTGACTAGAAATGTTCATTCAATTATTTCAACATGTGAGAGGAATAATACTGTGGAATAAGTCCTGTAGCTAAATATTTGAGTTAATTAATTTTCATTGTCCATGTTGAATTGCCTGATGTTCCGGGACAACTGAATTTTGGGAAACCAGAAAGAGTGGCTGTACTAACAGAGCTCAAATAATTCATATGCCAGTCAACCTATACAGAATATTGTGATGTAACACACGTCTCCTTTTATCTATTGTACGATGTAGCAGACGGACTATATTGACTATATACCAGCTGTAGGAAAAAAACAAGCCTTTTTGAGGTACAACAAGGTCCTCATTCTCTTTGAGCATCTGTTGGGTTACTTAAGCATTTTAACAGCTGAGCGTTAATAAGAGTGAGAAACACAGCAAGGGTCTGCTAGCCTCAAAGTGCATGTGTGGGGAGAGAGTGAAGAATGTCTGTCGGAAAGAATCTATCTATCTATCTATCTATCTATCTATCTATCTATCTATCTATCTATCTATCTATCTATCTATCTATCTATCTATCTATCTATCTATCTATCTATCTATCATCTAGTAGCCTATTAGATCTGTTTTATATTTACTGATAATAAAGATACACTGATACATTCAAATTTTCTATATAATTAATGACAAGTTATCTGTCATAATAACCAAAAATCAACACTTGTTATTTTAGTAAATCAGTGGAACATATCACCAGTTACAGACAATGATCGTTACAAACATTTATGATTGAATGGAGAGCTCCATTCCATCTATCATCCAAATAATTAATTCTGTTTTTCAGTTTCACTTGTCATGAGATCCTTCATTAATCTAGATTGTATCGATAATTAAATACATTTGAAAGTTTCTTTTCACCTGTTGTCTCATGAGCAGGTTTGTTAAACCACTAAAGTGATGAAAGCTGATTGGCTTGAATGCTTACCTCTGACAATGATTGGTTATATTTGCAGAAAGAGACTTTTTTTTATTACTATTTGTGTTAAACTCCAACAATAATATAATATATTTAATATAATTATAATAATATATTTGTTAAGATGTGTGTTTAAAAATGTTCGCAAATGTTTATTTATTTATTTTATTGGAGAATATTTTTTAATAATAAATCCAAAGCAAGTACTAAATTAATTTCAGCCACATTTTTGATGGAATCAAACAACGTTTCTTTATTTGAATGTACATTCTGATCCATCTGTTCACTAATAATAATAGAGTTTAGGCTGGTAGACTCCTCTAACATTCCTGTAGCGATTATACTACTGACAGAAAGAGTGCACAAAAAAATAGACAAAGTAGCCTACGTATGACCATATCAGCTGATCAATCTGCCGTCAACTTATTGCAACTCAAAAGTCTCACTATAGAAATTTCTAGAAGTGGCATTAATCACTCACTACACTGTAAAAAAATATATGATCAACGTTTTTTACAGTGTATATGCTGAAACTGCTAGATTGACAATCACACAATTTATTTCTGCAAATGTATGTTGAAACAATTACACAAGTCATTTCCTATTGTGCCATTAATGGATGTCTGTTTATTCGTCTCCCAGCTGAGAGTTCAGTCCACAGGTATACACTATCACAATCACACATGCATGCAAAGACACCATATGGCTGCCACCAGGAGGGGGAGCTAACACATTAACCCTGAAACTGCACACCAAACTTGTTAAAGCAACCTTATGTTTCTGCTCAGTATTTCTGTAATAAAATTTAACAGAAAATAAAATATGGATATCAAGTAGACTGTACAGTTAAACTGTATACACATCTATGAGTGGTTTATACACTTTATAAACCACCCATAACTGATTAAACATGCTAAAAGTGAGTTTGATTTATATTAATCACATTTCTGCAGTAAAATTCATCAGCTTCATTTGTCAGACAGATGAGAGATGAGATAAGAGCCCAAAGATAAACTGTGTTTTACTATCAAGTATGAAACGCAAATGCACATCTTTGCCTGTTACAATCAATGCAGTAGGGCAGCTTAACAAATAATGAATAAAACAATAAATATATTAAAGTGTATTTTCTTACCTTTCCTTTGAACGGCTGTAGAAGGAGATAATCTCAAGGATTCCCAGGCTCACTCAGAAAGACCCTGAAACACACACCTTGACCAACTGACCAATGCAAACTGGACTTAAACAAGTAACAGTCTGCAGACGACCACCTTTTATTCACAGCAGGGTGGAGTCAGAGAGCAGGGGAGGGAGAAGAGAGGACGATTGAAGAGAGAAAGGTTGCTACAGTATGGATGAACATGTGACAGTATAAAGGTGCAGTGTTTTCAGGATAGACACTGAGATTTGTTTGATTTTCCAAAATCGCTGTCTACTGATGGCAGCTACACACTTACTGTGGTGCAAGATGTCTATAGCCTTTCCTGTTCACTGATTAGTCATCACATTCTCAGTTGAGGTAGAGCTGCACAGTTAGGGTTATAATCCTAAACTTATAAGATTCCTCTTAGGATAAGTTAGGATGAGTTCAATATTGAGTTTATAACGGTATTAGTAATCCATATACTGTATGTAAGTTATAATTAAACTTATTGAATATTTTAAATATACATTATAATATAATATAATCAAGTGTAGATTAGGGTTTTTGTTTGTTTGTTTTTAAGAAATATGCTCAACAAGGCTGCATTTTTCAAAAATACAGTAAAAGCAGCCATATTGTGAAATATTATTACGATTTATTCATTTGATGGAAAAACTGATGTTTCAGCTTCATTATTCCAGTCTTCGGCGTCACATAATCCTTCAGAACTCATAATATGCTAATTTGGTGCTTAAGAAACATTTCTTGTTATTATCAATGTTGAAAACAGTTGTGCTGGTTTACATTTTTGTGGAAACTGTGATACCTTTTTTCGTTATTCTTTGATGAATAGAAAGTAAAAAAAAAACAGCTTTTAAATGAAATATAATTTTTTTGTAACAATTTACTGATACTGTAACTGTTGTTAATGACACTTTTCTTCAATGTAATATGTCATTGCTAAATAAAAGCTTTTTTTTTTTTTTTATGTACTGACCCCAAACTTTTTTATTCTGAACAACGTGTAAATGGCTGAACAGCATATGATTTTATGTATTGTAATGTGCTGTAAAATGGTTTCATATTTTTGCGATTCATTATTAAAATTACTATTGGACTTAAGCTGTATGCAAGCTCAACTGAACAGAGCTCATTAGTGGAAATATGAGATCTGAAAGTTTGGGACATAACACCACAAGCATATTAGTTGTAGAAGAGGAGCATAGGGTCGTCATGGGGACAGGTGCAATCAGTGTACTTAGCCTTTGGTAATCATTGTGGGAAACAGGGTGATATTGCCATCAGCCCTGTGTTAATGAACAGTCAATTATGGTGCTGTGAGGATTGAAGTGGGGGTGGAGTGTGTCCACTGTGACGCCACCATGTGAACCTAAATGCTTTTCAAACCTTCGCCTGTTGCACCAAAATCAACTGTAATTACTCACTCAGTATTTCATTCATGCCTGCTTTTCCATTCATTCAGTTCCTAGAATGTGTTCGACCAACACGTCATTAACCTTTGCAATAACAGCTGTATGAAGCAAACCCACAGGGAGATGTGTTATGAAGTGTAGAATTTGTGCATGTGCAATATATCAGGAACATTCATACAGATCCATTAGAACCCTTTCAGAAATGGTGCGTTCTGTTCAACTTTATAACTTTGAAATTCATGACAAATCTTGTGTTAACCCTAACTAATGATCTCAGGTCTGGTGTCACAGACAGGGCTCAGATGAAGCCAGGATTAGGCCTTATAAACAAGGACATTTAAGTAGATTATATAAACATATCTTACAAAACACCATTACTGGTGTGCATCTTGAGACAAAACAATGGCACTGATATATTTTAAGATATTAAGCATTAAGCAAGTTGCTTTCAGTTAAGACTAAACAGCTCAAACTCATTCATTCATTCAAACATGCACTTTAGTATGGGACTATAGTATAGGCTAAAGCCTCGTCTGTGAAAACGGGAATTAAAATTTCCACAATCACTTAATAAATAACACCCTAAGGATAGGACTCTCCCCAGTACTGCACATTCACACACTTTTTCACAAAGGCAAAAAACTCAATTAGCTGTGAGCATGTTTGCTAATCACAAACACAGTCCTGGCATCTGTTTCACGGTTTGCCCACAGGAAAGAAAAAGGTTTGAGAAATAGAAGCAAGGGAATGAATATTGACATGAACAAGATTAAAAGTCTCTCAGATGTGACGTCTTTAAATTAACTTGTTAGCACTCTCTTATTGCTATCACTACTGTAGCCTCTCAATGCATCATAATTCAATTAAGTACATTGTTTTCTGGCAAGAGTACAGGTTATCTGTCACATCTCTCGTGTAATGTCCCAAGTCAAGTCAGATGCCTGTATATACCCATTGTATAGTACTATGTCCACTTGTTTTGCATAATGTTTTGTTTATATTGTATTCTGCATCATGTACTGTATATCTGCAGCAGGGTTATTGTAAACAAAAAATATTGAAAACGTCTAGGTTACGACTGTAACCTCTGTTCCCTGAGAACTGCGTCGATGACGCTATGGGGAATGCCCTACACGTGAACCAGTGTCTGAAAATCTAACCAATCACAGCAATCGATATTGACTGGCGACAGCCTATGACGTCACTACTAGTGCGACCCGGACGTATAAAAGGGGCCTAGAGAACATGTTCCTCCACTTATCGTCTGGAGGGACTGTTCAGCAGGCATCTGAACGCAGGCATCAGAAGGCATGGCGAACTCAGGGAACAGAGGTTACAGTCGTAACCTAGACGTTCCCTTTCAAAAGGGAACTTGCACTGCGTCGATGACGCTATGGGGAACGATATACAATCCCACCATGCTGAGGGGAGTGCAACACTTACCCTTCGGGTCCCTACGGTCACTGCCCAAGCTATAAGCCTAAATGTGGCCACCGAACAACGGAAGGCCTACCAAGGCTGCTCAAAGGCTTGGAACCAACAGCTTCCATGGAAGGGGTTCCTTTAAGGTAGGGATCACCAAACTCTGTTCTGGAGGGCCGCTGTCCTGCAGAGTTTAGCTCCAACCCCAATTAAACACACCTGAACCCGCTAATCAAGGTCTCACTAGGCATACTAGAAACTTTCAGGCTGGTGTGTTGGAGCTAGTTGGAGTTAAACTCTGCAGGACAGTGGCCCCCCAGGACCAATTTTGGTGACCCCTGCTTTAAGGGAATATGGCCAGGGGGTCCGAAAGCAGTCCTGTCCAGTCACTTTCTGAGGGAAACAGTCAACCCCACATGTCAAACTCCTTGATGAGCTCCCTCTGAAACCCCACGATTCTGTGGGGATTCACGTGAGCGGGACCTGAATTGCCTGGCACAGATGTCTGTCCCTCTGTCCCAGACGAGAGCGAAGTTTTCTCAAGGGGAAAAACTCACAGTTGGCACAAGCAGTTCCCTCAAGAACTGATCGTGCTTGCTCTGAGCCCAAACAGTAAACGCACAAGTTGTGCGTGTCATCAAGTGTCAATATCTTAGACACGGATCAACACACTTCCTGAAGCGTTTTTCACAAGCCATACCTTTTGAAGTTTTCAGGTTGAAGCTTACAAACAAAACAGTCCCTGAAGACGAAAAGATGATGACACGTTCTCTAGGCGCCCCTTTTTATACTTCCGGGTCGCACTAGTAGTAACAACATAAGCTGTCGCCAGTCAATAACGATTGCCGTGATTGGATAGCTTTTCAGACATCGGTTCACATGGAGGGCTTTCCCCATAGTGTCATCGATGCAGTGCGAGTTCCCTTTCTAAAGGGAAAGTTCTTTTTTTAATGGAATAAAGCTGAGATTATTATTATTGCATTAAATAAAAAAAAAACTTAAAACTTAAACTAAAAAAACTTAAACTAAAAGTAAATTAGAAATGTTGTCTTGGCAAAGTTTAAGTTGAAGCACAAAAAAAAAACTGAAACAAGTTTATATATAGTAATACTAAAAATATACTATACTAAAATAGCACTCACATCTGACAAATAAAATCTGCAATGACAAATAATGAAATGAGATATATTTATAAATAGATTAGGAAAAGTATCCCTTATATGCGAACAGCATCCCATTTCAAACGTTAAAACGTCTTTAGCTAATCCATCTAAAATAATCTTTGACTTTCTTAAAAAGTGTAGCTTGCCAGTGCTCATACTTCTGTAAATATTTGTACTGTTTACGATTATCTATATGCATTGTAAGCCAGGTTGCTAGGTGACAGGGTCTTCGTAGATTGTTTAGTCAACAATGGCAGTAAAATTGCTGCATTCCCACAGCTGCTGTTGTTCTGTATTAAGGCCTCGGAATGCAGAAAGCATGCAATCATTACCACGGAAACCTATCATGGGACGCCAACCCACAGAGGGCAATTCAAAAGTAGCTCAAATCATTCTTGTAAAATGTACCCGACACCACACACATCATCAAAATCACCAGTACAGGTGGTTCAGGGCCTTTTTTACTGGACAAAAATGTAATGAACTACTAATTATGCATCAGCACATTCTCAGTGTGTGCATGGAATCGGGTGTTTGAATGAGTGTGTGTGAGGTCTGAACCCCCGTTGGTTCTAAGATGCTGACCTGACCAGAATCTGTTC
This sequence comes from Phoxinus phoxinus, assembly GCF_949152265.1. Classification (NCBI taxonomy): domain Eukaryota; kingdom Metazoa; phylum Chordata; class Actinopteri; order Cypriniformes; family Leuciscidae; genus Phoxinus; species Phoxinus phoxinus. The sequence continues at coordinate 25,852,357 of NC_136882.1, read as the reverse complement.
TTGTTGTGGAGACCTGCGGCTGATTGGCTGCTTCCTCTGGGACTTGTAAAGCCATCGCCATAGAGACCTAAACCTGTCACCGGTAAGATTTAGGGGTCCCAGTGCTGGTTTTAAAAGTTTCAGTCTGACAGCAGGCAGCAAAAGTTTGTTTCTCTGAAATAACACACTACTGTATGTCAGACTACATTGAGATGAGGGTACTTGTTCATGGGTACAGCTACAAAATCAATGCATTTATACTTTTGAGGATCCACTTACATACTTTGAATGCTGTTTGATAGAAAACATCTTATCAAAATGATTTAGCTTCATTGTTTATTGCAAAGTCCATGTCCTAAATCTGGAGTTACAGTGACTTGAGATCCAGAGTTTCATAAAAATGAAAATAGCATATAATGGGTAAAAGGTGAAAATGGCATAATTAGTCATAAAAAATTATTACCTTTCCAATAAAGATATAGTATAAACTAACGTAAAAAAAAAAGTTTAACTGTCCAAAGTGAAAAATATATATTTAAAATAAATTCTGTTCTTTTGAACTTTCTATTCCTTAAAGGTGCATTAAGCTAGCCTGGGAAAACCCAGACCACTCTCAGTTGTAACTGAGTAAGGGTCTGGCAAAGCTCCATAGACAATTCATTTCCACAGGGGCGTCACCAACGGACGTCGGATAGATCTAAAACCAATCAGAGCGATGAATGACATGACGTATGCAGAGCGACGGAGAAACATCTCGAGACTCTCAGCAATTCTCTGTTTGTGTTAACGAAAATGACAATTTTAAATCGCTTGAAACAGACGCGATAGCTGATTCGAACGAGTGATGTTGTGATGTTCCATGGCGGCATCCATCTCTGTAATGTACAAAATCTGCGTTACCGTCTCTGCTCTGTCGTCATCGTGTAAAGCCCGCCCCAACGTTTCTGATTGGTGCCGCGATTTCGACGGATTGGAAATGGGTTTCAATGGGCTCTTTGCCAGACCCACTTGCAGAGCAAATCTAAATTTGCCGAAAGTGGTCTGGGTTTTCCCAGGCTAGCATTAAGCAACTTTTCATGTTAAAAATACCCGTTTTCTAACCCATACATGCTTAAACAATTGCCTGATGGGCTGAATGAGCCCTTCTCTGATCACTGAGATTGTCTCTATAATCCTGTAAAGTAAAATAAATAAGAGGGATTCGGGCCAGAATTTTAGACTGGGCGTGACGTCATGCGCGTTCACGGCACGCTCACATAGCTATGTCTGGCAGGTTTGTGTATTCGCCGGCATTCTCCGTAGAAGATGGATTGTAAGAGACCTGCTTGTAGTTCATGTAAGAGACCAACGCAAACTCCACGTAAGATAAAAAAATGAAAACTTTTGTCTAGTGCGTGCACATCTCTGGCTGCAGTTTCGCTTGCCGCCAGAGGTGGCATAGTTCTGCAAAAACTCAGAATCTTGCGCTATGCACCTTTAAAGAATCCTGAAAAAAATGTATCACAATTTTCACAAAAGAATTAAGCAGCACAACTGTTCTCAACATTATTTCAGAAGGATCATGTGACACTGACGGTTCGAGTAAAGAAAATTATGCTTTACCACCAGGAACAAATTAATTTTTAATTTTTTTAAAATGTTTTTTATTCTATTTTGATTTTAAAAAAAATGCAGCATTGGTGAGCATTAGACACTTCTTTTAGAAAAAACAAACAAACAAAAGAATAAGAAAAGGGGGGAAACACATTTAGTTCAAATTCTGCACTGTATGAAAGCCAATCTTAAATAAAATATGGCCAAAATGTCTCTAGATATCTCCTTAGATTATACATAATTTATACTTTCAATTATCACCCCACAACAGAGAAGATTTTATAAATGTTACAAATTCAAACAAATTGTTTACATTTTTCCAACACCAACATATCCAATAATCAGATTATAGGATTAATATGTTTATCATATGTGAACCGAAGAATTGGAAGTTTTATTTAAATTAAAGCAATACCAAATACTAAGGGCCTCACACACACAAATGTGTGTGTGTGTGTGTGTGTGTGTGTGTGTGTGTGTGTGTGTGTGTGTGTGTGTGTGTGTGTGTGTGTGTGTGTGTGTGTGTGTGTGTGTGTGTGTGTGTGTGTGTCTGATAGAGCTATAAGAGAGGGTCACTGTAGAGGAATAATGTTATAATAATGTATCTGTGTGACAGTGTACTTCACATAACTGTGTTACTGTCTCCCACCACACACTCACTGTCAGTCCATCGCGCAGTGGACATACAGTTAGTTTAGAAACAGCATACTTTCTTGTCAGTAAGTTATCGCACAACTATCTGACTCTGTGTGTGAACTTGTCTAAATGTCATGCTTACATTATTGCTGGTGCCGTCATGTTTGACCTACAGATTGTGGGTGTGTGTGCACTGTGTGCAGTGTGTGGGTGGGTTGTGTGTTTAGCTGTAGGAGTTTACTGTGAGTGTGTGAGGCAGATGGCTCACCCCTTACACTTCCATGTTCCTCCGTACACACTACCCAGAATCCTTTGTCTCAGTCAACAGCCTGTAACATTCCAGGACCGTGAACGGTCGTGGGGAAGGTGACATCATCATTTTGCAAAAGTCAGATGGCATCGTGACTATTGCCATTACTACATTTAAAAAGCTTTAATAGTGGCCCAAAAATGGACCAAAAATGAACCACCTAAAGCGGTCAGTTTCCATCTGCAAGGCTGACGTGTCTCTCATTGAAGTCTGTCACCTTTGCCTCTGTGAGACATCACTGTCTATGTGTCTGTGCTCACACATGTGTGAAAACCTATTACTAATAGTCCTGGAGCCATATAGCTCGACACGTGATAAATGACAAAGTCATCAGAATATATTTTGACAAATTCAGAAAGCCAAATAACATGTTCATGTTTAAAGCAACACACACTTCCTAAGCTTGTGACTTTGTGTTTGCATCCACGTGTGTGTGGCCTGGCGGTTCTCAGGGAACCGTGGAAATGGCTGCCAAGCTTAATTTAGGGTGGACAGGCAAAGCCCTCTCCCTAAGGGCCCCGACCCCACACGCCTGCCTGAATGCTTTTACACATATGGACAAAAATTGGGACATGTCAAGTTGCAATACTGCCAGATGTTGTATAACGTATGCATGAAGAGTCACAACCTCAATATCAACATGTGAATACATAAAAACACACAAAAAATAATAACAAATGACAACTATATACTATTTTAAAGACAGAACGGAAATCCTTTAAATTATGATGTAGGGTATGGTTAATCTACCGTTAAAAGGTTTGGGGTCAGTAAGATTTTGTTTAAAAAGAAATGAATCGTTTTATTCAGCAAGGACCCATTAAATTGGTGATAAGTTATAGTAAAGACATTTATAATGTTACAAAAGATAATTTTTTTTAAATAAATATGGTTCTTTTGAACTTGAGAAAGGCCTGAAAAAAGTATGGTTTCCACAAATATATTAAGCAGCACAGCTGTTTTCAACATTGATAATAATAAGAAAGGTTTCTCGAGCACCAAATCATATTAGAATGATTTCTGAAAAATCATGTGACACTGAAGACTGAAGAGTAATGCTGAAATTCAGCTTTGTAAAATCAGATCCAAAGCACGCACATCCACAGCAAAGCAATATGTTGCTCAAATTTGGTGCTCAACAAGGAAATTTATAAAAAAGGGAAAAAGTCGGCACACCACGGCTCCAAAAATGTAAAAAAAAATAATGATAGACTCACATACAGGTGGTAACGTTTCGAGCACGTAGGCTCTTCGTCAGACAATTAAAAGTTAAACACACCACGCCTTTATACTCGGGTATAAAGCCCACCCTCCCCCCAAAAAAATATATAATAATACCAATATCACCTAAAAGAACAAAGAAATTACTTTTTTTTTCAGCTTTGCCATAGGAAATCATCAATTACATTTTAAAATTAAAATAAAATAAAAAGCCATTTAAATTGTAATAGTATTTGACAGTATTACTGTTTTTACTGTATTTTTTAACAACAGTAAATAATAATTTGTATCAAAACTGATATTTTATATATAATCTATATATAATCTATAGTATAATCTATAGGCCCAGTTTCACAGACCGATATTAGATTAAAGGGTTAGTTCACCCAAAAATGAAAATAATGTCATTAATGACTCACCCTCATGTTGTTCTAAGCCCGTAAGACCTCCGTTCATCTTCGGAACACAGTTTAAGATATTTTAGATTTAGTCCGAGAGCTTTCTGTCCGTCCATTGAAAATGTATACACTGTCCATGTCCATAAAGGTAATAAAAACATCATCAAAGTAGTCCATGTGACATCAGTGGGTTAGTTAGAAGTTTTTGAAGCATCGAAAATACTTTTTGGTCCAAAAATAACACAAAATAAGACTTTATTTAGCATTGTATTCTCTCCCGGGTCTGTTGTCAATCCTTCACAGTTACGCTGCTGGCGTAAGACGCTGATGACGTGTTATCTGGTGCGCCCGAGCTTCATTTATAGACTGAGGGAAACGCTGTAAAAGTGTCTCATCCGTGACATGCACATTTACGCACCATTAAAAAAATGATATCCACGCAAACAATGTAGAATAGCTTGAATATAGCGTGCGTCTCCCTCAGACTGTAAACAAAGTCCTACAGTCCTAGAGTCCTGAACGCAGATTCACAACAGACCCGGGAGAGAATACAATGCTGAATAAAGTCTTATTTTGTGTTATTTTTGGACCAAAAAGTATTTTCGATGCTTCAAAAACTTCTAACTAACCCACTGATGTCACATGGACTACTTTGATGATTTTTTTATTACCTTTATGGACATGGACAGTATACTGTATATACATTTTCAATGGACGGACAGAAAGCTCTCGGACTAAATCTAAAATATCCTAAACTGTTTTCCGAAGATGAACGGAGGTCTTACGGGCTTAGAACGGGTTTGAGTCATTAATGACATTATTTTCATTTTTGGGTGAACTAACCCTTTAAGCCAGGATTTGGCCTTTAGTTCAATTAGGACATTTAGGTAGCTTTTATAAATGTGCCTTAGAAAAAACATTACTGGTGTGCATCTTGAGACAAAACACTGACAATGACACTGACATATTTTAATATATTAAGCATTAAGCAAGTTGCTTTCAGTTAAAACAGCTTAAACATGCATTTTAGTCTGGGACTATAGGCTTAAGCCTTGTCTGTGAAACTGGGGGGATAGTATATTTATGATATACTTATATTATACAATCTAATTATATGTAAAATTATATGTAAAACGACCCTGCTGTCAAAGAAACACAGATTAAAATACATTTCTACAGAGAGAGAGAAAGAGATGAAAAAAAATTATAGATCTCATTATTTTACAGGGTAGTGATATAAAATGTTGCTGTTCCCAGTGTTCGCTGACTTTGCAAAACATTGGTATTGATGCCTTTTCACTTATGTTAGAAGAAGCAGGTAAGGTAAAAACATTCTGTCTGGTGTTTTGGCCTTCTCACCTCAGATGGAGCTCCAGTCAATGCTAGATATCACTCAAAACTACAGCTAGCACACCCTGCTGTAGTTTCACACCCTACAGTCAATTGTGATAACATAAATGACCTCTCTCACACTGAACTATACCTGCCTTGGGCTCCTTGTCGTCTGTCTAGTCGGACATGTGTATATTGTCTGTACAGGAGTGTGTTATGGTCTCTGAGTACATGTTTGATGTCAGATTTCGAATGTGATGTTAGCTCAGCTCTAATGATTCAGTGTTTTGGTAAACATGTGACAGATCTAGCATTTCGACGTGACGTGGGAGTTTTATGAAGTCTTCATGAAGTCTTAGACTTCATTCTTCATTTTAAATGTGCTCACTACTCAGAATGTTTTTCTTTACCTTAGGGCAAGTGAAACTTACAGAAAGTGTTTCACACTATATTCCCATGCTTAAAAATAAATGTTCCAAAATTAGGTTTTACAGTCATAAGAAAACTTTTATTTATGTAATGAAACAAGGTACTGTGCTACTGTGCGCTGTACTGTAACACAACTGTGTTGATTTTAATGAGAGAGCGTTCTCAATTTGTTTTATTGTGCAACTCAGTATATAGTATACAGACTGGACAGTAAGACTGCATGTGAATGTGCAGAAACACCCAGTTCAAGACTTTGCTTTAAGTCATGTAAAGCAAATTCCTGGAGAGGAGGTTATGGACCTAATATTTGGTTTGCAAAGTGATTGTAAGTACTGCAAAATAAATAAACGAATAAATAAATAAATCTTGGAAAATGTAATATGAAGATATGATTGAGAATATACAGTTACGACTAAGAAATACATACCATTCAAAAGTTTGGAGTTGGTAAGATTTCTTTAAGATCTCTTTAGTCCCTCATGTTTTTGAAAAAAGAAACAGCAGTCCTTATTTGAATTTTCAGTCTTGATCCTTCAGAAATCATTCTAATATGCTGATTTGGTGCAGAAGGAACATTTCCTCTTATTATCAATGTTGAAACAACGTAAAAGTCTTTACTGACACTTTTGATCAGTTTAGCTTAATAAAAGTATTAATGTCTTAAAATATATATATTACTTACCCAAAACTTCTAAATGGAAGTGTATTAATATATCTTCATATATGTTTGTTCAACAAGTGTTATGTCTGTCTTGAATCTGTTAATTTTAATCTGACTTATTTTATTCTTCACTGCAAGTAGGAAGATAAACAGTATAACCGTTAACCCAATAACATGATGCGATCTAGGATAGGGAAATATTAAAAGTATGCTTACATATATGTAAATAAATAAATATGTGATCTAATTAGTTTCTAAAATATAGTACTTGTATTAAAATAGATGACTGTGGTTTAGTAAATGCCACGTTTTTTTTGTAAATAACTGTAATCATTTTAATATAGCCTACACACAATCACCCACCCACGTGCCTACAAACACACACTGTGTATAATAAACGTGGTCACTTGGAAGAGAAGGAAGATTGTGAGTAACACTGAGGTGCAGAAATGTGGAGAATGTCTAGCATGTTTACCTGGAACAAACATGAACACACATACACACAATTGCCCTATCTGCGGGATTATTATTCAGTCAATGATTAGTGAACATTTTACCAAAATACTGGACTGCAATTACAACATAAGCAAAATCCAAAATATAGATCCTGTGTGATAAGCTTTGTGATACCGTAACTGGTTTACAAGTGTGAGTTAAGAATTTAAAGGACAGAAGATGACAGTGGCATGTGTTTGGTCTTATCAGCCCTCTTCTTTGTTATTGTGTTTATATGACTGGGTTATCATTGTCTCTTGTTCTTGAGAATGTTGCTCAGACAAAAAAAAAACTATTTGCTCAGATGTTGCTCTTTCAAAGCTGGAATTTTTACCACTGAGTAGCCTACTAAGACAGTGATATTAAAAGTCCAAATTCAATATAGGCCTACAACTTATTGATGATGCATAGGCTACAGGCAAGATGAGCCCAGAATATGAACGCAACATGCTAATGCACGTTGAGTTTTCCCCCCATCGAAAATCATAAAGAAAATGCAGGAAGGCTTACTGCATTAAGACAGTGCTCCATACCAACAGATCTACAGTAACTTTTCATGGTTTGAAATTGAAACAGATGGAAAATTGACAGACCTGTGCAGTGCTGCAGCTCTGTAGAATACTTTGTTTTTACCTCCAGATCGCCGCACCCGTCACGTGAGGAAAACTATGATGTGGTATGCTGAAGATAGTCATTAATTAACAGCTTCTTGGTGAACATACATGTTATGAATGCAATTTGAGTGTTTACAATACCAGCATGTAATTTAAAGATGTGTGTAAAAGTGAAACTATGCACATGTTAATGTACATAATTTGTATTTGATTCACGATATAGCAACGGTGAAGAAGCATCGCTTGGACGTGTAGGCTATTAGGCTATATCATCCTTGGATATTGCATATAGAGCTATAAAAAATATATTAGTTGATAATACAAGATCAAGCCTAGTCTACAAATAATTTGATGCAAACACAGCAGGAACTTTTGACAATCTAAATATGAAACAACTCTGACTGAGACTAAAGAGACACAAAGACAAAAGTGATAGCTACTGGGACAACCTTTGACCTTTTTGTACAGTTTAGTTATTTCTTTAGCCTTCCATTTAATCACCCTAAAAACGGCTGTTAAAAACACAGTATGCTAGGCTATACACGTTTATATATGCACATCCCCATAACCAGTCAGACATAACCTCTGTAACTTCTGTGACCTCTATAAACCAAACACCACCAGACAAGTGCTCTTCCTCTATCACAAATTATGAGTCATACACGCATATAGGCCTACACATTTAAGCAAACTAATTTCATTAAAAAAAAATATAATAATGGTACATGATGGGCACATTGTGGATGTCAAACAGTAGTGTAAAATTTGTGTAATTCTTTAAAAAAAAAATGTTTGCAGACACCACTTGTTTTGTTATTTTGTTCAAACATTTAAAAAAAATATATAATACTAATACATTTATAATATAAAATAATAATTGTTTTTAGTTCCTCTCTGTGGTCTGCCAATATGTCTGCTGTGAAGGAAACGTTACAGCACAGGCGGTCAAACTCTTCTCTTCTGCAACCAAGTCTGAATCCAACCAAATCTCCCCACAAATTAAACAAATGCTTCCACAGTGAAAGTGATTGACAGGTGTAGAGACTCTGACCTCAAGGTTAAATAGGCATACTGTTTATTGGAATGAAGGGCTGTGTGTATAGATGTGTATGTGAGGTGGGGTTGAGAGAATCAAGGAAGACGTGTCTTGGATGGGCTGCGTTTACAGTGGGAATCCATGCTTGCTGGAAAGGAAAATACACATGAAGTAGGAATGAGAGAGTACTGATGGAGATCACACACACAGAGAGAGAGAGAGAGAGAGAGAGAGAGAGAGAGAGAGAGAGAGAGAGAGAGAGAGAGAGAGAGAGAGAGAGAGAGAGAGAGAGGGAGGGAGGAAGAAACCAGATGGATCAAGAGACTTCAACATGATTTACAAAGTCTATCTGCTTCATCCATGTCTACAGACTTCCAATCAGGAATTTCTGCATTGAAGTTCAAGAGGGACTGGTGTTCAGAGAAGAGAGCATTATATATGTCACAACATGCAGTATTCATGCATTTCAATTACATGTACAGCGCAAATGTTCTCAGATTCATCAATGCATTATTTGTGCGCTAAGACTTAACCACCAGGCCATAAGCATAATAAACAAATAAATAAATAAAATGACTTGCTGTGCATACCTGTTTTAAAAAGTTTGGCCCACTTTCTAAGCATTTAAGTGTTTCATGTGCCATTTGACATTTATCAATAAATCCTGCATGTTGATTAGTTGGTTGATTGTTAAAATCTGTCTCGAAAAGTCACAACACACACAAGTACACAAAGACAACTCATTTTACACTTTAATTCATATAATTAAATTTGGCATCTAAACTGATTAAGGTCCTTTCTTCTCAAGTCAAACACTTTTGACCACAGTTGTATTCTTGCTTGGACTCTTTATAAATAGAGAAAAACAGTTGGTGTTTTAGAGACCATTTGAACTCATGCTGTATCCTTCAGAACAGACAAAATCAATAAATATTCTCAAGAGCACAGGAAGATATTGTGACTCATGAACTTATGAGATGGACCACACTCTGTGTGTGAGTGACAGTTGGAGAGTAATTTTTAGCAGTGATGGACAGACACGCATACAGGTGGAACACACACACAGCTGTGCCGCGACCCAGAGTAGATTATGCCCCATATAGCCTACCGGCTCACACATAGGAGAAGGTACAGAGTAAAAAAAACATCAGCATATAATGCTTATTATTAAAAAAACTAAACAAATTGTAAACTCCCATGTCCATTATGATCTTCAAGGAGCTGTGTGTACGTACGTTTATGTATTTATATGTATTTATACACAGAGTATTCTGTGTATATGTATGTGTGTGTTCTCCATATGTGCAGTGAAAGGGTCTTTTGTCCCTCCAACCTGGCCTACATTACATGCATTTTCACTCAAAGTATACATGTGTTTTTATAGGACAAAGTAGCAACATAAAACTTTACAACCATGAATATTTCATATCAAACAACACAACATGACAAGAACAAATATCATTAACATTTCACGACATACCCTCAAAACACTGACAAAATGATACAAATTTGTCCTAAAACCATTAAAAGAAGAAACGGTTATTTCCTTTCAAATTCAATCCTTGTATGATGATGCCCACAATAAATCAGCTTATTGTAGGTTTGCACTGCAAAATTAACTTATATTGTTAAATATGAAGCCAGCAAAGCAATTTGTGCTTTATAAATAAAGATGCAAAAATGAAACAGTCTGTGTACAGTTTATAATGATGAGTTAAACCCAGCATATCCAGAAATAAATAATGTATCACAGTATCAAGCATCAGTAATGAAGAAGCAGTATAAAATATCACAAATTCATTGTTGCTGAGAGTTATTTCTAAAAATGAAACCTCTTTTTCTTTACTAAATGATTAATATGGGGTTTAAGCAGCAAAATGTCATCTCTAGAATATTACGTGCTAAAGGTGGGCAAAAAAAGAGAGAGTAATGAACCATATCGAACACATCAGGAGTCCATTAGATATCCTGGGTCCCTCAGTCTACTATTTGATGAAACGCTCAAAGCTTTGAGTATTGTGACTGATGTGCTCATGTCTCCCAACTGCAAAGCAATGCTGAAACTCAGACTGTGTGATCTAGATGTTCTGAGCTCTTTGTTTTGATAGACTGTCTGAGTCGGCCACCGAGGTGCTGATGATCAATGTCGACTCTCAGAGGTCACAGAGGCAAAGGAGATTCACTCTGTCTCTTCTTAGTTAATGAGGTGTAGTGCCTTAAACAGGTCCGAGAGCAGTTCATCAAGTCTTGGGCTTAAAGGCTAAAAAAAAGAAAAGAAAAAACAAACAAAAGTATCATAGTAACATGCGGCCTATATATAAAAAATAGCGGTTCCATAAGGAGGCTTTCACCGTGATGCCACAGATTTGAATAAACTAAATATCTATTTTTTTTTATTTATTATAAAGAACCTTTTGTGCAATGGAAATGTTTCATGGTTGCCAATGTTTCATAATGCCATAAAGAACCTTTATTTTTGGTATGTAGTACATTATACATAAAATACAGTGATTAATATAGTAAACATTCAGAATTAGAAACCCAGACCCTTCAGGGTCCAGATCCAGACCAAGACTTGTTGGACAATTTCAATATACGAAGAAATACTGTAGAACAAAATGGACTTATTGCAGTGTTCATTTTCAGATACCCAGCAATAACTATTTTTTGTTGTTGATGCTGTTGTTGTTTTTTGACTATGCATGCATCTATGGTTTATGTTGGAATTGTGATCTGTGGTCACTGTTATATTGTTTTGTTGTGTTAAATAATAATAATAAAGAATTCTGTGGTATTTGCACAGCACCATTTGGAGCCACTGAAGTGTGGGAGATCTTAGAGTAAGACAGAATTATTTTAGTAAGCTAAATATAGAGATTGATGGAAAGCACAAAAGAGGGGAAAAGATGTGGTTTGTTCATCTGTGTTTGACATGGCAAGGCAAGACAGGATGCTGTGACTGACATGTCTGTGCTCTCATCAACTCATTCCTTCACAGCAGACATCTATCTCTGACCCACATCAACCCAAAATCAAAATGAAAAGAACAAGGAGACTCGAAAACAAGCTTTTTTAGTCCAAGACTTTGTACAACAGACTGTTTTCAACAAATATATTTTTATGATTGCTGTTGAAGATTTAGTACCCCCAAAAGTATTTAGACACTTTGGACACAAATATAATATTGCATCAGATCAACTATGAAGAAATTGTTGCGCTCTAAATTGACCAAAAAAAAAACACTTTTCTTCAGGTGCGTGGAGCCAAAGAAATATGGAAAACAAGCAAGAAGGTGGCTGGCCACACACTGAATTCAGTACAGACTGCAGAAGTAAAAAAAAAAAAAAAAATCTGGATTGCAGAGTGCAAATGGTGAAATAAAAACAAATTAACAGGAGTGTTTCAGCACATTTTATGCTCACTCTGCAACAAAAATTCACCCTTTTCTTGATAAATTAGCAATTAGGGGTCATCAGCTGAAATTAATTATCACAAGTACAACTCTATCACGTGGAGCTCCAAGAGAGTCTGATAATTGGCATGAATGACAAAATATTACATGTATTCATTAGCAAAAAAAAAAAAAAAGAGTATAAAAAATGCATATAAGACAGAAGGCCGCCTTTCTTTGTGATTTTTGATTTATATGCATTGTTTTTATACTTTGTTTTTGGTAAAAAGTCTAAGCTCACTATGTTTGCATTTATTTGATCAAAAAAAAAATAGTAAAACAGTTATATTGTGAATCATTGAAAGAACTGTATTTTAATTTGTTCCTTTCAGCCACCATCACTCCATTTTTCTGTCTCATGATTTTTCAAAAAACATTCTAATGCTGATTTGGGGCTGGAGACCCATTTCTTTTTTATGATCAGTGTTGAAAACAGTTGTGCTGCTTAATATTTTTGTAGAAACATGCATCCTTTTTTAGGAATCTGTGATGAACAGAAAGCTCGAAAGCATGTATTTGAATGTAATTATTTTTTTATTTCTTTCTAAAAACATTTTATTTTATTTTTTCAGTCAATATAGCTATTGTTGTATTTGTGAGTAATGTGCTTGTGATATTTTCCCTTTTTTTTAATATCACTTGGTTTTTATATTTTGTTATTTAATACAACGATATTTATATCTAAGTGTGACATAATAATATAATTTTGGGCCCTCTGTTATGTCCATAGAATATCAGACTGTTTGCAATACCTCGTATTTCCACGGTGGGACAGTAGTGTTCTTCTAGTAATTAATCAAGATGACAACGAGTCTTTCACCTCTAGGTGGCGTCATAGCGTTAGAATTTATGATCATCTGCTATTTCCCATGTCCACACAGAGAATGTGGACGTGCAGAGCAGACCTTGTTGTGTAGATAAAAGATAACAACCCTGGCTGAAGGACACTGATTCACCCCTGAGCTATCCCAAGGACAGAAAGAAAGGAAATTAGATATAGCGAGAAAGAATGAGTAAGACAGAGAGAGATGAATCTGGAGTTCTTGTGTTCCAGGGGAGAAAAACACACAAAAGTTAAACCCCTTCCCAGATATGTTGAACAAACTGAGAAGCATTTTGGAATAGAACAAGAACTATTTGTATCAAAAACAGAAGTCCTTGTATGTTTCTATTAAGACGACACACTATTTATCATCAACAACCACTCAATAGAGATTAGGACACTTTTTGTGTTATTTTAAACTCTACTTTGTATGAAAAACATACTTGTAGGCTTACTTCTTCATGGTATCCTGTAAGAACCAAATAGCATGTAGATGTACCCAAAGCCTCTTTGATTCTTAGAAACTGAAAGCTTGAAATGTAGTAAAAAATATATGCTTTCCTCTCAGTTACACTTTATAACATCACATTTTAATCTGCAATGGAATGTGACATTAAATCTCCAATCCACTGATCTCATATATAATTGATCTTATAATAATTTCAGAAAATGTTTATATTCACATGTGAGATTCAGCTTCTTCATTCTGTGTTTCTTTTGTTGTTGAGAAATTGGACATTTATAAAGCCACCAGCCAAGTGACCTAGTCTCAGAACTTCAAACAGATTCAATTATAGATCTGCATCAAACAGAAATAGAAACATACATCTTTAAATAAAACATTTCTACATTTCCAAAAGATGGCTAAATAGCTACCTCTTCTTCTTTTTGTTGATATTTCAGAGTTGTGTCTGTCTTTTTTTATTTCACCCTTAGGTATTACTAAGCTTTATATAATGTGTACAACCATGATATTTGAAACAGAAAAATAAAATAGCTACTGTTTAATAGACGTGTGATATTCATAATATGATTATTTTGTCAAAACCATACATTTTATGTCTGACTGAGATGACAAATCAGTAGATTAATGACAGTTAAAATAAAAAATATATTAGGCCTAATTGATTCCTTGAAATAAACGTTAAATTCCAAATTTTATGTATTTTGTGATGTCCTACTCAGCGTTAATCATAAAAGTTATTATATAGCCTATATAGAAATGTTAATTTGTGCACAGGTTTTAAAGTCTTTATAAAAAAGGTCATATCTGATTATTAATATACATAATAATAATAAGAGTAAGAACAATTTATTAAAAGCTATCATTATTATCATTCATAAAACAAATATTCAAATGAAAAAAACATATTAAGGCCATTTTTTACCTTTTACAATCATCGTAACCTCAGCTTTAACAATTTACTTGTACTTGTGTTTTTATTTCCCGAATAACTTTGACATTTTGTTCTGAGTATATATTTCTGTCAAACAAAAAGAAACCATTATCACTCACTCCTTATCCACAACAATGTATGGAATACCACAGAATTCCCATCTAGGGGCCGCTGTGTGGTGGGAGGAGCGGAAGTTGAGGAAGTCGTGTATTAGATCGGGGGATGAAGAGCCCGTGTTTGTTCTAACCGTGCGCCGCAATACTTCAGGAAGCGTCAATAAAACCATCCAGATAGCCAACTAAACACACAGTCCCTCGCGCGCACTTATCGGGACTGTGACACGCGCGCGGCTGGATCAGGACAGTTTTGCATTATGCATTCGGACTGCAGGCTGCTGGGATGGACGCGTCGGTAATGGTGGGCAGAGGGACCGGAGGGGCTGCGGTCTTCATCCTGATCGTCTTCATCGTACTTCTCGGTGCCAGAAGCTCGCGGGCGCAGAAGGGTACGTGATCTTCCGATGGGGATTCAAGTTTTTATGAGTTGGTAAACTTCTCATAAACTGCTTCACCACCTCTGGGTTTGGGACCGATTGTGGTTTCACAACAAACTCACTCTCGGTGTGGTGTGGTGTAAGGTAACTTACATGAAACTAGTGGTGTCTGTAAGGTTGTAGGTTCAAACCCAGGCTCGGTTCATGAATAATCACAATTGTGTGTGTTCGATCAAGACAGACACTAATCCACACCAGTAACTAAACAAGACTAGCAGGACGGAACCTGTAATACATTCAATGGGTAAACACTTCAAGTAAATAACTGAGTTTGTGATAAGTGCGCGTACATTCTTGCATTCTAACATTGTTGCTGTGCTACAGCTGGAGCAACAGAAGAACGTGATGACGCAACGCCTGACATGGGCCGCGCGCTGCCCTCGCTGCTTTCCCAAATATGAAATATGAAGCAGTGTCAAGCTACTGCATTTAACAGCAGTACGTGTTTTTTTAGTTAACAGATTTAGTCCTTCTCATGTAATCTGAAGTTAACTCAGCAAGTTTTTACCAATTAGTTTTACGTATACAAAAACAGCACTTTTGCAAAATACCCTAAATATATGCACACACTCACACAAGTTGAAGACTACAGATACACCAGTCCTCTAGTCTAGATACATATGTTTGATTCTACATGGAGCGAGTTACCCCTGCATGGATGCCACCATCTTAATATCACAAGATTTGTCATGTAGGCTATATATTTTTTTCATTATTCACCAAATCCCCCCAAAAAAGACATTAAAATGTAGTGTAGGTAATTGTCGGAGAGGCTAGCAATAGTGAGCTAACTTTGAAAGCATAAGATCCCACCCTCCCTTCATAGCGCTCTACAAAGCCAGTAAGCCACGCCTCCTTCAAAACGCATGAATGCGTACAGCAGGGAGCAAACAAAAGTGCCACGAGAGACCGCATTAAACTACCTCATGTCTCAAAGCACATAACATTACAATAATAATGAACATAAACAACTCAAAGAGCACTGACCTGTACCACCTGACTGCTGCAGATTCATTTCGCTGTTGATAAGTGTCGCCGTTGAAACCATTATTATTTCAAATCACGAGTGATGATGATGTGTGATGTCTGTGCAAGCAGGGTGCGCAGAGGTATGAAAATACATATGCTGACAGGCAGGAAAGGCATCAGCTGCATCTGAAATTGCATACTCCCCTACTACTATATAGGCTAGTAGGCAAAAAACAGTATGTGACCAAAGAAGTATGTCTGAATTCACAGTACCAATAAAAGAGTAGGCAAAAAGTACCCAGGTGACCCACTTGCCATGAGGCCACGGGAGAGGATTTTTGAATGGCAGTGAAGCAATGTAACTGATGCTAGTGGGTCACATGATAAGGGCAACATGGCGAATGTTGTTCGTCCGGATTACATTCCTACTACACACATTCGTACTGTATAGAACATACTTTTTAGGGGTTGTGAATTAATTACTTATTCAAAATACGTGCCTACTCGAGAGTATGCAATTTTTTTATTTTGGACATTGTAATGTATTAGCCATTGCATATTGTAATGATCGGACAAACATTTTTTGGTCCTACGCCTTCCACAGACGAGATATAGCCTACATAAATAGATTTAGACCACTTAGTGATTACTATCAGGATGTGAAGAGACTCAACCAGCATAACAAAAAAAAAATCTGGAACAAATCGGCTACCATGCCTTTAATATTGTTATTGTCACAAAAGCTCAACGTTCGTTAAATAAACTAAGTTTTCCTGGGCAATAACGATGAAAATGTTCAATAGCTGTTTTTCAATAAAGTTTCTTGGACTGTTTTCTGAAGCTGTCCTTATCTGAAATTGTCTTCAGTGTCACATGATCCTTCAGAAATCATTCTAATATGCTGATTTGTTGCTCAATAAGCATATTTTATTATTATCAATGTTGAAAACATTTCTGCTGCTTAATATTTTTGTAGAAACCGCGATTCTGTGATGAATAGGACGTTATAGAAAGATATCTTTTGTAACATTATAAATATTGCTGTCACTTTGATCAATTGAATGCATCCTTGCTGAATAAAAGTATTAATGAGAAATTTTCAGTGAAACGTGACAACTAGCCCCAGTTTCTCATACTGACTGTTATCTGAATTAGCTGATAGTACGTTCTGTGCATAAAACTTTGTAAATGTAAGGTTTGTGTGGGTGGAGTAAAGCTGAGGAAAACACTGTGTGTGTGTGTGTGTGTGTGTGGAGGGGGCTGTTGTTTTTGCTCCGGGGGTCTGAATATTGTCCAGCAAGGATTACGTAACAAGAGCGCAAGCTGAGTTTCATTCGGTGTGTAAACGCGTGACAGGCGGCGCAAGCAGCTGCAATGCAATGCGATCTCATCTCTCTGTCTCTCTCTTTCTCCCCTCTAGAGATTCAACAAGGAGCTCTTTTGCACAATTTCCCAGCTAAACATTTCACCAAAAGAAGTTTAAGTTTTAAGTGACAAAAAAAATCTGTTCTTATTAATTAAGACAAAATGTGGGTACTTTCTGTTTGTCAAATGGTATTCTTCAAGACTTGGAATAACATTTTAAGATGCGTGATATGCGTGTGTATATATATATATATATATATATGTATGTATGTATGAAGACTTCAGATGCAAAAGTGCCATCTGAAATTTTCTTCTAAAAAATATTATTTTTATCAAACTCGTATATTTAAGTTCAGTAATTTCACTTTAGTGACAATTAACATGTCATTTTCATTGCCAATAAAGTTAAATAACTAAACAAACATACAAGTTTGATAAAAAAATGATCATTCTAGAATTTCAGATGGCACTTAGAGGCTTTTGCATCTGAAGTCTTCATACATATATATATATATATATATATATATATGTATAATATATACATATATAAGTACCTTTGAATTTGAGCTTTGCAGGGTGCTTTATTATTTCTGGATGTTTTTCAGGGGACGGCTGTGGACACACTGTGTTGGGTGTGGGCAGTGGGAGCCTGGCGTCATTGGGGTACCCTCTGTCCTATCCCTCGCACTCCGTGTGTGAGTGGGAAATCAGCGTGAACGCTGGACACACAGTCCTTGTGCACATTGCGGATCTTGATATCGATACAAACAACTGCCAGGTCTCTTACCTGCGACTTTATAATGGCATCGGACCAGGGCGAACGGAAATTGGTGAGAAACACTTATGGACTTGATGTGCAATTGTTGTTGTTGTTTTTTCCTGGTCTTCAGTCCCATTTGTACTTCCAATACAAATGGAGAGAGAAGGTTAAAAAGTTTCTTTTCTTTTCAAAACTTTTGTGATCCACAGGCCTGCTTACACCTGGTAATAATAACATTTGTTGCCAAAAAATTGCCAGACACTGATGTTAAAGTCACTGTGAAATCAAAATGGACAATTATTATTTTTTAATGGAATACTGCAATGTTTGTTAATAATGTTTTATCTGTGCACAATACATTATATATCAAAATTAATTTGCCCTCTTATAATCTTTAAACAGAAATATGAACTCGCACCCACGAGATCGCATCATTTAACAAGCAACAATGATCTAAGCGATTCCCACTGGATAAAATCAAGTCCTGCCCAACAGTTTTTCTAGTTCAAGAAGCCGTTTTATTCTAATTACATCAGAATGTGGAAGAAAAGATGTTTGCAATTTCCTTTTCATATCAACTTTAAAAATGGGGGTAAACAGCGTCTTAGTAATGGCAACAAAAATGCCCACTAATGCACAGATTGTTGCCAAGTAAATGGAAATTGAGTATTATTCTCATTTCTCTCTCTGCAGTGAAGTTTTGTGGAGAAAGAGAATGGAGAGATGCTGTCATAGAGTCGGAGGGGCATCAGGTCACAGTTCAGTTCATGAGTGGACCTCACAACAACGGCCGTGGTCTCTTCCTCTCATACACCAGTAGTCAGCACACAGGTAACCATTCTGGAACAGATTATTTTATATATGTATTCATAGTCTTCACCTCTTTCAAAGCTTGTGTACAGACCATGTTCTAGTGGTGGAACGGTACATAAAAATGATGGTTCGGTACGTACCCCGGTTTGGTATGCTATCAGCACAGCAGCGGACCCTGTTGTTTGTTGTTGTTGTTGTTTTATGAAACAGTAGTTTACTGAACAAACTATGTCTTTCTTTAAATAAATAAAAAGTTTTGTAATTGGGGGAAGAAATTTGATGTGCATACTCTTTTAGGTGCAAAATGTGTTAGCAAAATATTTTAGAATAAGATTAGTATTATTGCCTATCTATTTCTGCAATTGTTTATTACAGTCTTCAGTGTCACATGATCCTTCAGAAATCATTCTAATATGCTGATTTGGTGCTCAGGAAACATGTCTTATTATCAATGTTGAAAAATGGTTGTGCTGCTTAATATTTTTGTGGAAACAGTGACATTTTTTTCAGGATTCTTTGATGAATAAGAAGTTTAAAAGTCACTGTTGATCAATTTTATGTGTCCTTGCTGAAGAAAAAACAAAAAAAAACCTTTTAAAGGGTACTGTACCGGTGTGTGCGCAACCTTGTGATTTGTATGAATTAGTGTTGTTGAAGTAGGCTTGGATGTCTCGGGACACACAAAAGAGCTGCTATGGAAACTTTGTGTGTGTGTTTGTCCGTCCAGATGAGAGTGAGGGACATCATGTGAAACTGATTATTTCAGGAGTATGTTTCTGACTCTCAGGGTGTTAGGGTTTTTCCTGGTTCCAGGGTGCGTCCTGAGAGCTTATGAATGACAGGCGGTTCATTTAACAGATGCGTCAATAATTTAAAGCCATTCAGGAAATGATGTAATGGCCGTTGGTTCTTATGTCATACTGTGCAAAGATGTCTCGGAGATGGAAATGCATCCAAGCAACTCAATTTTTTCCACTTTCTTACAAATGTGAAGACTTTCCTGTGCGAAAGTGGATGCCATGCTGCTAGGGTGTTGTGGGCGGTTGCCAGGTGGTTGCTTACTTGCCAACTCCTGAATTTCTGTCATATTTTTGTCCCTAGTTTTGGCTCGGGTCCCTCCTTCAATGACTTTAGGATTTTTCTTCTTTACATCAGGTGGAAATCATAAGTCAGTGCTTAGAAAGTCAAGCCAAGTCAAGATCTCAAAGTTTAATTTCTGGGATCAGTAATAGCAGTTCTAAGTAATAGCACCGTTAAATACGCTGATCGCTGAATGAAGAAAAATAGCATCCATGTCTGTAGCATAAACAGATTGATGTCTAAGTTTAGTATTTAGAGATGTCCAAAGTATACTTCAGCGTTAATCCGAATGCTTAGCGTATACATACAGCATACATAAGTTGGGTTCACGCAGTTATGAGATTTCAACTTGGAAAAAAAAAAAGTTATATTTTATAAAAGTTATATACCTTCCTTGTTATATTGTTGTTGTGTCTATTGATTACTACAATTGATTCATTTTGGTGTTAAAATTGTTGCCATAGAAACGCGTAATTTAGAGTCTGAGCAATAGTTTGCTGAGTCAGTCTCCAATAATTTGTTGTTCCGTCTCTGTTTCTTTTTTGATGTTGAAACAGTAGGCCGGGTCTATTGTGTGTTAGTACTAATTAGTCAAAAAAAACATTCAAGGTACATATGTGAGAAAAATCTCCCTGTGTGTGTACATTACATGCTAATAATGAAATTTTAGTCACATACACTGTATACATACTAGTAGTATTAGAGTAGTAGTATACATACTACTAGTATACATGTATACTAGTAGTATACATACTAGTAATACTTAAAACTTTAAAATATTATAGCTGTGCTGTGTGCGTCACACATACCCTTATGTACACGTAAAAACCGGAGCAGACATTTGGATTTTTTCAATTAGTGATGTGATTAAATTCTCAGCATGTGCTAGTTATTTTTGTAATAATATCTAATGCTACAGGAAAGTTTCAGTTTGTGATTGTTGAAACTTCAGTGTAAGCACATTTGTGAAGGTGCTCTTTACAGCATGGCACATCCTGAGCCTCCAAATCTCTGGAATCACAGCTGTGCACTCTTGTGTTTGATGTGTCTTAACAATGACATTTGCACTTTGACCTTTGGGGCTGCGTGAGGTCAGGGGTTCACACTGCCATGTGGGAGCTACACCTGTTTACCGCAGTACTGAGAGACTGTGTGTGTGTGTGTCTGTGTGTGTTTGTGTGTGCGTGAGAGATCATATTTCCCATGAGTCAGGAAAGAGACAGATGAATCCATGCTGTGGGTATGAGTAATGGGTACAATAACACCACAAAATACCTTGAACCTTAGATGCGCTCACACAGTCATACACAATTGTGGCAGGACATTTTGCACCACTCACTTTTTCTTCAGAAAAAGTAACGGATGAAAATCTAGTTGGTATTGATCCGTTCATTCAGATAGAGGCTTTTATCCACAAATATGAAACCTAATACACCAATCTGTTACACCACTTACTGAATGGCCAGTGCGCACTTAACACACACACACACACACACACACACAAATGGCTGCATATTTTCTTTGTGTGGAAGGATGACATTAATCAATAGTCACCATGGCAACCATGTAATGTGCTGTTTTATAAAATGCGTCTTTCTTTTCTCATCTTTCAGACCTCATCACCTGTCTGGAGAAAGGAGAGCACTTCAGTGAAGCGGAGTTCAGGTACCCACATTTATAGCTGTCTGTGTGTGTGTGTGTGTGTGTGTGTGCATGTTCTCGCGTATGTGTGTCTCATTTTCCCAACCTGCATTTGCAGTAAATTCTGTCCTGCTGGATGCCTGACTGATTTCGGAGAGGTTTCGGGAACCATACCACACGGATACAAAGACGTAAGTATGCCACTATTGAGTGGATGTTGGATTAAAGGGTTAGTTCAGGCAGAAATGAAAAGTCTGTCATCATTTACTCACCGTCATGTTGTTCCAAACCTGTATGACTTTCTTTCATCTGTTGAACACAAAAGAAGATATTTTGAGGAATGTTGGTACCCAAATAGTTGATGGTAGCTACAGACAATGGCTACTGTCAACTGTCTAGTTACCAACATTCTTCAAAATGTCTTCCTTTGTGCCCAACAGATGAAAGAAAGTCATACAGGTTTGGAACAACATGAGGGTGAGTAAATGATGAAATAATTTTTGGGGTGAACTATCCATAAGCGCAAAGTATACTTTTTATATACTTTTACATTTAAAGTTTAACGTGACCATGAGCATACACATGCATCCAAACGTGTAGCCTTTCAAAGTATACTCTGGTTGATAGTGTGTGCAAACACAGGTGGTCAACACATGCACACTAGTATAAGGATTCATCCTTGTCCAGTGTTTTGCTATTTCTCTCCAGAAATTAAGAGTGATAAAAATGTCTTTGTACTCTTGAGTTGTACTGTTGAGTTGTGTGTATTATCCCCTCACTTTATCGCTAATCTTTTTTTGTTGTGGTCCTGGGTGGGTTGTAGCTCTTGTTGTTCCATCTGTTTCTTTTCTCTTTTTTTTTACTACCGTGAAACAGTGGCTGGGCCACTGTTGCCAACTTGTGGGCAAACTAATTAGGAGAAATAATGTGTTACGCCTAAAGTCTACTTCAGTTTTGACGCGAACGCTAAAAAATGTGTACAGCCGAACATGCAGTCTTTAATAGCCGAACACTGCGATAGTGTGCGCTTGACACATGCACACTCTTTATCTTTGACCAGTGTCTGTGCTATTTCTATCCATTCCCGAATGACCGATACAAATGCACTTTTTTGAGTTGTCTGTATCTCTTAATTCTCCTCACACAAGCGTTTGTCAACGCGGTCGTCAATTGTTGTTGTGGTCTTGTGTAGTTTGTTCCTGTTCCATTTCTCCATCCCCTAATTAATGCAAAAATGAAGGCACACTTGCGAACTGAGCGTACAGGGTATGCGCAGTTAGAAGAATCTGTCTGTGCACATACAATACGAGTACTATGCTGATGATGAAATTCACGCCACATGCACTGTACGCATACCTAGCATACACTTAAAAACCGATGCATATTTGGGCTTCAGTCACTCTTTTTCATGCCGCTACATTGAATGAGGGTCGCAGCTTTTAAGCCTCAAAAATGAAGTAAAGGCATCTTAAAAGTGCTCCATTTGACTTATGCACAATATTCCACGTCGTCTTAAGTTGTTTAAGCCGCTATTCATTGATGATCTTATCTTCCAGTGAGCTCTCAATATAATAATCACTGCGACCAGATTGAGTCATTGAGTTCACTGAAAATATCTGACTCAGACAAACCAGACACCGCTTAGGGACACAAGAAGTGCGGGTGCTCTTGCTGCTTCATTATATGGTTTGTTTATCCTCTTTAACTGCGGTGATTTCAGTTATTGCTCTTCAAAGTAAAATATTCTCTTTGGATCCATGTTAGAAAATTTTCCATCTGAATTCTTTACATTCTTCAGCAATGTTAATAAAAGTTGTCCTTCATTCCATAAGGAATGTGTATTAATGTGGTGCAAGAGAGAAGCCATTTAGAATTTCTTTCTTCAGTGAATTGCATCGTTTTCGAAAAGGTTGGTCATTGAAAACATGGGTAGCTGCAGAAAATGGTCTTTCAGGCTCTTGAGGTTGCACAATTGCACAGATAAGCGATTCTATCATGCAATGTTTAACTATTTGTTTATACTTCAAAGCAATAGCATATTTTAAACACTTATTTAATTTAGCATTTCTGCCTGCTTTCTTATCAGGCTTCCATTGTAAGTGCATCGCCTATAAATGTTTTTACAAGTTAAGTCAAAATTGTTGTCGGTGGTAAGCAAAAGCATGCTGAAGATGCTTTCAGTTGTATTTAACAGCAGAATATTTCTAAGAGTGACCACACACTGTTTTATCTGTACATTAGGTCATTTCTGATGACCTCATCATTGCTTTTGCTTGCTTTAAACTGGGTGATTTCACATGTGAATTTGTCAGTTTGAACACAATAGGCAGTTGTCTTCTGAGAGCGTGTTTTTAAGGCTTGAACGTGGTTGAGTTCGAGGGAAAGACAGAGCGAGAAGCAGGCGTTCTTTTGAAGTTGAGTCATTGTAAATGATTCTGTGTGTCACTTGGTCTCCTAGGGGCGTGTTGGTATGCGCGTCTGAGTGTTTGGATGTATGTGCGCGTGTTTTTGTGTGTGTATGACAGCGTGTTTCTCAGGGAGATGTTAGATCAGGTTTGGCTGAATGGTTTTCTAATGCAGACCAGCTGACAACAGTCTTGTTTCTCAGCTCAGATACACCCTCAGAATTAGTGTGGGGCCCATATGACGCCTTGCGAGTGTGTGTGTGTGTGTGTGTGTGCGTGTGCGCGCCACGTTTTTTGTGGCCAGAGCAGTGTTTTATTTTGCCCAGAGGAAGTGGTGTATGTTTGCGGTGTCGTTGTGTGTGGGTGTTGAGAGTTTGCCTAGTGTGTGGGGGTGTTGAGAGTTTGTCTAGTGTTTGTGGTCTCTTATTGGTTTGGAGTCCCAACTCTGTGTGTGTATAATCAGACCTGTATTTTTTTTCCTTTTTAAACTAGCAATTTTACTATTATTCCGGTGCCGGGCAGCAAGCGGCTCTGGCCATGTACACACTGCACACTTCTGAGTGCTTTAAGTCCTCCTGCTTATGAGTTTTGGAAGTCGTGATTTCACTATGATGTGCATTCGAGTGTCACCGTGAATGTGAGTGAAACATAAAATGCGCATCTGTGGATCAGATTGTTTAAAAGTGTTTATTAGGAGTGTTTTTCTTTCTGACAGGCTTATAAAAGTGATTTAAATGCCTCAGATTCTATTGCTTTCACATGCACTGCAGATATTTCTGCCTTAACTGAAGTGTGCAGTCTTGATTATTTATTTGATTCATTGTGCATCCTTTGGACACAGACAACTTATTAAGAAAGACATGAAGCTTTTAAAGCTCTAATTCAACTAAATTGAGGGAAGGATGCACATTAGGTGTGTAAATGATACTTGCATTTTGTCCTTTATGTGCTGCCACAGCAGATGGCAAATGTGGTACATTTCCTGTCACCTCATAAGCTGCTAAATGAGTTGTATTTTCTGGTGAGCTTTATTGCTATTCTTCTTCAATAGTCCCCAAAAATGCATGCAGAATAACACTGTATAGTCAACATTCACAATTGAAATCTAATCCCAATACCAAGTGGCATCTGATATGATTCTTTAATGGACACAAACATATTTAGTTTTAGAATTCACAAATTCATGTCGACAACCCAATTTTTTTTTTAAAACAACTCTACAAAGTAGATGAATGATGAGAGCAGAAGAAAAGAAAATTGTCATCTATTATTAATCCTAATGTCATTACAAAAACTTTCTTCTGTGGAAACTTTCTTTTTTGAAAACGTCTATACAATGAAAATCAGTGGGGTCCAATCTTTTTTTTTTTTCAAACCGTTGAAACATTCTTTTAAACATCTTATTTATCTTATTTTGTGTTCCACATGCAGAACAACATGAGGGTGAGTAAATGATGACACAGTTTTAAGGTTTGGGTTGACTATCTCTTTAATGAACAAAAAGTACTTTCTACATTTCTTTCAGCTGTAGTTTACTAAGAATATTAATAATAATACAGGATAATAATATGTGTCTGGTCGCTAAGGTTAGTTTGTTGAAAAACACCTTAAATGTTACTATGGTTTTCGCAATGTCTGCAGTAACCCCGAGTCTTAAGGTTATATGAGCGACTCATTTATTCTGTACACAGCACACACTGAAAGATATTTTATGAGTTTAATGAGTTTCTTTCCCATAAATAAAAAGTTTGGGGTTGGTAAGTGTAAAATATGTTTTAAAGA
The DNA here is from genome assembly GCF_949152265.1 of Phoxinus phoxinus. Classification (NCBI taxonomy): domain Eukaryota; kingdom Metazoa; phylum Chordata; class Actinopteri; order Cypriniformes; family Leuciscidae; genus Phoxinus; species Phoxinus phoxinus. The sequence goes on along the minus strand of NC_136882.1, from coordinate 25,826,614 downwards.
AATCTCTTAAGCTCACAAAAGGCTGCATTTATTTGATCAAACAGTAATGTGAAATATTATTACAATTTAAATGAAGTTTTTCATCATCCATTACAGATGGATTAGAAATCATTCTAATATGCAAATTGTGTTGGCCAAGAAACATTATTATTGTCCACAGTTGTGCTGCTTAATATCTTAGTGGAAACTGCAATACATTTTTTTTCCCAGAAGTCTTTGATGAATGGATACGTCAAAAATACAGCATTTATTTGAAATAGGAAATCTTAACATTATAAATGTCTTTACTGTCACTTTTGATTAATTGAATGCATCCTTGCTGAATAAAAGCATTAATATCTTTCAAAACAATCATACTGACCCCAAACCTTTGAGGAGCATTGTATACACATTGTCATTCCCAAAACTTTACCATGTATGTGGCCTGTGAGAACTGTTTGTAACTCAGTCTAAACTCTGGAAGAAGTTCCTCTTATGATCCATCCATCATTCTTTATTATAGTGGCATAAATGATACCACTGCAATTCTGCCTCAAGGATGTGACCTCATCATGCCAAGTCACAGCTTGTGGGTTTTAGGTGAGTGAATCAGTGTCAGCTGTCTTAATGTCTCACCGTCTCTTTCTGCAGTCTTCTCCGCTCTGTCTGGCCGGTATTCATGCGGGTGTGGTCTCCAACACTCTGGGGGGGCAAATCAGTGTGGTCAGCAGCAAAGGCATCCCACACTACGAAAGCTCACTGGCTAACAATGTGACATCTGTGCCGTGAGTAACCCATTTGCATTCTTGCTTGCTTTCTTCATGGGAAAATCTATTTCATTTGATTATTGGGCTTGCAAGGCATTGAAGTTTTCAAATGTCTCTAAACTTTTTTCTTATTATTTCTGCAAATTAATTCTGTTGAACTGCTTAATGCAGGGGTTTTGCATTAGGAAACATTATTATGTAAATATTAAGTTTTAAGATTTTATACATATATGTGTGTGTGTATGAAAATATACAATTCATATATATTATATGTATATATATAAATCGTGTATGTGTGTGTGTGTATGTATATATATTTATATATATATATTTATATATATATATATATATATATATATATATATTTATATATATATATATATATATATATATATATATATACACACACACACACACACACACACATCATATTTGTAAAATGTATCTATTATGTTTTTGTTTTTTACAATTATGGAATTAGTCTAATTGCAAGTTTTCTAACTAGTAAAAACCATCTGTCTTTCTTGAACTTGTACTTTTGAACAAGTTGGAAAGCATTTTATGATTTTACAAGATTTTATGAAAGCTATAGTCATATATTGCTCTCTTATTTTGCAAGAGCGTATAGAAGTGAATTAATGTAAGTAGTGTCATAAACATCAAAGCAGCACATGGATCCATCTTGGCTTTATGAATCGTTTGTTGCCATAGAAACAAATACTTTGAGTCGAGGACCCGAACTGCTCTAAATTGTCATCTGGTAATTATGGTAATTCCGACATGACGTGAACACAGCATAAGTGACAGCTTAACATTTGCATACCGGATGCATTTATTTGCAACCTTCTATAGCCGTCTTCACTGCAAAAACCGTGTTAATTCTCGTTTACAAATCTAGATGCATGCTGTGTGCAAAACATCTGTGATGCAGCATTTCATTTAAAACGAATCGGAGCCCACAACCTAGACTTACTAAAGCATTTTGCTGTTTTAAAAGCACTGGTATTTCCTTCTGGAAATGCAAACCTAGTTTGATTCCTCTCGTTGGTTGAGTTTTTTTGTTATCCATCTGTGTAATAAGTTGATTGATTGGTAGACAGAATGATAGCTCTGTCTTTCTCCCTCTTACAGTGGAAATCTCTCCCCCAGCCTTTTTACTTTCAAGACTAGCGGTGAGTGAATCAGTAATATATGTATTGGATGTGCAGTACTCTCCAGAAACCAAAATAGTAAAAAAAAAAAAAAAAAAGTTTATATAACTTGATTTAATAAAGAAGTTTGTTCTTTATTCCTGCCACTTCTATAGAAATGACCTACACCTTGATGATCTAATAATAGAAACTTTCATTTTCTCTCTCTGTAAGGTTGCTATGGCACTTTGGGTTTGGAGTCAGGGGTGGTCAGCGACTCTCAGATCACAGCCTCGTCGGAGTGGGAATGGGGCGGTCACGGAAAGGAGCCCACCGTCTGGGGCCCCACAGGGGCCCGCCTCAAAACACCGGGACGCCCATGGGCAGCAGCCAACAGCGACACAAAAGAATGGATTCAAGTGGACTTGAAGAAAGAGAAAAAAATAACAGGTAGAGTTTGTGTATGAGAGAGAAAAGATCAGTGTTTTCATCTACTGTATGTCTTGATTGATCATTCAATGTACTTCTCAGGTATTATGACCACTGGCTCCACCCTCCCAGAATATCAGTTTTACATTTCGTCCTATGAGGTGTTATTTAGCCATGATGGTCGGCAATGGAAACCCTATCAAGAAGTGGAATCAGATAAAAACAAGGTATGGAGGATTTCTTTAGTACTCTGGAGGATATAGTACTGCAATACACCTAAAAATATGGGGTAAAATGATTTTTTTTAGTTTTTCTCAAGTGTCAAATTAACTAGGCTTATTATCAACATTTGACTTGTCCCATCTACCACCTTGATTTGTGTGTATGTGTATATATACGCACACACAGTATATATATATATATATAATATATATATGTATGTGTGTATTTTTGTATTCTAACTGCTGCAGAATGACATCACTGTTTGTATATTTCCAGGAAAAAGGGTTTTACATTCCTGTGGTTTAAGGACCCTGAAATTAAAGTGCACTCTGTGGTCATTAATAATGAATGTCCATCGACTGTCAGGGAGCTTAACGAGAAGCGCATTGATTAGGCGTAAATAAGATGGACCTTGGTCTGAGGCCAAATGTTCTTTGTTGCCAAGACGATGTGCCCTTGTGTCTCTGTAACAGATTTTCCAAGGCAACACCAACTATTTGCATGAAGTACGGAACAACTTTATTCCTCCAATTGAAGCACGGTTTATCAGAATATGTCCCTTCCAGTGGCACCAGAGGATTGCTCTTAAAATGGAGCTGCTGGGCTGCCAGCCGCATGCAGGTGAGACTAATCTGAGAAATCTGTCTCCGATTTGGCCAAGTAGCTGTGCTAAACATGATTGGATCTCTTTCTGTTGGTCAGCGAGGCCAAGAATCTTCCATCCTGCCCCTCCTCCCCCTCGCAGGAAAAGCACAGTGCCCCCCCTGCAGGAGAGGACGACACACACGCCCAACATCCGAAACACCACCATGCCTCCGCACTCTCACGATGGTAAAAGCATTCTTTATTAAGTAAATTAAAATACGTGCTAGTGAGCTGCCTTGCCGTATATTTAGGCAATGACATCTACTCTCTGAGGGGTCATTTGTTTAAAAATGTTAGATGCAGAGCTGTGAAATGAAAAAAGGTCATGTTTTTTAAAACTTGAACTACTTTGAACTTGAGCACCAGCTTTTTAGAACGCTGTTGAAACATGTCCATCTAGCGCATGCTTGCATAGAAAAAAACAATGGAAAAGCAGCGCAGTGAATGCAAAACGTGTTCTGAGTGAACGGCCTCAGGCAGTATTCTTAGTAAAACGGAACATCATAAATTACTGATTTAAGATGTTTTGTATAGATCGCAAACTCGCTTTTCACACAAAAAGTGCTTCTCATATGAAGTGCAATGATTTAGGTTTTGCAGTTGATTCCAGTAGTCTCATTTAGCAAGTTAAAACTCAAAGTAAACAACAAAAAAATACAAACCATGTGCGAAAATTGGGTGAAATTGTCCCTTTTTAATTAGTTGAATCAATCTATCAATACTGTTTAATACTGAATATTTGTTATCAATCCTTAAATCGATGTCATCTTGCATGAACATTTTCTAATTGTTTTCTGGGATTGCCTTATCCACAAAGGGCACATGCAGTGCTATCTAGATATTGGATAGTGATGCACACAATATATTACATTTTTCAGTATCATTTGATATTTAATTGTGCTTGCTTATTTTCCAATTTAACATTTATATTACCTTTGCCATTAACTTAGTCACTTAATATTTGATAACACTGTTAAATTTAATCTTTATCAAATCTACATTTGTATCCAATTTGTATGAATATACTATATATTTTAGAGGTTTTAGAGCTGGACACAGCACTGTTACAGCAACTTTGTTGCTATTAAATGACATTATAAATGCCTTGGACAAAAAGCAACATTGCGCTGCCTTATTTGTGGATTTGTCCAAGGCATTTGACTCTGTTGATCATAGACTATTGCTAAATAGATTAATTAACATTGGAATAGGAAACACAGCTATCAATTGGTTCAGGAATTACCTTACAGAACGAACGCAATGTGTTTCTGTAGATGGTCTTGAATCAGACTTTTTAGAGATTTCCAAGGGTGTTCCACAAGGCTCGATCTTAGCCCCTATTTTATTTTCTATATTTATAAATAATATTGGAAAGGATGTGCAAACTGCTAAACTGCATCTTTATGCAGATGATACTGTGATATACTCAGTTGCCCCTTCATTGAACCAAGCCATAAATTACCTTCAATTAGCCTTTCAACACCTTCAAGTCTCACTACATGACCTTAAGTTAGTGCTAAATACTAAGAAAACCAAATTTATGACGTTTTCAAGGGCTCGTTCCCAATCCCCAGATAATATAATTATTAATACACTAAATGGGGACTTAATTGAAAATGTTTCATCATACAAGTATTTAGGTTTTTGGCTGGACAACAAACTTTCTTTTAAAGTTCATGTGGAAAAGCTTGTAAAAAAACTGAAACTAAGACTGGGTTTTTTTTTTAGGAATAAGGCTTGTTTCAATTTGTTAGATAGAAAAAACTTGTGCAGACTACTTTTTTAAGTGTTTTGGACTATGGTGATATTGTTTATATGCATGCTGCCTCTAGTACTCTTCACTTTTTAGATTCTGTGTATCACAGTGCTCTGCGCTTTCTAACTAACTCTGGTTCCCGTACTCATCATTGTACGTTGTATGAACTGATTGGTTGGACGTCACTAAGTCTACGTAGACAATTTCATTTGTATATTTTTCTATACAAGGCCATGTTGGGTAAACTGCCGGCATATTTATGTGATCTTCTTAAGAAGAATTCCAGCAGTTTTCATCTCCGTTCCACCAGGTGGCTCTCTTACCAGGTTCCAAGGGTTTTTACTGAGCTGGGGAAGAAAGCCTTCTTTTACTTTGCGCCATGGTCTTGGAATAATTTGCAAAACTTGCTACATCTAAATGATTTAGTCCCATTAAGAGAATTTAAGACCATGTTAAAATGCCATATAACTCAAAAATGTAACTGTCATATGTGACCTGTTCCTTTTTATGTGATGCTTGTTTGGATGTTTTGATTATGTTGTATTTGTATTTAATTTGTGACTGGTGTGCCGTCTTGGCCAGGTCTCCCTCGGAAAAGAGATTCTGTCTCAAGGGACTTCCTGGTTAAATAAAGGTTAAATAAAAAAAAATATTATAATGTTATGATGCCAAAATTCACTTTGCAGCATTTAAAACTATTTATTTTGTTTTATTTTTCATTTATTTAGACACAATTGTATACAGTTGAATATTTAATATTGCATATCAGATGTAACATTTAACTGGAATAGCCTTTGTCAGGAGCATGCTTATGCTGCCTAAAAATATAATCTAGGTAGGCAGCTCACTAGGGTTTTGAACCGTTCTAACGCTAGATTAATGTGCTGTGTAAATGTTGCAGAGGTGGCGCTGGTGGCAGTGTTGGTCCCTGTATTAGTGCTGGTTCTGACAACCCCGGTGTTAGTGATGGTGTGCTCATGGCTGTGGAAGAACAGGTCAGTAAAAAAAAACTAAACGTTTAGGTATCTCAAATTATTTGGTGTCTGACTAGTAAAAAAAATCACCAGCCAAAAATTGTTTAACTTGATGTGAGTAATTCTAAAAGACTACTGGTTTCAGATAATATGTTCATCTGCATTCAAACCTACAGAAAAAGCCCAGAGGTGACTTATGAACTTCCGCACTGGGAACGCACAGGTGCGTCTGTTCTCACTTGTTTCCTCTCATGCATTTCCCCCTACATGAATTATTAAATGTGTGTAAATGTGTTTTAGTGTGGTGGAAGAGTATGAAACAGCTGTTGCCCTCTAAGCTGGATGGAGACGACTGTGTTCGTTACAGTTCCACAGCCCGAGTGGACCACCAGAGACCCCGAGTGGAGCCTGCAGGTACACATACAAACAAACTTGTAGATTTATGTTCCCCAACAAACCCTTTAACAATCTATTTTCTGCCTTTCCCATCTCTTAGAATACGCCCAACCGCTTGTCACCGGTACCATGGCCTCTCTCGGACAAAGGTCAACGTTTAAACCTGAAGAGGGCGATGCCCCCGAGTATGATGCACCTATTCCACCGGAACATTACCATGCTTACGCCGAGCCCCTTCCTGCTTCTGGCACTGAATACGCTACGCCAATCATGATCGACAGGGCAAACCACCTATCAGGAGGCACTCTACCATTCAGGGGCCGTGGTTTAGTGGCTCGGACAGACAGCAGCCAATCAGCAAGCTCAGCTTATGACACACCCAAGAGCACATCTGATCAAGCCTCACCCACAGAAGGACAGTTGTACCAAGTACCACAGAATACCCACAATGCACCGTGTCAGAAAATAGACTGAACAATCACAGAAGAGTGGACCCTTTTGGAAACCCTCGGCTGAACACTACCTTTCCTAGAAATCTGCAGATCAGAATGTGCGCAAACGTTCCGCTCCTAGCCATCTCAAATTGTACGCCGCGCAAGTCCTATCACTGAAATAACACAAAGGAATGTCAGGAGAGAGAGAACAGCAGAGATCTCGTCACACTACTGTGTTTGGTGGGTGTTTTGTGTGTTCATGCGTCTAAATGTGTGTGTACGAGTGCATATATGTGACTATGCTCTGCTATCAAACTGTGAGTCTTTAGATATCTGTGCATTTGTCTGAGAGCGGAGATGTATTCATCTCGATCGCTCATTGTAAGGCACATTTTTTCCCCCTTAGGCAAAGATATTTTCATCAAAACCGCCCTTGTGCAGAATAACAAATGATCAAATTTTCAAATTAATTGACAAACACTCTCATAACACTGTGATTCATTGTCATTTTGCACTGTTGTATTGTATTCTGCTGTTACATAGGTGCCTTCTTTGTGACATAGCAACACCATTCTGGTTTCTCTACTTCTGTTCCATAACCTAGTGAGTTAACTTGCTTTGTACTGCCTTAATAGACAGCTGCCTTAATAGTGCAGTATACCAACATATAGGGAGTAAATTAGACATTTCATCATGATATAATTTGACATTGATTCTCCTAGCTAGCAATACAATATTTACTGATACTTCATAACATGCTGCAATACATTTACAATTTTATTAGATAAAGGGGCCTGCGATCAATATTGATATTATATGCCTATTTTAGACAACCAGTTACATTTTATTTTATTAATTTACAAATGAAACTAAAATATAAACTTTTATTTAACTCTCTAAAATGTGCAAATCCTACATCCCAATTGGGACATCCACAACAAAAATACTTTTTTAAATAATATAGAAAAATAAATGATGAAAATCATCATTTGCTTATGCAAAGAGATGAGCAATGACAACAGTCAAGAAAGTATTTCAGTTTTCTGTGCTCCCAAAATGTGCAAATCCCCATTAGGGCAAAAACAATCAAATTAGGTACTGAAAAAATATATACTTTTTACTTTTAATTGCATCCAGTCAGAGGATATCAAACATGTTTGATATTTTGAGCTGATTTTAGTTTTTATTTGTCATGCAATTCCTAGCAACGAGGCATCTGCTGCTTTTTGAGTTTGTGTTCAGAATGACTCCAAGTCAATAAGTATATATTCCAGCCTTTAGATGTCATGCTTTAGATAGGTAGCATCTTGGCTGCTCACAATTTATAGTTTGATGTTAGCATGTTGTTAAGCTAACACCTCAGTACTCTATTAAGCACAAAAATAAATTGTACATGCAAATATTGATCAAAATATTCAGTTTTACTTATTTAACTAGTTTTTGTTAATACATCTCAGTATTGAAAGACGTGATTATTTTAAAATCATCAAAACATTTATCTCCACTCGTCCGCCATCTTGGATTAATTTTTTCATTGATGTCACTGCAGTAAAGCCTGCCATTTGGAGCATGACTGATGCCTTAAAATGTTGACTTGGTTGGCAGCTCACAATGGTTTTGGAACAGATTTTTGTTGATTTTGCATTATTTAGTTAAGTCTGAATTAATTAAAGACTGACAAACTTTTATTCAGCACAGAAAATGCTTTGTTTCAAAAAAATGGTACAGCAACGGTTTTGGTGCTGCATTTTCAAAATCCATGGAAAAGTCCTCTGTGCATGACTGTGCATACACATTTATGCAGATATATCTTTAGTCATGCACGTGAAAACCTGTGCCATGCAAAGATCAATTTATTCCTGCTGATGTGTCTTGTTTTAATATCCCCAAACCACTAACAGGTCAAGTTTAAGCTACCAAGCATGCACTGCTTCCACGGTTACAGTGTCCTAGTTGATCCTTTACGAAAGGTGACCCATTAGTGGTCAAAGGTTAAAGAGCAAGATACAGGATGCCGACATTCTTGCCTATAATAGGATTCACTCTGTGCCAAGTTGTCTTTTATATCTTTTTTTTTTTTTTTTGTGGTTGACTTGAAGACCAAACAACTTGATGGATAATCAGTCCAAACATATTATCCATTTGATTTAATGTTATCAGACCAAACGTTGCCTCACACTATGGATTTTGGATACCAGGATGTTGCATGTTCAAACTCAGATTTGTACACTGTTAAGTTTGTCATTTACTACAATATCTGACAAGTCATATTTCGGTACTTGCGTTAGTTTACTGGCTTAAAGCAATGAAATGTCCACAGTGGTGGCACTATGGACATGTATGTGTGTTTCAATGTATTTGTGAGTTTAAAAGTATACCAGATTCAGTCGTGTTTGTGCATGTCTGCTTATAGTTTTTGAAATCTTATCAGAGTTGTATGTAATGTGTTTCTGTGCACTGTATTCCACAAGCCTGTGTGTGTTCATGTTTGTCTCCCGTTCACTGTACATCTGTCTCTAAATGATGATTGGTACTGTAGATTGATTGTATAGAAAAACAATTACAAATTTTAAATTGAAGTTTTATTAAAAAATAAAATGTAATTACAAGAAATTATTTTTTTTAGACTGCTGAATCGCTCACTAGCCTTTTAATTTATGCAGCAGTGCTATTGCTCATATTTATTTATTTACTATATATAAATTAAACACAATTTAATAATGCGACCTGAAATCCCATATAGCACAATATCAATATTTTGCTTAAAAAATATTAGCTTCAAAATATGAATGGGTAGACAATATAAGAGAAATATTTCGATTAAAAAAATATATATGGTCAAAATGTCCTATCACAATTTATTTTTCAATATTGTAACTATCCACTATTTTGTCATTCTTAATTGTGACAAATTAATTTAAAATAATATTCCATGTAGTCCCTCAATTAATATGAGGTCATAATGCATGTGTAATATAAAACACTTCGAAAACACTTACAAAGCTACTGTGATACAAATTTCCCGCAATTATTAGCGTCTGACTGAATGACGAATGCGTTAAGCCCAACTTTCATACTGACAAAAAAAAGTAATTTGTAAACTATTTAGAGTGCTGAAAGCGCATAAATACATACGCCAAATGTGTAAACTGATGCATTCTTATAAAAAATTACATATATTGAATGTATAACAAGTAAATGTAGTGTTGAGAAAACACAGGTGGTTTGTTATCGCGTGTTCACTTATCAGGATTTCGTATATTGTCACAGACGCCCCCTGCTGGTAGTTTACTGATATTCTGTACATAGGGGTGAGTACATGCTGTATCAAAGTACATTTGCATACTATTCACAATATCTTCATTACATAAAAGCATAGAGAAGTTAGTAGTATGCTATTCCAAACTTAGATTATTATGTCAGATGTGAAGAGACCTCAGTGCAATGATTTTAGACAGCTGCAAATTATAATTGTGCATTACTCATTTCCTGTCTGGAAATACAGGCCAGTTTTTACATGTCATCATCATAATACAGTGGGGTTCAAAAGTCCATTTGCAAAAATGTTTGTATTTTCTACTTTAATACAGATTCATTTGTTTCAATTACAAATTATAAGCATTACAACTTGCATGAAAAGTTTAATTGAAAAATGAGCACAGATCATGCACTTAATCTCTAATTTTAATCCCAGATTTTCTATATGTGTTTTTGAATGTCACTGTATATAAAACTATTAATATTATTATTGAACCATACAAAATGGTTTTTTTTACAGTCTATGGTTTTGGCCCAAAACATTTTTTTCTCATAATTAGAGAGGATGATATGTACAAAGTATACCGGTATATGTACAATTGAATTGCTTCCAATGTGCCTATGACTTTTAAGGGCAATGTTTGTCATTCTTTTCTGATGTACATTTCCTTCTTCCTTTGTTTATTCCTCCATGTTCTTGCCCTTTTTGCCCACTTTCACAAACACCATTGTGAGTACAATAGCTGCCACCAAGATCAGTCCACCGGTCACCAGGTACGCTATGGGCAGAAAGTAATTCTGCCCACCAAACCAGGTCACCATGGAGATCACCAGCTCCTTCTGACCTTGAAAGGGCTCGACGGGAAAATCTGAAGGTATTAGTCAAGGCTAAATCTAAGATAGAAATGAAATGGATACATATATTATAGACCCGGTTTCACAGACAGGGTTTAGATTAAGCTAGGATTAGGCCGTAGTTCAATAAGGACATTTAAGTAGCTTTTATAAACGTGCCTTAGAAAAAACATGGTGTGCATCTTGAGTCAAAACAATGGCACTGACCTATTTTAAGATATGTCAGATATGCAAGTTGCTTTCAGTTAAAACAGCTCAAACTTGCATTTTAGTCTGGGACTAAAGTCTCGTCTGCCAATCCAGGGGATAGTGTCTTAAAGGGATAGTTGGCCCAAAAATGTCAATTCTGTCATGAGTTACTCATCGTAATGTTGTTCCAAGCCTATATTACTTTCTTTCTTCTGTGGAACATAAAGAAGTTATTTTTAGAAATGTAAGAGCATACATAAAATATTTTGTTAGTTCACCCAAAAATGAAAATTCTGTCATAATTGACTCACCCTCATGCTGTTCCAAACCTGAATGAGTTTCTTGCTGAACACAAACGAAGATATTTGTTTGATTACCAACATTCTTTAAAATATCTTCTTTTGTGTTCAACAGAAGAAATACACCCATACAGAATTGGAACATGATGAGGGTGAGTAAGTAAGACACATTTTTCATTCCAATCCCTTAAGTCATGGAGGTTTGGAACGACATGAGAGTGAGTAAATGATGACAGAATTTTAATTTTTGGGTAAACTATCCCTTAAAAATGAACCACGGTAAAAACAAATGAAAAAAAGCAGACTTCCCATTGTGACCATCCAATTTTGTCAGTGGTGTAATATGTTTTGTCACCAAACCAAAAGCCTGGCTGTCAGTGCTGCCGAACCCTTTCCTTCCATTTACAACCAATTCTGTCCTCAGTGAGCAAAGGATACTGTAAATTATAGAGATGCTGTAGTTGCCACTGGGCAGGCCTTGATTGAAATGCCCTTGAGCACGATTGAGAACCCCATAAAGCTTTTTGAAATTAGGGAAGGCCGCCTCTCTCATCCAAACAATCAGGTCGTCATTTATGAAGCCATTGTTGTTTGAGTCTGTGTCATCCAGCTCATAAACCGGACGCTGCCAGTATAAGGGCCGGATCGTGCCTGAGAACAAACAGAGAGACAACAATGAGAAAAAACAGACACATGCTCATAACACATGCAGCGTATGGTGTGTACCTTCAAAGGCTTGTCGGAGTGTGAATGTGTTGTTGGTCGGAGGGTTACGGTACTTGACATTTTTGTCCGTGTACCAAGCGATGCCCTTCCTGTAGAGTGGAACTTGTACTTCTACGTCATTCGTTGGATAATAAATCACTGTAAATGAGTCTAAAATAAAAAATAAAATGGTATAAACAAAATCACAAGCAGGAAGCAAAATGGCTTATTAGCATAATACTAACATGTGTCTCACCGTTGAACATGCTGTTGGCCACAGCACCACATGGGGCAACGGGTACTCTTTGTGCATCGTAATCGAACGGAGCGCAGTACGTACTCGGTGCCTACGTGAGCAATAACAACATCTTGGATGTGATAACAGCGCTACTAATGTGAAGCATAGTGAGAGATCAAATAAAGACAGACGTTATTTTAATCAGTGTGTGGGAGGGATGAGGAAAGAGCGTGAAAAAGGAGTGCAAACAGAAGGGGAGTGAAAGAGAAGTCCAGCACCTTCAGGTTGTTCTTCCTCCCCACCATCTGTGCATCATCGCGGGAGTCCATGTACCTCCGCAGGTTCTGATGAAAGTTCCTCAGACCGTAGTAAAAGAATACATCGCCCTGAGGGAGACAGCATGCCATCAGACATAGTACTACATCATGTTGAAAGGAAACACGCTGATGACAAATTATGAGACTCATATGGTGTCTCGTTTAAATTAGGAATCAGACATTTGTAATATGAATTTCATTTAGGATGTCTTCTCTCTTTATTTTTTAAAGTACGGTTGGAATACTCTAAAATCTGAAGCACAGAAAATTTACCACAGAAAATAATTTGACAAATTAGACAATGAATTATGTTATTTGAGTTTATGTAAATCATCGTTTTACCAGAGGGACTGTTCTAGGCAGAAAATGCTCTAATTCTGCCGGAAACGGTGCATGAAACCAAGGTTAGGTATACTGGTTTTAAATAGTCATGCCAGGAGTTAAAAAATGGTATATTATTTATAAATTTGGATATAACTTTGTGCAGACAAGGCTAGTGAGTGATTTTAACACACTAGTATCATGCTTACATGCATAAAAATAAAAAGTAATGTTGTATTTTGCACACAATTTTGCTTTTCAAAACATCGTTGAAAAGAGTTGTGCTGCTTAATATTTTTTTTCAAAGCCATAATACATGTTTTTTCAGGTTTCTTTGATGAATAGAACGATCAGAAGAACTTACATCATTTTACATCTTTTCTGTCACTTTTGATCAGTTTAATGTGTCCTTGCTGTATAAAAGCATTACTTTCCTTAACATTTTTTTTTTTTACAACTTTTGAACGGTCAAATCACTTCTTGAACTGACCCACCGAAAAGTTTTTGGGATTGTAGAAGCTGACTGAGCATGAGCAGGACGTTCTGTTGTGGATGGCATGCATCTCGAAGCATCGTTTACATGTTCCGGCATTGGTGTAATCCACCTATGCAGCAGAAAGAACAACATACGACGTGTGTAAAATGTCACTGTGGTTGGAGTTATGGCAGCACATACTCCAAAATGTTGTGATGTGGTGCTCGTGTGGTTTGAATCCCATTCACCCCCTTTCTTTCCATCATTTATCAATGTGACCATACTGAGCAATCTTCTTTATAGAGGTACCATAATGTAGCAAACCAGATTTTAATGCTTAATAAAAACAGAGTGATGCCCATGCAAAAGCGGCTGTCATTTTGCTATATGGTTGCTGAGATGTTCAGTGTGGTTGTTTACTGGCCCAATTTAAAACAGCGCACCCCCAAGGCCATGATATTCTGGTCTGTAGATATGGCTGCCTTAGCAAGCCATGCTAATAACAAACAAGACAACAATTACGGTCATACGTAGTTGGTCGGCTACTTTAATTAAACAACTAAATTGAATAGTTTAATAAGTGCTAATGTAATGACTTTGAATAAAAAAAAGTCTAACAATTTGTCTTTTGACCACCAACCTTGAGGAAAAGTTTAATAGCGAAACCAATATTTTGAATTGATCAAATTACAAATGTTAGGTTTAAATTATGAGTAAAAATAGCAAAAGGACTTGACTAATATAATAAGTTACACCATAAGAACACAGTAAATTCATTTGTGGGTTGTGTTGATCATCTTTCCAGTGGAACACATCCTTCTGGTCTGTTTCCCCACTTCCTTATGTCTTGCACATTGGCACATGATTAAAAAAAAAACGTCTAACCTTCAGTTCGTGTGTTTGCTGAACAGTGATGAGGAGCCAGACGCCCAGAAACAAGCACACGAGAGAGAGGATGTAGAAAGTTGGCAGCACGGTCTGTGCCGTGAGAGATGGAGACCAGGCGGGTAACCTCTGCTGTTTAAATGCGGAGTTATCCGGACGCCTCGACAATGGCCCTGTACCTGCCTGCTTCTTTCCCATCGCAGATTCTCTGCAACTTCACAAAAATAGTAATAACACAAATTCAAATAAGAGTTTTTCTTTTAACTGCCACCGAAGGAAGTTTTCCCAGTTCCCTGTATGACTGAACCTTTGAACCTTAAGTGACTGTTACTTATTAACTGCAACCACCCCACCTTATACACACAGTGCAGTTCTCCCTGTCTTTAGCTCTGACTGTAAACCTCCCCAGCGCTCCACACATTCTTTTCCATCAGAAGAACTGAGTCTCTCCTCATTCCTGGACTCTGCCGTAATGTGTGGGAGCCGCATTTGAGTAAATGTGTGTGCGCTTGGTGCCTGAGCATGTGTGTTGTAACAGGATATTGCATTAAGTAGAATATTCTGAATAAAGTATAAACAGTCTAAAATGGGAGGGGCTCCTGATGCACAATACAAAAAAAATGGACAGATCTTTTTTTGTCCAATCAGATCTTTTTATTTGTAATTGTAAAAAACAACAAAAAAAACACAGATAATATTTATTTTCTTGCAGCAGACATATTTCCTTAAAATACATTACAATAGCTCTATCAAATACATGTTGAGCAAGTAAATGAATATGAACGTGTAAATAACAGAAAACAGACTGTTTGCTCAAAAGAGTCCTATTTTAAATGTTCCTTCCCTGCAGCTCTGAATTAGACCACGGTCCATCATTTTCAGTAAGTCTTCTTTCACCTGGAACACAATAAAAATATATTTTAAGCTATTTTCCCCACAGTTATTAGAATTTAGTTTAAAGTCAGTTAAACCCAATTAAATCCAAATAAGCAACGTTTTCTTCATCAAATATGCACATTTAAAATTGAGTCTCTTTCTGTGAAAATGGAGCAAGAATATTGATGTTCTTGTTCACACAACTAACAACAGCAAATAGCAATACATATTTTTAATGGCTGTGATGTAAACGAATCCATTTTGGCTGTGTACTGTCGATATGTCCCTTTTTTACAGGAAATATGTTGACAGTAAATAATCTGTATAAAAATGTAATTACTGTTATTTATTACTCACCCTCATGTCGTTCCAAACGTGTAAGATCTTCGTTCATCTTCGGAACACAAGTTAGGATATTTTTGATGAAATCCGAGAGCTTTCTGAGTGACCCCCCATTGACAGCAACATTATTACCACTTCCAAGGCCCAGAAAGATAAAGACATCGTTAAAATAGTCCATGACCATCTTGTGCACAAAAAAACAAAAATAATGACTTTACTCAACAATTTCATCTCTTCCGTGTCAGTCTCTGGCGCTGTTCACATGAGCACCTCTACCTTTCTGGGCCTTGAAAGTGGTAATGAAGTTGCAGTCTATGGAGGGACAGAAAGCTCTCGTATTTCATCAAAAATATCTATTGTGTTCCAAAGATAAACACTTACGGGTTTGGAACGACATGAGGGTGAGTAATTAATGGCAGAAATTTAATTTTTGGGTGAACTAACCCTTTAAGTGTGTATCAAAACCATCCATCATTTTGGCTAGTTACATTAGATATCAATATTTTATGTATATTTTATCTCTATCGGTATTATAATTCTATAAAAATTATCTTTGTAATGTTGTAACAAACATGTCTGTCCTATCTGAAAACAGCATATCAGTGCTACCTCTGGTATATCCACCATTCTCCTGAACTTCTGGTCTCGGTAGTTCCAGTCCAGTACCAGATACCTCAGTCCTTGCACAGTCAAACCCTCTAAAGCACAAAAATCAAGGAGGAGAAAAAAACATTTCACAAAACTGAAAAGCATGCAAGTTGGTTAAAATATAATTTACAAGAAATGTGCATCAAAACAAACCTTTTTCTAACAAGGCAGCAATTCTCCCAGGAGTTCCAACAGCAATATGGGTCACACCTTTACTTAATGACTTTATCTGGTCATCCACTTTGATGTGTTTCGCGAACAGCTTTAGCACTTTAGCTTGGCCTTTAAATGCTATCAGCTGCCTTAAATGCAAAGAGAGAGAAACAGTCTAACACTTGGGAAGACAAACTCTGTATTATTCAAAACAGAACAACTGAAACTCACTTAATTAGATCAATAGTTCTGAGAGCGGATCCGCAAACGATGAGCAACACCACTGACTGGGCCTGGGTGTGCTGCTTCTGGATTTTAGCCCACTTTGGACAAACTGAAATAAAATGTGTTAATATGAAATGTGTTAATAAAAACTATTTACATGTATTCATTAAAGGTGCATTAAGCAACTTTACAGTCTCCGTAGAAGATGGATTGTAAGAGACCTGCTTGTAGTTCATTTCAAACACCAACGCAAACTCCACGTAAGATAAAAAAAAGAAAACTTTTGTCTAGTGCAAGCCACATCTCTGGCTGGAGTTTCGCTTGCCGCCAGAGGTGGCATAGTTCTGCAAAAACTCAGAAAGTTGCTCTATGCACCTTTAAGCAATTAACACAATGGACACAATTAATAAAGCCCCCTGACTTGCCATTAAAAAATGTGGTGTCTGTAATTGTTTTTTAAAAGAAATCAGGAAGGATAAAAGTAGAATTAAATTGATCAAACGTGACAATAAAAACATTATAATGTTACAAGTGATTTATATTTCAAATAAATTATGTTCTTTAATTATGTACTTTTTATTAATCAAAAATCCTGCAAAAAAAAGATTGTCAATATTGATAATAATAATAAATGTTTCTTGAGCAGCAAAGCAGCATATTATAATGATTTCTGAAGGATCATGTGACACTGCAGAATGGAGTAATGAGGCTGGAAATTCAGCTTTGCCATCACTCACAATATATTAAAATAGAAAAGATTTTTAAGGTAATATTTTTTTTCACAATATTACAGCTTTTACTGTATTTTTGATCAGATAAATGCACCTGTGGTGAGCATAACAGACTTCTTTCAAAATCATTAAAAATCCAAACTTTTGAATGGTAATTTATATTCTATAATGGGTAAATCTTTGCTTATTCAAAATGAGAGTGTCAGATGCTCCCGTTTTTGGGGTCAATATTTATTTTTGGGTGAACAATCATTTTATTCTTCTGTTGACCACAAATGAAAATATTTTATAGAATTTTGATAATTAAACAGTAGACCTAGCCATTGACTTCCATAGTAGGAAAAAAATACTATGGGAGTCAATGGCTACCATCAACTGTCTGGTTACCAAAATTCTTTAAAATATCTTATTTTGTGTTCAACAGATGAAAGAAACTTGAGGGTGAGTAATTGATGACAACATTTTCATTTTTGGGTGAACTATCCTTTTAAGAAATTGAAAGACTGCATGAAAAGACAAACACGGCATATATATATGGTGTTTTACCTTCCTTGAGGTAAGAAGACAAGCTATGTGTAAGGTCATTACTGCTGAGGAAACAAGAGTCTGAAACAGAAAAGACAACAAACAAAATCAACCTCCTCATCCAATATCCAGATTCAAATGAAAGCAGACACAAACACGCATTAATCGACTCACCCTTTAGCGTCAGGTCCTCCTGCTCAATAACAGAGCGGGTCAGGCTGAAGTGATTCTTCAGAAGGCTCATAAGGTCAGCTGGAGAGCCCGGCACAGGTTCAGAGCTCGTCAGGACATCTGTGATGGTTTTCTTCTTCTAAAGACAAAAGGAGAATTATGCAACAATAACATGTTTTAAAACAAATACATCAGTGGCAGAGACAGTGACACGAAATGGAATGAATGAATTCGGATAAGCTCCGTCCTCTAATATAATAACCAAGACCTATGCAAAATGAGAAATGAGCTGTCAAATTATGGTCCGTAAAATCAAAGCATCTCTGGGGTAGGTTTGCTCTTTTTCTCACTTTTCTATCAAGCATGAAGTGAAAAAAAAATATTCTAAAGTAGCATATTGACCTGGGCAAAAGAATTTGACATCTACAGTAACATTAACAGACTTGTGAATTATAATTCTTACCTTTCTTCTCTTCTTGTTTTTGTTGGACTCCTTATCACCCTTTTCCTCTGATCTCTCCTCTGTGATGAAACATTCTTTCTGCAGGGAAAGACAGTCTTTACTTAAAGATGCCCTTGTTCTGTTTTTGCTCACAAGACCTTTTGTCTCAAAGACATCTCTTTGATGAAAGACTTAAATGCCTGAACACAAGAAAAAAAGATTTGCAAAGTCGAGGTTTCTACATTTTTCTAAAGTGCCCATATTATGCTCATGTACAAGTTCATAATTGTATTTTTGAATAAATCTTCAAAAATAGAATTCTGCTAGAATAAATTTACATGACTTAAAGTTCAAAAAACATATTTTTTTCTCATATTATACATTACTGTAGCACCTCTTTACACCCTCTGTCTGAAAAGCTCTGTCTTATTTCCTTCGTCTTTAAAGCCTGCCTTTCCAAAAAGCCCAGTCTGCTCTGATTGGCCACGCCAGCTGGTCAAGTCTGTTGTGATTGGTCAGATGATTAGAGCATGTGTCGGAACGCCCCTTAACATAATCGAGGTTTCATGCGCAGTTGTAAACTATTATATCTAGGATGACATCGGTATTGGAAGCCCATATCATGTTTTTTTCTTTTCTTTTTTGCCCTGGTAGCAAAAAAAAAAAAGTGCCTCCTTGCAAAATCACTTATTCAACAGTTCTTTGTGGGTGGGTCAAAGCCAGACATTATGTAAATTAAACTCTCTTTGGTGTGTGATCTTTGCAGGTCGTTTACATGCACAAACAGCTATATTACACACTAACGGAAAGGTAAAATAATAGGAGCCCTTTAAATAGAAGTTAAATATTTTTAACAGGTTTCTAAAGGAACCCCCACCCCAAACCCACACCATTGGTAGAGCCACACTTGAGCTTTAACGGAGTGCTACAGTGGCCACACACTTTTTCAACGTGACAATATAAAAATCTCTTTTCTTTTGAGAGCATAGGGAGATTACATCATTAGCAGTGCTTCATGGATGTGGGCGGTCGCTGCAGAGCTCTTTTGACGTGGTTTGCTTGCTGCGATAATGTAGCTTTCTTTGCTGAATCATGGGTAATGTTTTTCACCAAGAATTCAGCTTGAACACAACTAATGAACCTGGATATAAGGATATGTGAAATTATGTGAAATGATGGCTTCAACAAAAGCATTTACCATCAATGAATTACATCTCAGTAGATCTGTATTTAATGGTTTAAAGGGATAGTTCACTTTGAAATTAATTTTTGATATGTTTTAGCTTACCTCAAGGGCATCCAAGATGTAGGTGTCTTTGTTTCCACAGTATTTTCAATTTTGATATTTTTAGGTCTATCCGTTCTTGTCTGACAGTCATATCATGCAGGTCTATGAGGTCCACCTCAAAGAGCATGCACAGAGAAGTCCAAATTAAACATGATTTAATGACTCGTAAATGTAAGTACACATTGATGGCCTAAGACACGAAACGAGCGGTTTGTGTGAGAAAACGAACAGTATTTATATAGTTTTTACTTCTTGTAACACAGCCATGTCCAAGTGATCTGAGGGCGCGAGCGTTTCCTTCAGTGTGACGTGTACGCAGACTGGTGCATAGTATATATACAATAGATTTCGCATTAAATACATTCGTTCCAATGAACTGCCGTAGCCAAGGCGACATCTAGTGTATACATCTATGCACCAGTCTGCGCACACGTCACACACCAGGAAGCGCGCACGCCCTCAGATCACTTGGACATGGCTGTGTTACAAGAGGTAAAAACGATATAAATACTGTTCGTTTTCTCACACAAACCGCTCGTTTCGTGTCTTAGGCCATCAATGTGTACTTACATTTACGAGTCATTAAGTCATGTTTAATTTGGACTTCTATGTGCATGCTCTTTGAGGTGGACCCCATAGACCTGCATGATATGACTGCCAGACAAGAACGGTTAGACCTAAAAATATCAAAATTGAAAATACTGTGGAAACAAAGACACCTACATCTTGGATGCACTTGAGGTAAGCTAAAACATATCAAAAATTAATTTCAAAGTGAACTATCCCTTTAAATAAGTTATTTTTTTTAAATCAATTTCCCTATGAACTAAAGGGGCTTTTTATTTCCAGGACCTAACTGTTACACACTATTCAGTTAGATTTTTTTTTGCCTCACAATTATCACTTTTGTGTGTGTATTACCTTAGCAGTTTTCTTCTTTTTCTTGGTGCCGTCTTGAATATTTTTTTCACCCTTCCTTTTCTTTGATATGGATTTATTTGATTGTTCTTCTGTAAGTGGCTGTGTGTCCTCCTCTTGAATCTGTTTATCACTCTTCCTTTTCTTTGATGTAGATTTTATCGGTTGTTCTTCTGTAAGTGGCTGTGTGTTCTCCTCTACCTCTGACACACCTGGGACAAAGTTTGCACATAAACGAAATGTCATGATGTAAGTTAATAACCAAATTAATAATAACAATAATAAAGCTCACATACAAACAGTACTACAATACTACAATTGTTTACATGGGAGAAAACTACATATCCCAAGATGCACCGCAGACAGGGCAAACACGTGTTTTGCGTAGTCTGAATCTAGTAAGAAATGTTAAGCCATAGATCCGCCAAAATGAGGCTAACCAAGTTCCAACTGATGCTCGTTTATTGACAGTAGTTTCATGTAAGTTACAAAATAATTATTCTCGATCTAACAGAACCTTGTTAGGCAGAAGTTTCTAGAGCACTTGTGTGCCCTGGCACAGCAGGCTGTTTAAAACCGACACGCACAGAGCATAAATACATGACACACACACATTACAGCGCGAAGTAGAGTTCAAATAAACAACCAAAAACTATTTTTTTACCTAAATTGTCTCCCTGGGTCCACCACTCGTCTCCCAAATCATCAGCCATGTCTCAAACCGCAATCGCATGTCTGGAGTTTGCGCACGGCAGATTCGCATAGAACAAAAATTGCGCGAATCTACCTGGTAAAAACGAGACTATATTAGGCTATCTAAAATAAATAATAATCAAATACATTTATTTTACAATAAGACTTATATGATTGTAAACAGAAAGAACATTCGAGTATATTAAAATTATACGTTGTTTTCAATTGTTTTTTTAGTTAGTTTGATTATTGAGGTTTATTTGTAACCTAAAAATATATTGTAGCCTAACCTAAAAATATATAACGTTATATATTTATGTTTTCATGTGGTTTCATTATGCGGTATTCAGATTAACTAAGTCTGAACCACTAGGCGGCGCTGAGTCCTATAAAATTATAATTATCACTCTGCAGGGTGTTTACCATCTCGTGAATGTTGGACCGGGATGGAGAATTTGAGATGTGTGTGTGCTCGTTTGTTCCACTTTCCACCACACTTGTTTGACTGGTCATAACTCTATAATTTCTCTTTCCTCATTCCGAGCTCGCGCCTCTCTATCCCTCCATGCGCGCACGCATATACACACACACAAGAACGCGCAAGCAATTATTTATTCATCACAAACATGAATTAAAAATCTCTGTTTCCCTTCAGCGTACAGCACTGAAGGAAACTTCACAGGCTGTTCATCTAACACAGAGATCACTTGTGGTTATCCAAAGATGGAAAAGATTTTGTAGAGAAATTCTCTAAAGCCATATCTAATTATTCAAGAGCAGTTGGCAACTGAGAGAAGGGTGCCTAGTTTGCTTTAATGCTGTTGTCCCAAATACTGGTGAAAAATCTCAGAATTCTACAGTCAAGACCAAGTTCATTATTATGTACTGTTTTTCAGCTTTTTTTAATGTGATAAAATTAAGATTGCAATTCATACTCGATGAGGAATATTTTAGTCTTACACTTACTTCAGGTGCAACCTTTAAACACACACACACACACACACACACACACACACACACACACACACACACACACACACACACACACACACACACACACACACACACACACACACACACACGAGAGAGAAAAATATACCCTCAACGTTGTAATTTCCCCCTAATTGCAACCATTCTCTTTCTTTCGTTCGTTCTTTCTTTCTTTCTTTCTTTCTTTCTTTCTTTCTTCTCTCCCTGAGTGATCCTTAGTAACAAGTAGGTTCTCGTCATGGCAACATGCTCTGAAATAGACTGTGAAGCTGCATTGGATTCAAGCCGCGGTGGTCAAAAGACTGATGGAGTGTGGAATGCGTTCTCTGCATTAAGGGATTCATTGTTTCAGTAGATTTTCTGTGTTATTAAGAGCTCTCCTTTGGGTAACAACACTTTAGACCCACGGGGACGCAGTGGAGTAATGCAGCAATCAAATAAATTCTTGAAACAGAGTGCAGATTGTAGTCACTGCATGTTACATTTTGTAATTTAGCTGACGCTTTGATCCAAACTGACTTGCAGTACCTAACCTTATTACAGGTCAGTCCCTCTGGAGCTACCTGAGGTTGAGTGCTTTGATCAAGAGCACAATGGTTATACTGTAGTTCATAGATCACCCCATTGTGGATTTTGAACGTGCATGATCCATTTAAACGCTGGTTTTCAACAACCCTGCTCTTGGTTGTGTGATGTTGCTTTCCCTACAACAGTTTTATAAACAAGATGTTAATATTGTGTGACATTTCAGACATAACATGGCCAGTTATATATTTTTATGTTTGCTCCGCTAATGAAAATGGTCTTAAAAGAAGCCAGAGCCATATCAAGTGTTGGAATATATGCAGCATTCTACAGGTGAAACTCGAAAATGTTTAATATTATTTCAGTAATTCAACTTAAAAGGTGAAACTAATATATTATATAGACTCATTTCATGCAAAGTGAGATCATATTTCAAGCCTTTATTTGTTATAATTTTGATGATGATGGCTTACAGCTTTTGAAAACCTTTTCACAATATTCTAATTTTGAATGTGGGGTTTTCATAAGCCATAATCATCAAAATTATAGCAAATAAAGGCTTGAAATTTTTGCACGATATTCAAATTTTTAGAGTTTCACAGTGAAAAAATTCCAGTGGTGTATTGTTCAAGAAACAGTTCTTATTATTATCAAAACTTGAGCTGTTTAGTATTGTGAAAACTGTGCTAAATTGTTTCTGGATTGTGTACTATATTTATATCTAAATATTTATATACCGGTATATATTTCCCCCTAGGTTCATGTGAGCCTGGCAGCAGAAAGGATCTCATTAACACTCATGAACTACTAAGTACAAGGAAACCATGTACTTGTGGGGGGTCCTGTGCCAGCTGAGAAAGTGCTGTTGAGATGAATGGGAAAGCAGATAACGTTTTTACAGGTATTATATAGATTTCCTTGATTGTAACTTCATACAAAACTTCATATGATAATGAAATTAGTTGGCTTTTATATTGATGTAGGCAGGGGTGCCGCCAGGAATTTTGGGCCCCATGACAAAAAAATTCAATTGGGCCCCCTCCGCGCAGCTGTTGTCACCAGATCTCTAGGACGTACCTGTCCCATCAGATGCTTTACATAACTAATCAAATGCTTGCAACTGTTTAGCTTCTTGTAGTTCAATACTAGTACTAGCACAATATTTAGCCTACTGCTGGTGATTTGTAAATGCAAGTCTGCATACAGTATGCAATTCACTATTTGCAAGTTTAAAAGCCACCATAAAAATGTCCTTAAGGCAATCCTTTACAGTCTCAATGTATTTTTATTGAGATTTAAAAAAAAAGAAAAACTAAAAAAACTAAATATATATGAACTTTTTAATCAAAATAAATTAACATCATCATCTCAAAACAATGAAAACAGCTGATTTTTTTTTTTACTTAACTGCAGATATCTGCCAACAACAAAGTAAAGTTGACGTGTAAAACGGAATTTCCACATCAGGGTTATTACAGTGCTACAAAACAGTGTGTGTGTGTGTGTGTGTGTGTGTGTGTGTGTGTGTGTGTGTGTGTGTAAGCTTCTAAAAATAAATTGAAATACACCAGTATTCCTGTAATTCTTTTGTCTTTTATGAATTTAATAAACAACTCGTCTATTCTGTCCAAACACACCACGTCATCTACGTCAGGTGACTGTAAATGCACAAAAACTGTTTCCATTGCAGTTTTGCGAAATATTTATTTTTCGAATTGCCTGAAAAACCACCTCATGCAAATGTAAAAAAAAAAATTGAGATAAATGGGAGTTATTGCGAAATTGACCTGTTTCCATTGAGCCGATTTTCGATTCGCAATTTCAATTTGCGCAATTTGAAGGGTAATTGAAACGCGGATGACAGACACCACAAAGTTGCATAGTAAAAGAAAATCTGGTTTTCAAAAAACGAAAGAGAGAAAAGAGAGAGAGGAAAGACTAAAGAAAGGGTGTCAATCTGTTAAAGAATTACAGGAATACTGGATTCTAAACCTCAAAGAAATGCCACAATCAAGACCTCGAAGCAGAAATGAGGGAGAAACACCCAGAAACTCCTCATATCTGCCGCTCACAGTATAAGTCACAGAGTCTTTCCTTGCCATTGATGCTTGAATAAAACGCCTACGTCTCCTTCCGTTAATAATAATAATGTCTAGTGCGGTGGCTGGGATAAACCTACCAACGTCCGTTGGCATGATTTTTTAAATGACTTTTCCCGAGAGGAAAATGACGTTTTAGTCAATAGAAACGCGGCTACTGATGATGAGTGCGCTAAGGCAGGACCAAACCATTTCATGCAGATACAGGGGGGTGGATGTTTACTTTTTGGTCAATGGGGATATTTAACTTTGATTTCCAAAATAAGTACAATCAAAGACATCATTAATTTAATTACTATTTGAAATATACTCAATGATGATGAATTATATAGTGTATAATATAATACAAATTTTTTATTACTTTTTACCTATTTGTTGGGGCCCCTGTCAGTCAGGGGCCCTTGGAATCGTCCTAACTTTTCCCCCCTATACGGCGCCCCTGGATGTAGGACAACTTAATGAAACTGAACCTCAGTTAGCAGTTAAAACAAAAAAATTACCTGAATAAGCCTATCGTTTTTTACAGTGTTTTTTCAAAGTTAGACATTGGGCTCTAATGTTGTTTGGTTCCCAACGTTCCGCAGAAAGTCTTCATTGTTGTTCCACAGAAAAAAGAAGGCCAGGTTTGGAACAAAATACAGTAAACGTGAGAAAATGATGACAGAATGGCCTTAAATTAATGCATTGTTTAAATTAATATATTGTTAGCTAACTGCTTGATTTATATGCACTTTTCTGAAATACATAACTTGGACACAGTCACCTCTGATAACAGATCACTCTAAATTGTATAGACTCATCGTTCTAAAGCAGCTTTACAGAAAATGTATATGTATTGTGAAAAGCACTAATAAATGTGAATTGAATTGAACTATCCCTATAGGGGCCGTTTACACAACAGTTGTTTCAACTTAAAAATGAAACTTTTTATGCATTTTTGGCCATTCATTTACCCAATAACAGCATTTTGGGGGCCTGAAAATGCAAACTTTTAAAAACTGGTTTCATAGTGCAAGTTTTTGAAAACAATTCCATTATTGTCTCTCTACAAAAACACGGATTTGTGAAAACTGTGACATCATGAGCATGCTTAATAATATTTTTTCTTTACAAAGTGACATCGGCAACTACTGGTCTTGCTTACATAATACTGCGTTATTAGTCGTTTTCACAGATCCGTGTGAACGGGGATTGTTTTAACAACGTTGTCGTCTGTACGCAAAAAACGCAACGTATAAAGCAATGAATTGTCCAGCTCCATTCCACTAATATGGGCTATTTTGTGCCCCAAGCAGGCCCTTCCCTCGATCCAGGCATATCATTCAGTACATCCCAAGGTACGGCACCAATCTGTGGTTGAGTATGGGTTCAGTATGCATAACAAATAAGACTCCCAGTGTGGATGCAAACTTTACAATGCAGTGGCCTATTTAATATCAGCATGGCATATGATGCATCTCTTATATATGTGCACCATATGTAACGTAACAAGAGACAGGGCTGTTAGGTTGGCTGGAAGTTGCAAGAGGTTGAGAAATAACAGGAATAGGTCATGCCAGAGTTTCTAACAGAGCTTTGAGAGCCCCAATTTAAGCAGCACAAAAGAATGCGGTTTATGTTCAGAGCTGAGAGTCCTTACTCAAACGCAGTGCTGACAAATCCAGGTCAGAGCTTCTCTCTTGGAAATGATAAGAGTTTACTGTGGCTGGAGATTCAAATGCTGCAGAAAAGTAGGAAACAACTGACGCAATTAATTTCACGAGGTGCAGAATCTCTTTTGCATTTTTTGAATTGTCATTGTCACCGTTTGCCCTCCTTCCTATGATGATGATTTGAAGATTAGAGGGCAATTTGCCGGGTCCCCATCTGAAAGAAGAAAGGTGATTTAACTCGGCTTTGAAAGGCAACAATCTAATCTCTCTCTTTCTAATCATTCTCGCTTATTTTGCTCTTTCTTTTTTTCCGGAGAATTTGACCTCTCTATTGTGGCGAGGAAGTGTGCACCGATACAAACACACACTCAAACACATCTGTAATATAGACTGTGTGGGAGCTCAAATGGTGGCAATTTGTGCGGCTATAAGCGATTGGTTGACACGGAGGTGCTGATTATGGGGTATAAGTGTTAGGTTCCGATGGACCCATCCACATTGATGCCCTGATTATGGATAATTTACCCCTACTGTGGCAGCATGGGACTCTACCCACGCTCCCATTCTCTCTCTTTCTCTCTCTCTCTCTCTTTCCTTCGCTTATGTCTCGTCTGATATCAGAGAGAGATGGAAAGAAAGGTTGTCATCGATGCCACTACCATGCCAGTCGTTTCTACGGTAATGCAGAAACTCATAAAGTCGCTATTGAATTGAATATCTGCAGTCTAATATTCTTTGACAGACCCATGAGGTTTTTCTCTATTCTACCAACCTTATGACTCAGAATAGCGAATAACCGCAAATGACGATAGTCAAATCTCTCTGGTGTGCTAGAAGGCATGCTGGGCCTTTTTTCTTTCGCCTTTTCTGCATCTAATATTGCACCCAAAGTACCATCTATAAATTACACAGTGTGTGTAATATATAATCTAGTGCAAGTGTGTAAGAAACGGCCTGCGGATCAAGCACAGAGTGTAGCGCTCCACATTAAATCATTTATGGAGCCTGCATTCAAGCAGGCCGTGTGCATACAGTGCATACATCATTTAGCGAAGATTCGCACACATGGCGTAGCGACATCTCCTTTATATGTGCGTTTGAACACATCTTGAACTCAATTAAAATATAACGTATAGTATTTTGCCGGGAAAGGCCAATGAATACACCCACGTCGTCTTGCTTGTTACTCGCACGGGAACGATCCACCCACAGTGACACATGCTGCCGTTAGTGTGTGGTCGAACGCAAGGACACAGATTTCTGCCATATGGATTGTGAGGCTTGAGCTACAACGGGTTAAAGATGATTCTTGATGTCCTGGAAGAAATGACTGGCAAAACAATAACATTTGTGTGATGAAAAGACCAGCTTAAACCGGAATGAATTCTGGTTTGGTGCTGGTTTGTCTGGTGGACATCAGCCCACCAGCATAAAAAACAACAGCAATGCCGGGCTCTTTCTTTTCTCTTCATTCCGCTTCTCCCTTTATCTTTTTATCTCTCCCTCGAGCGTTCCCAGCATCATTCAATAAAATTTGTCAGTCCTGCATTCTCCCAGATGCAATAAGTCTTTGATACTGCAACCATTCCTTTCCATTAGAGTGGATTCCTCTTTATCAATACTGCATTTAAATGCTGCAATCAATAAACAAATTATTCACTGAGTGTGGCATCTTTTCCCTGCTGTCTCACGCCGAATAGTTCATTAGCCCATGCCAATGCACTCTGTGGAGTGGAAATATTTATACGCACACATGCATTCAAGGTATCGACTAAACATGGCCAAAAGAGCACTGCTAGTTTTGACATTAGTAGCCTACTATTATGCAATAATTGCACACATAGTTAAATAGAATTTCATCACTATCCGAGTATTAAATATTATCAGAGTTTACAAAACAGCACGTAGCAGCCATGCAAGAGTGATAACAGAAACTGTCTTATTATACTATAACACTGAATTGTACCAGCTATGATTATTTATTTTACTTATATATATATATATATATATATATATATGATTATCTGTGTATAGTAATATAATATAATATAATATGATAGTTAATAAATTATATGTGTCACAGGGCTGGTTGTGTAAACATACAAGAAGATGAAGGCAATAAGGTAATATTTAATAAATCCGAAGGGTAATTCAAACTGGCACAGAGCAACATACAATGCACCCACAAAAGACAACACCGGATCCAAGACTGAAACAGAACTGAACAAAAATGCAGGTGATAATGATGGTGATTGATGAGTCCACAGCTGAAAATCACCAGTGTCCATGACAACAAATGAGTGATTAAGGCATATGATGACAAAACACAAAGAGTCCAAACAAGAGTGATTGTGACAATATGATTATATGATTGTAATACTTTTTTTAACAGTTTTTCTCAGTCGCTTTGGTACATTTCTGAATTAGATCAGAATTGAAATTCTCAAAACTGTTCAATCTTCACATCATTGTGTCACTTGTGCACATCAAAAAAGCAGTTTCTCATTTCTTTAAACAAGTTGCAAGTGCTTTGGTACATCATCATGCAAATGATTATGTACAATTCTCTGCTGTTCCCTACATTATCAATTGTGTATGTCATGTTGATCAACATGTGTAGTCTCACCCCCCTCAACATTTAGCCATTAGTTCATAGCATAAGTCTTTACATGCAAAATGGTTAAACAATCTGTCATGTCATAATATATGTCATAATATAGAAGATATTGGGTTGTGATGTGGATGAGAATTTGTGGCCCAACAGACAGGAACGTCAGGAGGTGTAGGAAGACTGCACTGTAATTCCTACAGCACTGCATGTGCAGATGTTCACATTTTGTTTTTTTCTTTGTGCTATGCAGTGCTGTCTTTTCCTTTCTGTATCGCAATGACACGGTCTGTCAACAAATTACACTACAAACAGTAAAATCGTAAATGTGAATCTTGTGTCTCAAATCTAATTCTCAATTCAAATTCTAATCTTGTCAATCAAACTCCCACACACACTAAGGTGTAACCTACAATTTACAATAATTGTCATCAAAACTTTAGCCATAGTTTACATCAGAACATCCCTCCAGAGTACACTGTTATATTGACAACATGACTAAGCAATTTGACTGTCTTATCCGTACACAATGACACAAGGACTTGTCATTCTGATGGCACTGACATGTTCATTGACACAGATATTTACTTTTGAGAGATGAACTAAGTATTTTGAGCAAGAGACTGGCTTTTGCAGGTAATCCATGGTGTTTTGCTATTTGTACGAATTGTTTTGAGAAATGCACTTACTGCTTTGCAAATGTCGAGGATGATTCGAGAAATGTACCAAAGTGACTGAGAAAAACTGTAAGCACAGTTGGCATGGTTATCGATTAATGTGGATTTTACAGCTCAGTAAATTTGATATTGGACAAGTTTGATGAGAAGTATTTGAGTCGATATTAAAATCTCAGACTTTTGATTGGAGACTTTGATATCCTGGTACAGTTGAGGGCAGTTTGAGACGTCACCGAGATCTCTAGAGGACACATGTGAGATTACCCGGGTCTTTATACCCAGCAGATGATTCTGAGAAGCAGAAGACCTCTCAAAACCTCAATTTGCTCTCGATTTAATCTCACAGCTGTTTAAACAAATGAGAAGTTAAATAGATCTCATTTGTGATATTTCTTTTCTTACGGTAAGCTTCTTCTTCTTCACATAGGCCTGGTGTAGGTATAGTTTCAGTTTGGATACAGAAAAGTTATTATATGAAATGGAAACTATATCCATATCCTGTACAAAATGTCCTCAATATGCTAAATGGCTGAAATGCTCACCATGCTGTAAAATTGAGTGACAGTATGGTACAGTTATGTATTCCCAGGTGATGCCTGCACAGATTTTACATACCCAACAGCTCAGCAGAACCCGGGAAGAGCATGACTCAGAGAAGCGCTCATACTGCCAAATGAGGATGAAAGAGACACTGGTTTAATCCACCCAGTAGATATAAGGAGGGGTTGAGAAAGAGAGAGAGAGGTAAGTCCTCACAAACTGTGTCCTATTCTCCCTTGAAAAGCTGCAGGGTAATTCACTCTTCTGAATAGTGAACTGTCCACTCAAATAACTCAAGACTCATGGTGATGTACCAAGATCCTCTCTCTGGAGGATTAGGGGCAATATGATGTGCATTTTTATGTGAAGGTGGATTTGTGCGTGCGTGCGTGTGTGTAGGTGCGTTGTGCTGTGTTTAAACGTGTGTGCATAGCAGATCTGGTCTTAGTCTTGAGGCGAGCCGAGTGTGACCCACTTTCCCTCTGAGCTTCTCTGCTAGAGATGCACTCAGGCAGGCAGGCAAGCACACACTCTCTCTCTCTCTCACACACACACACGCACACACACACACACACACACACACACACACACACACACACACACACAGACACACACACACACGCTAAACGCCAACATCAGAAGACCGAAAGGAGGGGAGATAGAGAGAGGGAAGGAGCAGGGAGATGATGATACATAGCCGCTGCTGCACTCTTCAATTCAAAAATCAATCCCTGTTCCAAACCCGCCCCTCCAGCACTTTGTCATGTGCAAAAACACAGCACCCATTTTGCTGGGGGATTTTCATCCAACAAGTAAGCACAGCTGCACCCCTGTGTGTGTGTACTTGTGTGTGGGCGTGCATACGTTGCATATGCATGCGCAGAGAGTCGTCAACTTCGGCTACATGCCAGCGTGCGAATCCTCCATATAAAACAGCCTATATACGTTAATAGTTCATTTAATATTAATGAGTCCCAAGTGTAATTGTATCACTGGGAAGACCTGCAAGGAGATTACCCATCGAACCCTAACCGCAGAGCACTGCAGGCCGCTAATGTGTATTTATTATCAGGTCAGTGCTCGTAATGTTGCACACTAATAATGTTTGTTCCACGAATGCTGTCACAACAGCACTATTAAAATGATAGTATTCAAGAGACTTCACATTTAATCAAATTTAAAGTCACCATGAAATCTAAATAGACAATTCTTATTTTTTTATGGAATATTGTGGTTTTGTTTATCCATGCACATATTTTTTTTATATACATGCGCCCTCGTAATCTTTAATAAAAAACATTAACGGTAATACTTTACAATAAGGTCTCATTTGTTAACATTAGATCACATAACCAAAGAGGGAGCAATATAATTTTACAGCATTTTTTGTTAGGCAATAAAAAAAAAAAATGTCATTGTCATGTCAGTTCACAGTACATTAACTAACTTATTGGTAGGCCATGTTTACTAATAAGGTAACTAATGTGAACAAATGAAACATTGTAAAGTGTTATCACATTAACTTCTGCCATCCACTTTCTTTCATATGTGAAACAAGGAGATGTTTTTTGGAGAATGTACAGGCTATCAATAAAGCAAAAGCAGTCACCATAGGTCCTGTCAAGCTCCAAAATGACAAATGTTGTGACTCGTGCACTATATTCCAAGTCTTGACGCCACTAGCAAATTATTGACGAAGGTATTGAAATTTCAGTAATTATTCACTGAAAATCTCTCTTACTTCATTTACACTTTTGCATATTGAAAAGAGCAGCATTTACATCCTGCCTAAAATATTTTGTGTTCCTACAGGTAAATGATGACAGAATTATCACTTTTATGTGGACTATCGCTTTAATCATTGTCAACAGTTGTCTCAGTTGAGTCTATTTTAGTGATTTCTAATCGTTTGGACAAATATCTGAGATAAAGTTGATATTTAACAGTTTGAGATGTAGTAGATGAGATATGTAAAATATATAGACGTTTTACAGTTCTTGAGTTATGAAAGAGCAACTGCTGGGTATTTACAAGGGAACCTTTTTATTTTATTTTTTTAATATCTTCTTTTGTGTTCCACAAGAGTCCTACAGGTTTGGACCTACACAAGGGTGTAAATAATGATAGAATTTAAATTTTTGGGTGGACTCTCTTTAAGTTAATTTATTGAGCAGTTCTCAGCATTAAATGTTTTTGTGTGTGTGTGTGTTATTTTGCATATGTTGTCAAATGTTATGTCAGAATGGCACTGTCAGTTGCAATCGGCTCAATGTTGCCTATGTATTTGCAGGATTTCTAATTGTGACTGTATAGAACTACACATACAATTGTTCACTCACAAATCCAGCAGAGACTTTCAGGGTTTTTGAAGACTTTAATCCAGTGACTATTTGACTTGATGTAATCCCAGTGAAAGCCTAAAAAAGTGTTTTTGCCACCGCGCTAGTAGATGATTATACATTATTGGAAATTACTACTTGTAAATATGGTTTGGGTAAAAAAAAAAACATGAAACCTATAATTTAAGTGGCATAGATGTTATTATCAGTTTTCCGTGTGAATGTATTTTAGAGTTGAACATGCATTTTGCTTTGCATATGAAAGCTATTCCTGACATTATGAGTCTAGCCTCAACAGCATCATAACTTTTCATAAAGTATGTGGACACTGAAGCCATGCTTAAAAATTTATGAATGTCATTCATTAGGAGAAATATGAAACCAAGTGACATTTATTTAAAAGAATGATAGCAGAAGCACACCATTTTCAAGCAAAGCATTTCACAAAATGAAATTTTAAATTCATATTTATGTTTTAAGATTCCACTAGGTTTGATATGTTGCTATCTAAAGCAAGTGGCATCCGTATTTTTTTTTAAGCGTGGCTTAAGTGTCAAAATACTTTTTGGGGCCATTACTTTCTTTACTCCTCAAGAAAGACTATCAAAATCCCATTGAAGAAAATAATTAGCCTGGCGTGACCAGCTCCTTTTTATGTCCTCCTCTTGTGATTAGTTTTCTGATGCAGGTCTTTGTGAGTGCCACCTTAACGTAAACACAGCTAATTAGCGGAAAGGCAGATGTGAGCTTGTGAAGAAAGAAAAAAATCAGAAATGAGCAACTCATCGTGCGGCGTCAACTCATGTCAGCGAATAAAGAGAGGGAGCACAGGAAGCAGTCTCTAAGCTCTTTTTGGAGCGCATTAGCAGTACTTGATGAGTGGTAAAACGCTGCATTTGTCATTGTGACACACTCCTGGCCCCCACAGAGACAGACTGCAGTTAAAACTCAGCCCTGATAGATTACAGAGACGACTACATTCATAACCCAGCTGTATACCTCCACGTTGAGACGTCGCATACGTACGTCCCGCCTGCAGATGTTCAGGTGTTTATTGATGGATGCATTCGGATGCATGGAAATGGCCTGTTATAGCTTTGTTTGTTTATTTATTGTGTCTGTCTTTTTGACAGCAATCCATCTTGCTCTCACACCAGGGTCAGTGTGTGTGTGTGTGTGTGTGTGTGTGTGTGTGGCAAGGGAGGAGAAAGAGAAATTGCACGTCTTTCAAAGTGTAGTTCATCTTGTCACCAAGGAACAGATTTATCATAATGATGTGTCACTGTACACAAAGCATCATAACAAAAGCATAATGTCTGTAATGCAGGACAAACTAGACAAAATGCTGTGCATACACATGCAAACATGGCCTTTAATGCATTTGGCTAAGCAAAGACCATCAATAACAGTGATATGAGCCTCTATTGCAGTCATAAACAAGCTTTTTATTCCATTCTCATTCTCTGTCTCTCTCAGAAGTATCAATATGCCTAATGAAGAAGATTACAGGACATGCATACTTGATGTCCCAAATGATCTACTGAAATTTCCATTTCCATAAGAAACCCCTAAGCGGTGCAAAATACTCAATGCCGACATGAGCAAATCTCGTTTACCAGGGGCCTTTACTGTGAAGCCCGTATTGTGATTCTGTGAAAGACATGCAGTATTTTGTAAAGATCAGTTTAACTCACTTTTATATTGCACCGTGTTCTGCTCTGATTATGAAGTCGCTGCTCTTCAGTAATAAGGGAACGTATTCATTTTCTGTGCATTTAATACACATTTATTACAAAAATGTCTACCCTGACTATGCAGAGTTTTTTTGTGTGCTGCAGATGTTGCTCTTTCATATCTCCAGGTTAATGGAGTTATGTTTTATGTAAGCATCAATTCTCTCTCAAATCGTTTTTCATTTCATTTTCTCATTTGGACAAAAAAAAAGAAGAAAAAAAGATACCGCTGTTGACACAAGAATATAGATTCTTGAATAGAATATAAATTCCTATAATATGATTAATAATTGAAAAAAGACAAAATAATTCATAAATACTTTTAAATAATATAAAAATATTGAATTAGTATTTACTAATACTTATTTTAAATATATAATTTGGTCTTGTGAGATGAAAAAATTAAAAGCCAAATGCAAATAATGTGATGCTACCAACCATTTAATCATGTATAGTAAGGATAGCAAAATATACTGGGCTTATCAACTTTTTTTTTTCTAATCAACTTTTTTTTATGGAGAAAACCCTTATTTTTGTTGTTGATGTCAAAGGTTGTGCGTCTAATCATCTGTCTCTTGCAGAACCAAAATAAATTAGGTAGATGCCAGCATTAACGTGTTACTTGACATCCACTGTGTAGTTTTGGTGATTGTTTTCAAGGATCAATGTAAAAAAATTAATACAGCTTCACTTGCATCACAGATAAATGAGGTTTGTGGGGTGCCGACCACAATTTGTTTTGTGTTGTGATTTATTGACTGCCAAAAGCAAATTCAAGAGAAATATATAGAAACCAAAATTGACATTTTTCCAGTTTGATGTCTTGCTAGTGATTTTGTATTTTTTGGGCCTGTGAGTGTGTTCATGGTAATATTAATACTATTATCAATAATGTGTGTTGTGTGTTCCTGTCCAATGTAAAATTTGGGTCATGACGCAAAACCAGTTGAGAACCTGGGGCCGGTTGCATAAACGGCTAGAGTCTTACAAGTTAGTCATCAGTTTTATTTTTTACATAGAAATGTAGATTGGTCTAATTTGATACCCAAAAGTAAGACTGAATACCCCTAACTAACTGCTAGTTGTTCATACTAGTTCTTGAGACACAGTCTTAACATGATGTTCATGCAACTGGCCCCTGGAGTCTTTATCTCAGGGGAAAAGTCTGAGAAGCAGGAGACGTAAGCAAGCGTCTCCATTCGCTCTCCCATTAATATCATTGCTGTCTAGCAGAAACGCCAGCCATGTTAAAGAGATCTCATTTGCTTTCCTATGGAATCTAACTTCTGCACGAGGGGATTTTTGCTTAAGTGCTGTGCTGAATCTGTCCCGTGGAACGATATGAGGTTTGCCTGCAAACATCTTGGGATGTCAGCATCAATTCGGACTGAGTACTTCTTAAGGTCATAAAATGTTGACGTTGAATGTGTATTTTCGGCCGCTGCCATCATCCCACATTCAGGGCATCCATTTTTAGAACAAAAGCCATGATTTCATATCCCAAAATAACAGCGACTGTACACAGGAGGAAACTGTCTTCTGCACACACATCACAAAGCTGCTCAACTGAAGAAATGCAAGTTACAACAAACTGCTTCATCATTATCTCTCTCTCTCTCTCCTTCGCTTTCTTCTTGTCTTGAGCTCTCTTTTTCTCCCCTTCATCTTTCAGTTTCGCTCTCTTTCTGTCTCCTCACTCTCTCAATCCGTCCTTCCCTCTTTCTCTGTCAAGGAGTGGGCTTTGATTAAAATATATCTCTTTTTGTCCCTGAAACCTGACTCGGTGTGCTTCACACTGTACCAGCTCACATCATTATGCGATGAGCACCAAACAAAATCTGCTCCTCTTTGTCTTATTCTCGTCTGTGACTCATTCATTACCATGTGAAAGATCAAACTCGAGCACTATAGCTCTCACAAAGGAGAAGCACGCTAAAGCGAGTTTTCCAAGCCATATTTAAACAAACAAACAAACAAACAAACAAGCGAACGAGCAAGCAAACCACCCTGTGCTGCAACGCATCACGTCCTCGTTTAACTTGATTCGCAAGTTGGCTTATGAAACCGAATAGCTTATCTAGAGCATCTTGAGAAAAAGCTGGAGGAAATATTGTTGTTTCATTTATTTAAAAAATGGAGCCAATGTACCAAGGCATCGTCCTGGTCCTCTCCAGATGGATTCTAGGCAGCCTCATCTTCTTCATCCATTATTGATGAGTGGGGCAAAGAGAAATAGGTCAGAAGAGAATGAACTACATTCTCTTGTTCACTCGGATGTTACATAAATGATTGAGATTTATTGCTTCCACTGTCATATTTAGTCACTGGCCTCTGATCGCCTTACAAGACTGCCCTCGGATGATTGTTTGCAATATTAATATATGCACTTCTCTGCTTAGCCTTGTTCCCAGGTGTAAATAAGTCATTCTTTTCATGTAAGTGATAGGCAGAAGTGGAAGAAGATTTAGATGCTGAGTTAAGTGTAAACTCAATACCAGTTGCCCACTGCTTGATGGCAAAGATGGATGGATCATGCCCCAGGCCAATAGGGCCAGTGTCTCGGGACTTCTGTCGGCCAGTGTGCTCCTAAACCTGGGAATAAGGTACTCTGAATGTAAAATTGATATAGACAGATGAAAAATGCACCGATAAAACAAATGTGTTTATTGTGGTTTTGTGTTTATTTAGTGACATTAGTGTCACTACTGAAATTATATCACGCAAATGAGGGGTACACTTATTACACCTTCATTTCTCAGAATTGCTATACTTCTCGTTACTGTCCCAGTTTTGATATTCATTAATTTTTTATTTTACTGCAGGCTAAATGTTGCTGTTTTGAAACTTAGAAACTGGCAATGAATATAGAAATGTCAACAAATTATCACAATCTATCTATCTATCTATCTATCTATCTATCTATCTATCTATCTATCTATCTATCTATCTATCTATCTATCTATGTTTCGTGTTCATGGACTCTTAGTTTGTATTTCCTTGTTTCCCAGTATTTCTTTTCTGTGTAAGTCACTAGTTAGTTAGCTAGTTTACTGGTTTTGTTGTTCACCTGTGTTTTGTTGAGTTTCTTGCTAGTGTATATATCAGTTTCCTCAGTTCAGTGCATGGTATTGTCAAGTCAAGTCAAGTCATCTTCATTTATATAGCGCTTTTAACAATGTAGATTGTTTCAAAGCTGCTTTACAGAGATATTGTCTTTGCATGTTGTGTGTAAAGCTGTTTAATTTGTTACTCACCCTTTATAGATTACCTTATACTTTCTTTGTTTTATTTTGTTAATAAAGTTAAAGCTGCATCAGATCCCCATCTCCTCTTCGTTGCCTTCATCATCATCTGTAACAGTTCTATCATTCTATCTTGCTATCATTCTGGCCTAAAACCTTCAAACTTCAAGTTTTTTTTAACTGTTTTTAAAACTTTTAAACAAGATTTGTCAACACATTTTTTTCAATATGAATTAAAATTAATTTGAATTCTACTTCCTTAAGGTCCTTGCACACTGAGTCCAAAATTTTCGTACAACATTTTTGCACGTTAAAAAATAAATACGATCTCACGTTGTGTCAATCACATTTACACACTTTCTCCGAATATTTGTCCGTCATAAAAATTTTTGAACCGGGTTCGATTTTCTGCGTTTTTCACATCCGTAGCAAGCATTTAGAGAGGTGTTTTGACCATTTAGAGCTACCGAATGACGAAACGAAAATTTCGGACTCAGTGTGCAAGGACCTTTACACTCAAATTCGAATTGCAATTCTGCATCCTGTTTTTAACTCAATTAAAATTCAGGAATTGTTTCTGTCAGACCTAGCAATCCAGCTCACCAAGCATCTAAACCAGCTTTTACTATTTAATGGGCTGCTTCAATCACCTAAAAACCATGTGATAAACATCAGAATCTGGTTTTACTGTAGTATCTGTATT
This sequence comes from Phoxinus phoxinus, assembly GCF_949152265.1. Taxonomy (NCBI): domain Eukaryota; kingdom Metazoa; phylum Chordata; class Actinopteri; order Cypriniformes; family Leuciscidae; genus Phoxinus; species Phoxinus phoxinus. Next base: position 25,788,220 of record NC_136882.1, on the reverse strand, counting down.
TTTCAGCCTGGCACAGACGTAATGTAAGGGCTGGACTGTGCTATCAGGGACCATAGAAAGGTATCTCTTCAACAGCGGTCAACAAGACAGCGCACTACAGGTCAACAAAGAGTGTCAGTGTGTGTAATTGTTTGGAGAGCTTCTACATGACTGTGTGTATGCCCTGAACCTTTTGGATATCACGCCAATTTTAGTACGTTATTGTCAGTTTGAGAAATGGGTTATTGTTCTGTATTCTGGAACAAAGTGCAATAATTCATTACAATGCTAATTCTGCTGATGACCTTTCTGCGGGTACGCTCGCCCGTTAACACACACGCATTAATCTTCCTCCCTAAATGAACCTTTATTAGAACAGTGTTGGTGTTCAGAGGGCTAAGACATCAATAAATTAATTAGAATAAATGTAATTAGGAGTTGGTGATTATGATTAAAGGTTTGTTAGAAAAGTCTGTCAGAGTGTTTGGTTTTGCACATTGTGTCGTGAAGCGTGCCTAGAGAATGCTCGCAGCTAGAGAGAAACTAAATGATGACTTGATTTCCTATGAAAACCACTATCACAATGCCATCTCAACCCTAGGCATTTGCTCTTAGGCTAAAAACTAAACTTGTCAAACTAAATTTGAAAAACTGCTGCAGAGTCATTATTTATATATGGCACCTGATCTAAACTGTGACAGCTCAGTGAATATAGTGAACACTGTTAAAAAAGCATGAGCGTTGACTCAGAGGTGAAGCTGCATGCTAGATATTAATATAACAACTGTTATGATTAATTATGATTATTAACATATAATAATAATATGGATTCTTCTTCCAGGGAAAGTTTAATTGTTTTTGTAAGTTGTCATTTAAAAAAAAAAAACTTTTTTTTACAAAATTGTTTTTTGCAAGTGCAAACGTTAGAGTTATTCTGCAATATTAGAATTATATGAATGTATATATTATATTAACTAAATAATCCAACATGAAAACCCATGTTGTGGGTCAATAGCCTACTGAACACGTTTTGACTATTCTACGAAAATTCTTCTTAGCACTTCCCTTTTGTATTTGATATTGATTCTATAAACCCCAGCCAGCCGGCTTTTAAAAAATGAATTCAGTGTTTAAGTTTTCGACATAAATGCATGCAATGTTTCTTTATGTAAGCAAATATTTGAACCTCAATAGTCAATTTGTTCCACTTTGACACATGTATTCTCACTCCACTCTACTGTTCATACATTAACCAAAATCTGTTCAGCTCTTATGCACATGAACAGCTTTAATCAGGGTAAAGTTCAAAACATATGGTCAGGGGTCAAATTCAGGATCGCTGAAGTCGTAAGTGTTAACCCGTGAGGTTTATTCTGACAGGCATTCTCCTGCTATTTCTGCCCCAGTGATTCATGGGCCATTTAATGCAATCTGTCACACTCCAGCATCATCCTGAACTCTACACTAGCTGACACTTCAAAGACAGCTCTGATAAATGGGCCTGTAGTCTCCAAGGAGGCCGGTTTCAGAGTCATGGCTAATCTTAAAGCAAACATTGCAATAATTATGTCTAAATGATCCTAGTTCAGCTGCCATGTCTATAATTATTTGTTTTATCAAAGGACAGTTTGTCAACCAACTTCTTTCAAATCATATTAAATTAAGTTTTGCTTTTTAGACCATGTAACTTATTTAATGCTTTCACATATCACGCCTGCAAAAGGGTAGATCAGTGTAAATAGTGATTGATACTATTTTGCACCAAGTATAACAACAAATACTGTAGCCTCTTGTTTACACAATGGTGGGTGCGTTAGTGGAAATAACCAACGCAATCTCACAGCAATTCGTACGTATTTCACGAGGTGGCTAATTTATACAAAAATTCCTACAACCTCACTAGTATGTTTTCGTACGATTTGTCTAGACTTCAGTGATGCGTAGGTTTAGGGGCGGGGTTAGGGATGGTCCGTCCTGGTGACGCTTTTTGAAAAATCGTTTCATATTTGTTTTCTATTACAGTTTTATAATCAAAATGATAATCACCATCATTTATTATATAACATTTGATTAGTTGGTTGGGGCATCTGGTAGGAGATTTAGGATTTTAATTAACGCTGCTTAAACAGAGCTGATTCTTATTGTGTAAACAGAGAGTGATTGAAAACAATTATAGTAATAAAAATAATTGACTCGAGAGTAAATAAAAAAGCAGCAAATAACCATCTGATCATTTGCTTAACACACGCTATGAGTTTGTTGAGATCCGCTCTGTTCTTGTGCCTGACATTTTAATCCTCTTTGAGCTTAAGAGAGCTGCAGTCATGCAACTAATGTCTGCTGGATCACAGTTTCGGGTTTCAAATGGTTAGCTAAGACTACATTCATGATTTGTATATCCCAGAAGGCTTTTCTTTAATGAGGTCTCCGCCCCTTTTTCAGGGTCACAGCCTGTACTTCACATATGTCAATATTCATTTTAGTATAGGCTTATTTATGATGTTCTCAGGGATTTAAATGATATGGCTGTTTCTGGAGCTAATGTATATGCAAGTGAGCACTGTCCCAGCCCTGCTGTGAATGAGGGGATCGAGAGGTGAGAGGACAGCCACATATTCTGGGATGTAACAGGGATGTGTTCAGAATCACCGGGGCTTTGGTGCATTATATGATATCCAGAGTTAATTTAATTTCTATATTAATCTCACTGAAAGAAAGAAAGTCACCTGCTCTCATATCACCTGTATAAAGATGTTCAAAGGCAAGGGGTCCAGGAGGACACCCACTCATTTCTACAAGAAAAAGGAAGAGCGTGCCCTTCAGCTGAGTTATTTTAGAGTCGTCCACCTGGACTTTCTTTGAGGAACAGGAGAGGACAGATGAGAGAGGGATCAGGACTCCCAGTGCTGTTTCTGGGACAGTTCCCCTGACCACAGATGACGGAGAAAAGAATGACATGCGTGATGGAAAAAGGAAGGTAGAGGTAAAGGAAAAGCAGCAGGATGGAAGAGCAGTCAACTGTGATGTCTCGTGGGGCTGAGTCTTTTGGAGGGGATTTGCGAGTGGGGTTTTTGTAAGGACAGAGATTATTGAGATGAAGTTAGATGCCCTTTTCAACATGCCACCCACTGTAATCCTGCACTGTGCAACGATAGCACAGTCACCACTGACTTTTTAAGGACGCGACGCTGTGACACCAAAATTATGAATTCTGCAGACACAATGACATTGCTACCCCTTCACAGGCTGTATGACATCATAAAACCCTCTCCCAGCCATGATGTCATCTTCACGCACCCTCCACTGACACACTGACACCACAAGGTTGGTATGATCAAAATATATACAGTATATTTGAGTATGAGTAATTTTATATCACGGTGTAGTAATTTTTATAAACAAAGAAACAATGAAACACCACTTCATGATATGCCAAACACATATAGGTCTTCGCAGGGCCACTTAAAATCGAACGCACCTATTATTCGTAGTTTTCAGTCATGTGACTGACACATAGACCTGCTGGGGTGGTTGCACCAGCTGTGCATAAATTACAACTTAGCTTAGGGGGAACATAAAAGGGCCACTAAGTTATTACTTGCGCGCACTACTAAATATTTTTGTCTTTCACCATTAAACTTAGTTGAAACATAACTCTACATATAAACTATTTATGGAAGCCTCCAATCCTAACGATTACAATAAAACAGAGATTGATCGAATTGCATCAATAAGCTCATGTCTAACCTGACAAACTTCAGTCCTTTAAACATATATGATAATGTTGACATTTACACTTGAAAAATGAAACTGATCTAAACAGCGTGCCTCTTTGTGCATCAGTCAAATATAATCATAATAAATAAATGTTATTTCTTTTTTGTTTCAATATATATTCGGTGTGTCTTAGGCTATCAACTTCAAATAACATTTCTGAATGACATTTACACATTTTCTGTTATTTCATGATTAAGTAGCCTATCATATTTTAATGGGAAATTGTTTTTACCCAGGCACAGCCCCCCATGGACATCCCCCCACCCCCGACCGGAATTAGTAGGCTACTAATAAGTTATAACGGATAGGGAACGATTAACTTACTGAATTCCCAATATAGTGCACTATGTGTCATTCATCACGTAAAAAGTAGTGACCGATTTTAGCCGATTAAGATTCTAGAGAGCATTTGATTGGACAGAAAAACTGATGAGAAGCTTGTGCAGAATGATGTAATCAAATAATCTATCTAGTGGTGCAGGTATGACGTCACTTTGTAGGCCAACCGGCAATAGCAAAAGGTAGGCTATAAACAAACTACACCACGGCCCCCCCCCCACGAATTCAACGTCAACATCACTAAGCTTCCGACAATCTTTCAGTTTTTATAGAAACATTTACTCATGAAGTTTGAGTTATAATAGATTGTGAGTGCACAAATATAACCATAACGATGCTGTAAATGCGGACTCACTCAGCTTACCTTTTCGGAGTGATGACGTTGTCGTTTATTCTCCTTGACAGCCCATGTAGTCCCATTTAGCCACTTTTTAGCAACCGCCTTTTTCAAGACACGTGACAGCTTCAAAAAATAATGAGTGGGGTAATATTAATGTATTTTATATCATAGAATAAAACGTGAGTGTCTTGAGCTTGTCTTCACCACATAGGCTACCTTATTTCAGCCAATTAACCACAAACCCATTAAAAAAACAACAAAAAAAAACATTGACGATGGGACCCGAAGTGCTAAATGCATTTTTGCCTACAAAGTGATGTCATACCTGCAAGTGAGAGACACGTTTTGAATTATAGGCTAAATGCGAATTTTGTCATTGTTTTGGAGGGCACTAGTTTATATATTAGGCAAAAATATTCATACCTGTTTCATAGGCTACTAAAAGCAAAAAAAAAAACAACAAAAAAAAAAAAAAACAACAGAAGCCATTGTGAACAAACTTCACCTGCGATCATATGCATCACCCACCACACATTGATATCTCTAAAAAGACATCCCAAAACAGCACATTCTAGGATAACGCTTAACGTGGCTGAATATTAAAATATAAAATTCAGTAGGCTATTGGCCAACATGAGCAGTTTCTTTATAACAAAACAGTTTCTTTTATAATGGTTTTCTTTATGAAAATGTTTAACGTGAAACTTTGCACGTTGAGTTTATATTTTGAGTCCTGCCAAATACCGGTAATTTAAAATATCTAACGGTTGACGCACTACCGGCGCCCGCCAGGAGTGTCGCCATTCCTGAAGCCTCGAAGCGTTTCTGGACATATTACCGAACGTTTTATTGGCACAAGGCAGGAAATAAAAAATATATCACTCTATTAATTATAGGCCATTAATAGACGGTTTAAAAGTATTTACAAAAAAATATGAAAATATTAATTTATTAAGCGCACTACAGTTCCGGCGTCGTCGTCCTCGTCCGCACCATACTGTCTGCGCACACATACCAGACACAAGACAGTCCACCTCTCAATGTAAGTAAACTACGGGTGAGTATTTCCTATGAGTATTTCCGAGCGGCTTCCTGTGCTAGCTTAATAACTTCCATCCTCTTTAACTTATGCTATGCCAGAAGCTAGACATTTTAACGCAGTAACGTTTTCAGTCACTGCTTTTTACAGCTTCTTATTCACTATGCAGTCGTAGGCCTGGCTTTCATATGCGGTCGATTTTTTATGTTGATTATCTAACTTATTGTATATTATTAATTTATTATTATATTGAAAACATATACACAGGTTTCTTGTATTCATTAATTATCGTTTTTTTTAGTTTATTGTTTATTTTAAATAGTGTTGTGTTACAACCAATACTTTAGATTTCTGTCAGATGAGTGTGATAATCAACATTGCTAACGTTACATATGTTCCTGTGTAAATATAATACTCGTCTAAAGTAGCCTACCCACTTTTTTGGCGAATTCCCCTCAATGGGTGCCATTTGCTTGTTGTATTTCTTCAACATTAAACTTTTTTCTTCTTCTTCTTCTTCTTCTTTTTTCTCTCAACACTGCCTATAGGCATATTTATTTAACCATTCAAAATGTGTATTGGTCAATCTCAGGTAACTTTATTTAATTTTTTACAAGGTTTCTAAGCAGAAGATGAATGCATTTTTTCCAGTCCTGTTACCCACACTCATGAGCCTTTTAAAGTGCCCCTATTATGCTTTTTCGAACATTACCTTTCATGCAACATGTAATGTAGCTGCCTGTGAATGTAAACACTCTGCAAAGTTGACCGAAATAAAAAAAGTTATTTTCTCTCAAAAGAAAGAATTGGCTTTGAACCGCCTAAACGAGTCGTCGAGATCTCACAACTTCGAAAACGTCAGATCAAAATTTTAAATAGGTGCAATCTTTATAAATAAATCACAGATTTTAGCTTGGATTTTTACTTGGGGTCCTTAGGGGGGAACCAATAACTGCGGTGACTCAACACTTCACCACACCGGGATAGTAGTCCCCAAGATGCAAGGTTGGTTTTCTGCCTGGGAACGCTGGGGGGAGTGGGGAAAGTTACCAATATCACCAGAACAGGTTGTTTAACCATCCAAATGATTTCTAGACAGTTTTATTAAGTTAAAAAAGTTGCCAGGTTCTCCTTTAAAGATGCGACAGTACCTACTTTGTTTAGACCTACTTGCTCCTCAGAATCACAACCTGTAAGTACGATTAATTATTGATGTGTTTTCTACAGAGTGTTTAAAGGTGCTCTAAGCAATGTCGCGCGTTTTTTAGGCCAAAACTTGTTTTTTTCACATACCGCAAACATCTCCTCACTATCCGCTAGCCTGTCCCCTGAACACACTGTAAAAAAACGCGGTCTCTGCAGAGAGCCCAAGCTCCACAAACAGCAGCAAAAACAAACTGAGCAATAAACAGAGCAACCCGCAGCACGAAACATAACAAACTGTTCCAGCCAATAACCGACAAGAATGATGTGGGGTGGGGTTTGGGGGGTTATTGCGTGGATGAGGAGGAGGGAGGGTCTAGCTAGCCTCCGTTTTGTTTGATAATAATTCAAACATCAACAAGAGGTTACGCCAACCGAGATCGCTTAGAGCACCTTTAAAATACATAGTTTTGTGTTTTATATTGTGTATCTCCGACTAACTGGCTTACTCGTGTTATTACTGTCTTACTAAAATAGTTCTGCTAATCAGCTGTGGGCCACTATTACCTAAAATTGTGTCTTTTAGCCAGATTGTCTGTTGTTCTTACTATTCTGGGTAATGATAAAGGATTGAGGAAGATTTGTTTTACAAACTTTAATGTTTGTAAAGTCATTCACGTTAGTGCTCGGCTAATGTGTCAAGAAAGTGATTTTTTTTAAAGAAATGGTTGGTTACTTGTTCAAATAGGCCTAATTGATATTTGTAACCAAAAAAATCACTTTATGTGGATTAATGAAAGGTGTATTTTTCTGTTGAATACAAAGCCATTTTTTTTCCTTTTAAAGAAGACCCAAACCTCAAGTTTATAATTATTTAAATAATATAATCTATTCAACAATTGGATAAATGATGGACCAAAAAAAATTGTGTTTTAATCGATTTTTAGTCGATAAAGTTTTAAATATGGATATTCTTCTTACACGAACAGTAGGCTGCGGTAGGCAAAATTATTTACGACAGCGGCAATAGACAATTCCATTTCCAACCTGTAGGGCGACCGCAGAGGAAAAGTTCCTTGGTGTTGCTTTAAGCCCCCAGGACCACGTGGAGTACTTTGATCATGAATGGATGCACTTTGATGGACTTTAAAACATTCACTGCCATTATAAAGCTTGGAAGAGCCAGGATATTTTTTTATTATAACTCCGATTGTATTCGTCTGAAAAGAACAATGTCATACTTAAGATGGCTTGAGGGTGAGTAAATCATTGGGTTATTTTTGGGCGAACTATCCCTTTAATATTAATCAAACAACAAAAGAAAAAGAGGAAAGCATTCACTGCTCTTTAATAGCTTTTAATAAGTATTTATAATTAAGAACATGCTCTACTTGAGAAGTGGTTTTATTTCATTTTAAGATATTTTTTGTCACAGTAGTTAAATCTGTGTCTGTATAATGGGTTTGGAAATTTTTGAGAAATTTAACTTAATGCATTATTTGACTAGCACAATTTTACTAATCCCATTAGTTTTTAGTCGACTAAATCTATAGATTTTGTCGACTAAAATCTTATTGTATTTCGTCGACTAAATTGTGACTAAAACTAAATGGCATTTTAGTCAAAAAACTATGACTTAAACCAAATAAAAATTTGCTGACAAAATTAACACTTTTATTTTTAATATAGTGTGTTTTGCTATTTACCCTGCAGCAAGCCATGGGTGGATGTTTCTGGCTCCTGCATGCATGATAGTATGGTTCTCTCCATCTTCTACAAAAGGTAAGAAAGACAAAAAGTTAAAGCCACTTAGTGGTGAATTGGCTCCCTGTAAATATGGTATTCTATTCACATTGTAAAACTGATCGTAAATGTGTATAACTTCAGTAATTACAACTGTAAAAAATAAAAATCAGGTGAATAGTATTAAATCAACAAATATTTACACCGTTAAATAAATAAAACAGAGGGCGCTACTCACTCCTGTTACAATTTACTCAGTCCTGTTACCTTTTAAATGAGTAACAGGACTGAAAGTAACAGTTTTTAAGCACATAATTAGCAAATACATGACATTGTCACATGGTGTTATGCTAATAGCATGAGGACACTGAGCAAATTCTATTGACTTAACAAAACTTGAAATGGCACCCATTCAGTGGAATGGCCCTTTTAATGGTAATGTAATGCAACTGTAGGATTAATGAGCTTCTTTTTTAATACAAAGTAATGATGTGACATAATTTAACAAATTTTTATAAGGAGTAACAATAATGTAATCCATTGCTTTTTAAGGTATTGCTCCCCAACAATGGTTTCCATTGATAAAAGGAAGTCTCTCAGATGCTGTGACATCTCAGGGTTCCCATGGTTACGCTGTCACAGCCACATCATTAAGTGCCCACTTTCACAACAACAACAGTAACAACCCTCTGTTATGACCTCAGTATAGCTGAACAGGCACAAAATCAGCATCTTTTGATAGTTTGATAACTAAAACACCATCATAATATCATCACCCATCGGACAGGATGACATGGTGTCTTTTTTTAGCCCTTAAATAAGCAAGTGACTTCAAACGCATGAGGTGTTGTGCATTTCAAATGGAATATGCTATCGTGAACTTGCATCAGTGAAGAACATCACCTCTCATCTTGGATGCTGCAGTATAGATCTTTATGCATAAAGTGTATATTATGAGCAAATATTGATTTATGCGCATTCTTTTTAGTACTTCTTCCTTATTAAGACATAGCTTATATGTTTGTGAACTGCATATTGCAGTAAAGAATCTGTCATTATAACGCTTCACAAAATCACTTAATAATCTAGTACTACTCGCACTCTGAAACAGAAACTGAACCCATTCCATCACTGTGAATCTGACAGCTGTTATTGAGCTGACAGACCGCACTTGTAACTGGGTTATTCACTGGACTTCACAGATGTGATAAATGCATTTTGATCTATTATTTAGTTTGCTGCAACATTAGCATTATTTGAATGTTAAATGGGCACTAGCGCACTCTTTGATTGGAGCTATCAAAGCTTCTGGAACAATCTGTGGAAATGAGTTTGAGAGCAACAGCTGATTTGTCACGCCTCTTCCCATGTCCCTCCTCAGTAAATCACGCCAATTAAACTCTCATGTGTCAATTATTGTGTTTAGCTGGAGTTGGTTACTGATGAATTATGGGTATATTAGTGTGGAAGTAACCTCAGCTGATACCTCATTGGCAGAGTAGCAAAAAATGCCCTTCTGCATAAAAACAGATTCTCCCTAATACATTGTTAATGGGTTTATCTGAATATTCCATTTCTAGCCATAATGATCTCATTGCAATTTGAAGACAAAATGTATGCAGTTACTGTTTGAATGCTTTCAAATGTTTGCAGTAAACTGGTCTAGCAGTCAGTAGCTGCGTTTACATGGACCCTTATAATCGGATTGAAGGCTCAATCGGATTGAAAAACCTTCATGTAAACACCTTAATTGATCCGATTGAGCTCGATCCGATTGAAATTTCGATCGGATTGAAAGGGGTGGTTTATTCCTTTTGTAATCCGATCAAGAGAACATGTAAACACTTAATCGGACTGAAAACCAAATCTGAAAGGAATGCGCATGTGCAATGACAGCTACCGAGTTTATACAGTACGATTGCGACTCGCATTGTCAATGGCATTGGTGCTCTCACCCATGGGCGTCAGTTTGGTTTGAAATGTGCTGGGGACAGAGACGCATTTTTTTCTTTAAACACTTGCATTTACCTATCAACAGTGGAAACTACTTTAAATACTCAATCTTTTCTGGTCATACAGAAAGGAATAATGCATCAGTCGCAAGTACTTTTATTTGGGTAAACTCACAATAACAAGAAAACGTTGTGCTTTTGTAAAATAAAATAAAACAAACAGGGCGCGCTATAATTATCTCCATGCGTGAACTGGAGCGCGTCTCAATAATGAACTGAAATACAGTGTATAGCCTCAAAAACATGATGAATATTTCTATATAAAGCTCGAAATGTCCACTTTTAAACTAAAAAATTTGAATCGAAAGCAAATACCGGCTGATTAGGCTGTAATCCATATGAAAGGTGCATTTCTCTCTAAAGGCGCATCCACTTTACAGCGGAGATGTATATAGCCTAGATATGTTTGGAGCCGACACTGATTTAGAAATATATATTTTATTAATAAACAATAAAAATGCCTCATTATTTTTTCAGACATATTATCATTAGTCTGCTTTTGCCGGTGCTTTGCGGCAAGATTTGTGCTTGAGCGCGGAATAGGCTATATTCCTCCATGCACTCAGTATTTAAGCAGAAATGAATATAAATGTGAGAAAAAATAAAACGAGCTCCACAGAACATAAAATATTCATTTTATTTTATTTTTCGTGTTCATTTATGAGGAAAAAACGATGTTACGGACGTGACAGTTCTCGGTTACGGACGTGACTGCTCTGAAATCGGCACTAAAATATGCTTTAAAACATTCACAGACCTCAATCAGAAAGCACAAAGCCTTTCTTTAAAGTGAATTTCGTTTTGTATTAATTGTATCTTAATTTTAATCAATGTTTCATCAACCAATTGCCTGGATTTAATAAATAATAAGTAAAGCAAATATATCTATATCGCGCTCGTCGTCAGCTGGAGTACGTAAATGTTAAATCTGATTTAAAAAAACAAACAAAAAAAAGCAATGGTAAGAGGGTGGCTGTTATCGTGGAACGGCGGCGGGAATCTTAGTGGACTGATTGTGCGTAACTGCGCATGTCTAAAACGATCAAATCAGATGTAAAGCTTGTGACATGTAAACGCGCACATCAACCCGATTACTTTATTTGTCGTCCATGTAAACACCTTGTTCGGATTCTTTAATCGGATTGATTTCATTCGGATTGAGCAATGTAAACGCAGCTAGTGAGTGCCTCCATACTTCATGTGGTCTGAAGAAAATATAAATGTAGAAAAGGTGATTTTCTGAGCAAGTTAATTGAAGTTATGTTAAAAAAATGCTTTGCATGTAGGCCTGTAACTTTTTAAACTCTGTAGAATCCAAAGGGAGAAGTATCTCCTCTAGCTAAACAGATGCTGGATTGTTAATATTCATGCAATGGAAAGATTAACTGTTCGGCACTTTGTAGAAGTACAAGCTATGTTTAAAAATTTACCAAATATTCAAAATGCAGGAAGTTCTTTTGTAAGCCTCACTGTTTTCATGCTTAAAATGAGCACAATTTTTTTTCTCAGTACCGGTACTTATTTATTTATTTATTTTTAAATATCACTCTGACAGAATGTTCCAACTAACCAGTTTTATTTATTTATTTTTTTAAATATACTTCCCATCGTGAATGTAAATGTCACGTTAAAGTAAACTTGGCTAGTCATATAACAGCATGCCTCTCATTAAGCTGACCTTTGTCATCAGGTTCTCTATTAAACTCAGTTTGATTCTCTACAGATTCGGCCATTCTAGCAGAAAATTAAATTAACATAAAATCAATTAATACATTAATTAGTCTGGTTTAATCACATCTTTCCGAGTCTACTTTGGAGACTAATTATTTATTTCATAATTAATGGAGGGTGATTAATTTTGAGGTTTAGAACGAGTACATGCCTTATGCCAGTCCAGTGCAAAAGGTTTATGTACAGTAAATGTAGGCCAGATGCTACTGTTTTCCATTTTATTTTCATGCAGATCTATGTTATTGTAGTATGGAGAATAGTATATATATGCCATGTGACTAGGATGTGTGGAATTTAAGTGACTTATAGAGCACTGTCTGCCACACAGGTGATGGCTGTTTTTTGTGGGACACTATTATAGGGACAGTCCTTCTGGAGTAACCTGAGGATTAAGCATCTTTAATAAGGACACAATGGTGGACGTTCATAAAAAAATATTTCTTTAATTTATTTGACTCCTCGCTTTTCTTAGCATGTAGTCTCACATGACAATATGATTAAATGAAATTAATTATTCAGGTTTCTATCCTGAAAAAATGACCTCAATAACCTAATGTGAGGTCAAATACTGCCTCAATGTCTACTCAATTTTGCCAATACATCAAAATCTGTAGTCAAAAGTCAGAGATTTCGATATGAGCGTGAATATTTCTCATTAATTTCTTCCAAGACCAAGTATCTGGGCTATGCTGTAAAAATGAAAATATACTTGAGAAACCATTTGGAGTTCCTTTTCATATTCACAGTGCAAGTACCCTTGCATTTACATTTATTCATTTAGCAGAGGCTTTTATCCAAAGCGACTTGCATATGAGGAATACAACGTAAGCGAGGCAGTGACATAAGAAGTGTTGCGATATTCCATAGCTGTTCAGATAAGTAGAGCAGAAATGACAGTGAGAAGTATAAGTTTAAGAAAAAATGTTTTAAGTAAGTGCATTTATAGGATTTCAGGCATGTGCTCACCGAACAGATGTGTCTCTTCTGGAGGTGCCTCAAATGTTCTGAAGTGTACTTAAAGGACAAGTTCGGTATTTTACACTTAAAGCCCTGTTTTCAGATCGTTTCTGATGAAATAGAACGGTTAAGATTGAAATTTGGACACATGCTGCTGGCCCGAGAATTTTCGGTTTCTGTGGTAGCACCCCCCCCCCCCCCCCCACCCCCCTCCAACAGGTTTTATCAAAGTTTTTGTCCAACTCCATTTACTTGTTTTGGATGTGCTGTGAGGTACAGTATTACAAAAACTACGATAAATCCTGTTGGAAAGCATCTTTTGCAGCAATTTTTGTGTGAGCATATCAGTGAACACCCCTGACCACTCAGTGAGTTTCACGTGTAAACAAAAGTTTAATGCGTTTTAGGAAGGATTGTTCCAGTGCACCTATGCAGCCATTGTGGAGGTGGGGGGTGCTACCACAGAAACCGAAAATTCTTGGGCCAGCAGCATGTGTCCAAGTTTCAATCTTAACCGTTGTATTTCATCAGAAACAATCTGAAAACAGGGCTTTAAAGGGCATATTGCAGTTTTTTTTTTTTTCAGAATTAATATATAACCTTGTATGAAAATACCATATGAAGAGTAAATGCATGATTAAAAATTGTTTTGCCAGACATAAGGGCACAAATTTAGTAGAAAACGTGACAGTTTCCTTGACCGTGTTGAAAAAGCGCTTTTTTTTCACCACCGCGTCATATTACGTCAGAATGGGGAGTCGTTTGCCGGCTCTGCGTTCGCTCAGTGCAGAGTAGGCTGGTATTATGTTGAAGCGGTCGTGATTCAGTGTGTTTTCGGTGGTTATTGTATTTCAATTAATAATTATCGTGATAAATGACTGTGAATTAGGGCCTGTCAGAACATCGAGTCCACAGGTTTCCGAACAAGAAAAAGGATGGTGCTTTCTTCCGTGTTTGTGTGCGTTTTGTGCAGGGTAAGAGACGGCCTTCGCTTCTGCGTCTGCTTTGAAAAACGCGGTAGTGTGTAGCGTTCACTATAGACTGTATGATTATAATCCCGGCGATATGATGAGTTAACGTTACGTTATATGATGACGGCGATATGTGCACACTGTCCCGGCTCCTTCATCGGGTCGCCCGGTCCGCCGTCAGCATGTGGGTCGGCCACCGGTGGGAAACATGACGCTCACGGATCCGTCAGAGATCACTTACTGTACATTTGTTTTACAAAATGAGCCTTGTCTTAATTTAATTCATTAACGTATCCTCCATAAACTTGTAATGTCTTGCAAGTCTGCAGCCGACACTTATTATTATTATAATATAATATAATGTTCATTTTCAATCTGTACTCCGAATTGTAATGTTTGTGTTGGCTGTTTCTACATATAAAAAATGTATACAGTAAGAAAGTTGTGATTGTGATTATTTTTTTATTCATTATCACCAAGTGGGGCCATTCAAAACCTTTATAATGTCCCTCTTTCTCTGGAAACTGTCTCCTAATGGCTGACACACACGTGCAGGTAAGGGTCTAAATACTAGCTTTGCTATTGCCTGACACATAATTACAATATTGTGATTTGAGCATAGTGTTATACATATCGTCGGCTAACGTGAATACATCTATAAGCTAACACTGTTCTCTCACCGAGACCCCTGCCCTGTTCTCCTCAGACCACAGCTCAATGTGTCTCCTCTGACTGTTGTTCTGTCTAATCCTGGCCTGTCTACTCTTGGCTTCATATGAGGCTCATAATTATATGGCTGAGGTCTGTCATACGAGTAAACATTTAGGCTACAATTTCCTCAGCGTCCGAACTGTCATTGCGATCCATTGCTTTCCTATTGTTTACTTTGACCGCGCTCCCCCATGCTACGTCAGTTCCGGTTTGGCGGTTTTCAAATGCGGAAGTAAAATTTTCTCACAAAAACGACTCCAGAAGCCTAAATAGCGTTTTATAAGTATATGTTTATATTTAAATCTAGTTCCTACATTATTGTTCTATACATTGGCGCACTGGGTACTCTAACCTGCAATATGCCCTTTAAGTGTAAAATACCGAACTTGTCCTTTAAGAAAAATTTATATATTGTCTCAAAGCATATCCCTAATGATGGGGTACTGCTTACTGCTATATGCAATCTTTAGGTTTTAGGCCTATAGTTTTTGCAGGAACTTATGGATTCGGTTTTGTTTGTAATGGTGCAAACCTTTAAGTTTTACAGTAGTGTTATTCTTGTTATTTTTGTGCCACTCTTACTTTGTCAACATGTATAATTTTGTCTTTTTTATTTTATTTGAGAGACATCTTAGACAAAGTTGATTGTTAAAGTTGCGATGAAACGGAAACAGTGCTAGATCTTTTCTTCCACATTGTAGACAATTTTGAGAAATGGGTGGGGTTTAATCAGACTAAATAGTTTGAGAAAAATCTGTCATTTCATCGGAAGGTTGTTAACACATAACACAAAAGTCTCAGCGGAAAGCGCAATGTATTTTTCTGCCCCATCCAAGTTCATTTATAAATGAATGAAATGAATATACCACATTTGGTATAAATACTACTGAATTTTTCATTCTTCTACTTGTAAACCAATATATATATATATATATATATATATATATATATATATATATATATATATATATATATATTAATCCAATTAGAGTTCCTAGTTTATGCTAAATATGTGTTAACATTCTCATACACAGCGTTATATAATTTGCAGTGATATACTGTGGGACAAATGTCCTGTTCTCTGGGCTTAAATCGCTTCTACATCCTAACGAGACTCCCATCAGATGGCTTCTAGCAGTCAGACACCTGCTTATCTGAGTGTGTGTGTGTGTGTGTGTGTGTGTTAAGGGTGAACTTCCTCCTAATTAGCTGTCATTTGCTCAGTGCCCATATCAGGAGGTCATGTTATCATTGGGGCTGATGTATTCTCTGTAAAACCACACCACTCCTCCAAAGGGTACGTTTGAGGGGGTGGAGGGAGGCGACGTGAACTTGGAGAGTTAATGAGGAATCAGACATAATTTAAATGCAGATGTGTGTCATTAATCTTGGTGTCCTCCCTCACTCTTACGGCGTTTTATTCACTCACACTTTGAGTCTTCTGGAGCTTGCCTGATGTAATTTGGGGGGGGATAAAAGAATATTGCACAATACATGATGCATTTACGATGCCTTTCCGACCACCAGGGATCTCTGCTGAAACGCAGTGCATGTAACATTACCACTACTTCCTGTTTAGCTCCTGTGCAAACTTTTTGTCTGTTCTGTTTCTCGTCCAAGCTCGCGAACTTCTCTGTGCCCACCTACACAAGGCTGTATGGCTCGCAGATGAGAGTCGAGATAAATGTGCAGTCAGCTGGGCTCACATCCCAGAATAGACCGGTAACTACGGCGACTGTACGTTGGAGCGAGCGTACAGGAGTTAATGTATCCACCCCTCCTGTGCTACACTCTCTCTTTGACGCTCTCTCAGAGTAATTGCACGTAATTGGCGTTCCACTGAGAAGGCCATTCCACGGAGTGTCCGTCCCTTGTCTTTCTTTGATTGTGAAGTGGATTGCTCGGGTTGTGTCACTGATAAGGCATGTGTTTAATCGATGTTGAGAGGTAGTCGTGGTGATGACATGACCCTCTCGACGGCGTACCATAATTATGCCCACCCCCAGCATGCGGCGCTTGATCGCAAACAATGTTTGATTTTTTTTTTTTCCCCCACCTCTTAATTATTTTTTAATTAGCAGCCTCTACACAAGAGAGAGTTGGAAACACTAAGCACCAGAGATCATTTCGCAGTTAATTACCACACACACACATACCTACACCCACATAATATAGATTTTCTGCATATTGTGTTAAATATCAATATGATATGCATTACTTTGCATATGTCATCTTGTTTGTCTGTTGCAATAACACAAGCATTCCTTTATTGGAGTGAATCGACGCACATATTTTCAGTCTTTAATCAGGCATTTTAAAATCAGTGCAAGAAATGAAAGGAATAATAGGCTTGTCTGCAGAAGATTGTATCTTATGATTCTGAATCTCCACAATCACACTCTTTATGAGGCTCTGGTTGGGTGATAGGTTCTGTCCTTCTGTAGGTGTTTGTGTGGTGATTAAGATCACCATGACAACAACGAGCAGCTGGGCCAGTGCTTAGAGCCTGCTATGTATTACCTGTTTCATATCCAAACTTATTTCAATAAAAATAGATGAACAATTATTCAAACCCGCTGAGTTATCTAATAGCAAACGTTAGGCATATATCATGTCTGATGTAATAGCAAACATCAGAATATATCACAAATGTATATATCAGACCAACTCTAATTTGTATCACAGTTGTGATTAGTAATATCTGAAGTGCTTTATATTCTCCCTCTTACTGTTTTTTTTATGTTATTTGTTTTTTATCCAGCTCATTGGAAAAATATGCCCGTGGCATCATTTCTGCAAAATGATATTACGTTGCTTCTTGCACATTTCTCAACACTTTCGAAGTGAAAGGACCACAAAAACGTGTTCAGTTTTTTGTAAAACAGATGAACATGAATATGCCATTGTTTTTATACATTGGTTTACCACCTACACCAAACCCTTCCCTAAACCTAAACAATTGTGTTAATAAAAGGAAATGTAAAATGAAAACACATTTGGTAAAGCAACCATGCCATTCATTTTAGCTTGATTCTACAAGTAAGTAGGCTCTTTTATCATGACTCATGTTTCACTGGACTGGACCAGATGAGCTACCGAGCAATTTGGTTATGTGATGCAAATGTCAAAATGTATTCGATTACAATTCATGCACTATGGTAAAAGTGTTTTATGGTCATAACAATCTATTGCGCAAGGAAAGAACCACACAAAAGTCAATCAATCCCTGTAATCCAAATTTGCGTGAACAGGAATAGAAGTTGCTGATGTTGTATGTATGTACTGCACACTATGCAAATTCTCGAATGCCAAAATACTGTGTTCGCGACCTTCCTTCTCCGATGTGACAAATCAACCATGATTTTTTTGACACTTTCCCATTCCAAACAGAATAAGTAGGAGTGGAAAAATAAAAATGTCCAAACAAGCAATGAATTTTAGAGCAATAAAACAAACAGACGAACTGCAGCTCTCAATGCGAGCAAAAAAGGCTGAAAGGGTTAGTTCACCCAAAAATGAAAACTCTTGTCATTAATAAACTCATGAACTCACACAATTTCTTCTCTTCCGTGTTAGTCTCTGAAGCTGTTCACGTTGTAAATAGTGCAGCGCTTCCTCATTATTGTCCAGCTCCTGCTTCAGAATCACACGCATTATGTTGTGGTGCTCACGTGAGCGTCAGAGACTGACATGGAAAAGAAAAGAATTGTTGAATAAAGTCATTATTTTTTTTCTTTTTTTTGCGCACAAAGTATTCTCGTCGCTTCATAAAATTAAGGTCAGGGTTCCCGCGGGGTCTTAAAAAGTCTAAAATTCTGAACTTTAAATTTAAGGCCAAACATCTTAAAAAACGGCCATATTTTCGTCCGAGGTCTTAAATTTAATTTAGTCAGGTCTAAAAAAAGGTGTTACCCTCGTTCATTTCCAGAAACGCTGGCCGCAGAAAGTTATTACAAAGAAGCAAAAAAGTATCGAGTTGTAGCCTACAAAGCAGAGCTCCAGAGCAGGGGTCTCCCAACACGTCGCTCGCGACCAGTAGCTCATGGCCTGATTGGAGATAGCTCGCCAAGAGGCCGTTCACATATCGTGTCTTTTGCGCGCTCAAGTTCGTTATTTCAAATGTAGGCGTGGGGCAAGCACGCTCATAATAGAAGTGAGGCGGCCATTTTTTCCAGGCGCAGCGAGATGAAAAAATCTCAACTTTTCAGAATTCAGCAAAAGCTACTAAAACTTCTTTGTGCATAGTTGCATAGCAACGACAGACGCCAAAATCAGACGGGAAAATCAGACTGAATTTTACTATTAATAATGATAAGCTAATGTGTATTGTAAATGTCAGTAATTTATCTTTTTTTGACTTATTCTTTTCATAAAAAATTATTTAAAGCCTGAAATACGAGAGGTTTATCTTTTTCTAAAACCTTTTTTGACAACTTTATTTAAACTTGTACATGTTAGTTGATAACATGTTGCAAGACACTTTTAAAATCTAGCCATCACTTTTTGTTATTATTTTAATGTTTATGTAAACAAAAAGTGCATATTGAGGCTAATTTTATTTGTTATTTGCCGGTTAATGTGTTAGGTAGGTCTTACATTTCAATATTTATGGTCTTAAAATATCTTAAAAAGGTCTTAAATTTGACTTACTGAAACCTGCAAGAACCCTGAAGGTTGAAACACTGTAGTCACATGGACTATTTAAATGATGTCTTTACTACCTTTCTGGGCCTTGAAAGTGGTAATAATGTTGCAGTCTATGTGGGGGTCAGAAAGCTCTCGGATTTCATCAAAAATACCTTAATTTGTGTTCCGAAGATGAACAAAGGTCTTATGGGTTTGGAACGGCATGCTGGTGAGTAATTAATGACTGAAATTTCATTTTTGGTTGAACTAACCCTGAAAGAGTGCAAACCACTGACAATGCTTAACATTTTGATTTGATTAAATTGAAGTCCATTTTAAAGGTCCCATATTGTACACCTTTCTGAAGTTTTATTTTAGGTTGTGATGTCCTTAAGAATATATATTTGTGGTACAAGTACCAAAAACCAACCCAATATATTTTTTCAGCTCTTTTCTCAGATGCTCTGTTAAGAACAGGTCGATTTTGGCCTGTCTGATAAATATTTATGAGCCTCTCTTCTGATTGGCCTGTTGTTTTCTGAGTGACGTGTGGCCAGGCCAACCACAGGTAACTAGGGTCGTGTATGCTGTAGCCTGCTGTGGCTTGGTGATGCTCACAAGTAAGATAAATAAAACACCCGTGTGATGATGGACATTGCTGAGGGAAATGTTATCCGGCCTTATATGTTCGAGCCGGACACGAATCGGAAACGAAGGGAGACAAACAACCACCTCCTTAATTTAGGCGTTATTGTAAGAGTATTATAATTAGCCTACTATTACATTATTACAATTTAAACTGTCTGTAAACAAACTTTTTTTTGTCAAATTTGATTTACCGGTAAATCTCCAAAATATGTACATTAATAGCTAATTATTCAGTGATTTTGAAACACTCAACTGCTTTATAATATGTAACGTTAGCAGACAGACACCGAATCCTGTAAGCTATGTAACTATCGCTATACTGATACAGTAAGTTGACGTTGCTACAATTTCTTTTACAATGCTACTTTTTTCTGTAAAAGGTGTACTTGTGGTAAATGTGCAAGGATCCCACAGAACTCGAGAACATATGCTGCAATTGACGCCCAAGGTAAACTTGTAAAAATATGACCTGTAGGGACTGCAGCATCTTTGAGGAGTAGCTCCTTTGAAAAAACGGCATTGAACTGTGCCTGATTGACGAAGCAGTCACTTGTGAACTGTGCAGAACAGACGGTTAAGGTCGAACTAAATTGCTGTGGTATTTCTGAATAAATAAACATTAGCCATTGTTCTCTTACATTAATGTTGTAAGCCTGTGCAATGATGTAGTTTCGTGACAGTGGGCAGTGCTCGGGGTGGGACTGAAGGCTGTGACAGTAGTTCTGACATCACATTTATACGGAAGTCACAATGGCTCATAAAAAGACACAGCTATTTTATGCAGGCGGTGTGCATTTGTCTGTGGATTGACTGTTTTGAAACTTATATGGTAGTTTCATAGCCCCTAGACCTCTGTTATCATGAAAAAAGCCAGGGAATTTCAGATTTGACAATATATGGGACCTTTAAAGTGTTTTTAACATTTACATTTATGCATTTGGCAGACGCTTTTATCCAAAACGACTTGCATTGCATTTCAAGGTACACATTTACACTCTTATCAGTTCTTGCTTTCCCTGGGAATCGAACCCATGACCTTGCTGTTTGAGCTACAGGAAAGCTTAACACTAAATGTAAAAAAAAAAAAAGACGCTTGAATTATATATTAACGACATGTCATGACAACAATGTGGCATACTACAGTTTGAAATGTTTATCGTTTCATAATGCATATTGATGCATTTTTTAAATAGCATGTAGTATACAGTAAATAATGTGCAGTATGCATTGAGTATGCTAGTATTTTATTTTGAACGTAGACTTTGTTTGATAGATTTAAGTCTGCGATATTTGGTGCTTGTGCGGTTGTCTTCCTGTTGTTTTCCACTTCAGGATCTGTTTTTCTTTGGAGCAGCTGTTGATTTCATTGTTTTAGCATTCACATATTAGAGTACATGAGCCAGGCCATATGGTGGCAATTCACTGAGCCAGAACTAGAGCGATAGATAAAGATGAAGAAAACCACACAAAAATCCTTTACTTGCCCTTTTTCTTTCTTTTTCTTTTATCATTAGCACTGGTATTAGTCATGCTGTTGTTATGGATGTTTTAGGTGAAGGCTGATTGCTTTCGGAGTGTATTTATGCTCTGCGATGCCGAGGGTGTAGGCAGGATTGAGTGTGTGTGGACAGGCACATTTTTCACCTGTTCACCTCCTCTTATCCAGGCTGCCGTTCAAGGTCTCGGGTCCTCACAATGGCTCAGACACAAATGCAGCCACCCAAAGAGTGAACTGACACAGGCAATTTCAACATCCATCTCGCTGCATTTATTGACTATATACGAGAGAAGTGCTCCCGCTAGAAAGCTATTTGTACGCTTTGAAATCCAGAAAGGCTAACAATGGTCATATTTGTACTGCAAAAAGTCTGTTTGAGGAATGATATAGGCAGCTGTGAACCTTGGGATCTGTTAAAAAGTAAAGACCGACATCCTCAACCATAAATCAATAGGTGTGTGTGTGTGTTTATCTGTTTACATGTATTTGTGTGTCTTTATAGTGGTTTATTTCTTTTAAATGACAATACACTTCCATCTTTGATAGAAGGAAGACTGACAAACTTTGACAAAAGAGTAACTATAGCAACCTTACTCCTTTGCTTCATTGACAGAGTGACGGCTTTAATGTTTCTGAATGAAATGCGGCCAGTGAACTTTCTGAATATGTCTAGATGCGAGTTATGAGCCAAATCTGGGCTTGAGGAAGGAGTTATGGAGCCGTAACCAAGGGCATGGATCAGAGGGGTCATCTATCTCCGGGGCGGACAGGCCCTTGCCTCCGGTGTGTTTATTATAGCCTGTATATTATCAGACGCTGTGGATTCTACTGGTTGTCCCTGAAAAACTTTGAGTTCCCTTTATGGAATACATGGAGAAATTCATAGGACGCCATTGTCTAAACCTCAAAATAAAAATAAAAACAATAAATCTAACAGCATTTAATATCTAACAACAGTAATATTCTGGAAAACACTCAAATAAATAACCTAAGAATCTAATAACAGTAAATAAACTTGTTCTATTCAAGTCTGTCACATCTGTGGTAGCCAACACACACGAAGATGAACCGGGCATTCCAAAATATAAGCTACTCTTTATTTACAAAATCAACTTGTAGGAGGAACGCAAACAACACATTAATGAGAAACGACAAATAGTAACTGCAACATGGTCGGGGAGTATTTACTGTATACCAAGGGAACCGGAACTAAACACACAGGAATGAAACATGGGAACTAAAGGAAACACAAACATAACATACAATTATTATGATTAAATCACCCCTTTATGCTTAAACTTTATTTATAATTTTTTTTCTAAATTATTTATTTATTTTAAATTATTATTAATTAATTTTTAATTAACTATGTATTTGTATGGGGCCAGTACAAACATTCTTAGCTGAAACTCAAAGACTAAAATGGTTGTTATAAAACTATAGCACATGCTCATTTGCTTTTTAGGTCCCTAGAAAGTCTTTTTTGAGGAAAGGAATAAAATGCAGAAGGAAATTACCACTTTTTGCTGTGGGGGTTATTTTATGAAAGGGGTTATATATGTAATATGATAATTACCTCATAATGTTTGAGTAGCATATTTGCAATATTCTGACCAGATTTCCCTGCATATGGCTTGGCTGTTTAATACAAAAAGCTATACAGGAAGAGGTCTATAAGAGTTATATAGTTTTGGACCATATGAGAATTACAAAAATTAAATGATAAAATCTAACAAGCGTCTGTCTATTTTTATTAAGTGTTAAAAAGCAGGAGTCTCTGTGATTTGTCTCTCCCCCTCACTCCCTTCTCTTATTTTCGGTGTGAAGTGCTTATTGTAAATGTTCCATATGCTTTATTAGAGTTGGGCTCAAGTGTAGATAGATGCTAATATAATCAGCTAGCCCCACTTACAATGGACTTCCCTAAGGACTACCCCCCCTCATTATTTATATTATCTCCTGCATAGTCATTAATGTCATTAATCAAATATTCTACAAACTGATTTAGTTGGTTTGAGAGGCACTTTGCAGGCAGTGTTTAGACAGTATTGCATCTGGGTTCCAATTTATCAAAAGTCGTAGATTGCCTTTTAGAGTCATAATGAAAAATAGCTTATTACTATTTTATTAAAATTTTTATAATTTAATTTAAGAACTTGCAAATAATGTGCAACATGCTCTTTCCCCCCCCCAAAAAAAAGTCCCAGATTACATTTTTTGGCAGTAATGATGGCATGTTGCTTGATTATAAGTTTGTTCATACATGCATGCATACTTGGATGCATGTATGCATACTTACTTACTACTTATTTGTGAGTGAGTGAGTGAGCAAGCAATACTTTAAACTTTTTTATATCTTTAATAACATCCAAAGGGGTTATTTAGAAAATGTCTTCTTCCAATCTTCAGATGTCATTGTATGTCAAAGCATTGAGATTGGTCCTCAGTGGAATAGCTAAACCTAATTAGCAGGTAGTGTCAACATACATTTGGCCAATTGTGTTTGGCTTCTCTGTATATTTCTTGTCAGCAGTACTTACTTGTGTCTGGGTTTAAATGCCGTGTGTCATCAGGGCAGCTAGTATTGTTGAATGTTGAGTGATTGATTCCCCTCTTTTCCTGAGAGATTGCCTGTAATGCAGATTTAAAATAGCCCACCTTTCCTTATTGGCTTTTTTATGCCGATTCTGAGCATGCAACAGTCGAGTGTTACACTTATCTTCCCCCGACTGAAATGCATAATGTATTGTTTTTATGGATTGCTATGACAGCGCTCGTAAGAGAGCAACGACAGAGTCGGCATTCATTAGTACCTTGAGGATGTGACAATCGAAATTAGATCCCTGTGATGTACCGGTCCATATTTCATCTCAAACCTGGAGGCCTTTCACTGCTTACATCCCGTGTTAGGTAAGCCATGCTTCATGCGAAATGCCACTGTCAGAGTGTTCTAGCATGGATTAATGTGATATTCTGCACATTCGATTTGTGCTTCTGCTGTTTCCTTGGCTTTATCCCAGGTTTTTACCTCGCCCTGTCCCTGCTCTCCGTTCTGGGTCAGCGAGCGTGTGTTGGTGTGAAAGCAGGGCTTGTTCATTTGGTGTCACCCTGCTGTTAACCAGATACAGTTACTGAGGTTAAACCTTGTCATCTACCACTGCCATGATCTAACAGAGCCAAGCCTGTGGTTTGTGCACAGGAGTGCTGTTAAACTAAAGGACATGCCAAAAACGGCACACACATGCGCACACACTGGGCATCAATGGTAAAGACTCATCTGGAAGAAAAACAGACTGTGAGTGTAGCCAAGCGAGTCTGCACCAGCTGATGTGTGTGTGTGTGTGTGTGTTTGTGTGTGTGTGTGTGTGTGTGTGTGTGTGTGTGTGTGTGTGTGTGTGTGTGTGTGTGTGTGTGTGTGTGTGTGTGTAAAGGAAAGAAACAGTCAATTTACTCATCACGCCAAAATGTCGAAACTTTGAATCCTTTGTCCACTAATGTGACTCGAATCAATAAACTACGCATCATGTCGATAGAACGAGTGCTGCTCTGAAACTCATCTCACAGCTTGCAGCTTAATTTCTAAATGCACAGCTTTAAGCGGCCAATATTACGGCGCTCGGCGTGCATTTTTCTACACAGTATTTATACATACATACGGCTGTCTAAACACCATCTGCAATGTTCAGAGAAGTCGGAAATGCTGCCGGAATGCAAAAATAAGCCACAACAAATTCATGGATACCTTTTTATTTTTCTTGCATTGGTTCACTTTCAAAAATACAGGCAGGCAAAGTTTAAACATTTAGAAACTTATTTCCAAAATGATGCATTTTGAATTTCAGAACTCAATGCTAGTTCAAGCATAAAAATCTATGATTAGTACATACAGTATTTGTGTTATTAAAAAAGTCATCTCTCTTCTCTGCACTGTTATTTTTACTTTTAAAGACTTTACTTTTTTAAATATGTGTCATGGTTGGGTTGCAGCAAGGGAGAGTAGATGTCGGATCTAGTTGCAGCAGTGATATTTATTTATTATTTAAAACAAAACACGCAAGAAAAACAGGAGAACAACAAGGATAAGGCAAACCATACAATGAGAAAACAAGGTGATACAACTAAAAGTCCATGAAAACAGAACATAAACCTGACATTATGTATGAGTTCACCCAATTATCAGAATGTTGTCATTGTTTACCAATATTTAGTTTTGTCAATCATTTTCTTCTGTGGGACATGAAAGGAGATGTTTGACAGAATGTTCATGCTGACAATGAAAGGAGATTGTGACTGGGATTCCAAAATGAATATGCTTGATTTTAATCAAATTAATTCCAATTATTGAACCACATTAAGCACAATGAAGCACATATATCAGTGTTTAAGAGAATCCCCCATGAAGAAGATGATTCAAGCGCATTATTGTGGCAGACGACGAGTAACTTAATGAATAGACATTAACAAGTGGCTTTAAAAGTCAATATATATTTTTTTATTTCCATATAATTTCACTGGAGTCCATGTTGCAATCTCTGTCATTCAGTCTGAAGAAGCTATTTTTTTTATTTTTGTCTGTGTGCATCAGTGCATGTAAATTGATGTCTTTGGTCGTTGTGTTGCATCTCGCTGGTTTTCTGCATCTAATGCCACGGTTTTAAGATGCAGTGTCAAGTTCCATTTTAAAAAGCGTGTCTCAAGACCCCTGTGTTCAGACCCATTCCACATGTGCTCCAGCTGTTTTCAGAGAAAAACTGTGCTTGGTAAGTGTAGTTTGTTGAGACTGAATAAATGTTGTAGCAGCTATATGGTTTCTCTGCTATTGAAGGCCATGGAATAAAACAATTTAAAAGATAATTGCGACTTTCCCCTCTCAATTCTGATTTTTTTCTCTCTCACAACTCTGAATTTTTTCTCGCATTTGCGAGTTTATATCTCGCAATCCTGACATTTTTTTTTCTCAGAGGGAAAAAAATTACTTCTCAGAATTGCAAGTTTATATCTTGCCATTCGGAATTTATATCTTGCAGTTGTGAGAAAAAATGTCAGAATTGTGAGATGAGAGCACTCACAATTATGTTTTTTTTTTCATTCAGTGGTGAAAACAAGCTTCCATAGTCTGCTTGCAAAAATATTTTGATATTTAAAAGTGTAGCTTAAATTGCTCCAATTGAGAGGGATTTTTATAATAAATGTATGTACAGGGGCATCATTAATTAGCATCAATTCATTATACTTTTTTAATGTTTTGAGATTTTTTTTATAATTAATGATTAGGTGTGCTGTTTTTTAAACATGTTTTTATAATTGTTTCATGATGTTTTTTTAAAATGCTTTTTTACATTTATACATTATAGACTTATTTTGTAGATTTAAATAAAAATAAATGTTAAATTGGCAGCCCTACAGCTCATACAATAAAAATGGTAAATTGCGTTAATTGCTTTTATGCATTAAGATTGCTTTGTAATTAATTATTAAATGCATTATTAAATGCATGTTTTACAAAATAAATGATTGTTTTCCTTTAAAAAAAACTTGATACTTTGTACATTTAAAATGTATTTTTATAATTAACCATACTAAGTTATCGTGTAAAATTAATAGCCCTACAATTTTTTTTAAATAACAATAGCTTGGTGAGAAAATTATTGAAGTTTGAATCTCTGATGTGATTGTGATTGTTTGTGATTCATACATAAACCAGTGATGTTGACGACATTAGATGTTCTCAAGAACATATTTTGTGCTCCATGGATAATTTTGTTTTATTAATTTGAAATGACTTGATGGCATATTAGGTGAACTGTTCCTTTAAAAAGGCTCTTCTTTGACACACACATAATTACATTAACGCAGTTCTATCCCTGGATTCTGGAATCTAACGGACACTCAAGTTTGGCAAGAGCTGAGGAGTTTTATATAGACTCACATTAATCTTGTGGCCTTCAGAAAAAAAGGCCTTATTAACCCACATAACCAGAATAAGATAATTACCTTTGTTACTCTTCTTCTGTGTTTAATTCTCGGCGGGGGTTGAGATGTGTGTGTGCGCATGTGTATAGGATGGATACTATAATCTATGAATTATTAATACATTATTACCTCTTGATTAAGACGTCATGTTCTGACATTTTAATATCACAGATGCCAAAGAACTGTTGTTTCTTTTTTTTAAGCCTGAGGGGTGTCAAGTCAGCAAAAACTAAATATGGTGCAAGAAACTAATCTGCAAGCTGCACGTGAGGAATTCGCAAATGTATTGGGATTTCCGTTTACACATATCCATGAAGCTTGGAGTTCAACACCGAGAACAGTGTCCTTTACTACAAATGAAGGAATTGCAAAGTGGGAAGGGCTAAGAATCAGCCGATCAATGCAGATTACAGCAGTGAAGGGATGGACTCAAACGATGACACGCATTCCACTTCAGGAGCCCACGTGCTAACACGTAACACACATCAAAGTGGCTTTGATCACTGCAAACACAAACACACTATTGCAGGTAATCAGGGCAGAGAAAGAGAATTGCTCTTCAGAGTGGATTACTAACATAGGCTGCTGCTTGCATACTGTGCAGTGCATAAGGTAAACTACGTACTAATTTAAAAAAAAAACTATTAATATGCAATGATAAATGTTTCAAATGACAGAATGCAGATTTAAAAAGTGCAGAATTATGCAGAATTTTCCAAAAAGATAGAAAGTATAGACTCCCTTATAATGAAAATCCCTTTTTCAATCATTACTTATGATCCACTAGAAGAGCGTGGTGGTGTCTGTGTCTACAAGGACACTGCTCTGCTTGTAATTTATTGTTTTCTTCCTGAATTGCTGTGCTCAGGACATCTCTGGGGTGCAACCTTTGGCCAGTGAGTGTGTCATTCCAGCCAATAACGACGGGCGGTGCATGTGAGGGCGGGACTTTAACTTCTGTAACGTTTTGAAGTCTGGGAAGCCTTGCTAAGTTCTCCTGCCTCGCCACAACAATTCGTTAATGTTGCTATTGACTGCTACTGTAACTTGACAGATTACGAGAGTGTAATTACGGTTTAATGATGACACATAGTTATTGTTTGTTAGCGTGCACTTCTGGCAGTTTTCCACGCACAAGGCGGGGCCAAGTTTGAATGTTGTGTTTACAAACAGTAACTGAAAATGTCTGCATTAGTGCACCTTTATTTCAGTAAGTGCTGTCTAGTTATCTCAGAAATAAATCTGGTTATTTTGCACTTGTAATACAGGTTTGGGTAAATATGTCATTGTAGCTGCTCAAAATATGTTTGTGGAACTGAGTGCCCATGGAGGAGCAAAGATGGCAGGTTGCAGGTTGTGTGCTTCAGGAGCTGAATACCCCAGCTGAGCATCTGCTATTGAGATGAATGGAAATGCTAACGCTCTCTCCAGGTATTCAGACCTCCCTAGGTGTAACTTATGTGTTGAGCATCAGGGTCGAGATCACATTTAAACGTCAAATCACATTATTGTGTTCACTGTATCTTATCCCCATGGACAAACATGACACAATTACATTAAAATGATTGGCACCAGTCAAACATTATCATATCAGAACATGCATATCTCCACTTTAGTGCTGAAATCTGTTTCTATATCTTCATTTCCCTTCAGTGATATTATGTTTTCAGATATAGGTATATCATTTGAAACATTTTAATACATAAGAAATATTGAATTTTTAATCTGTTGTGAGGTTCAGCAAGGTTAGATTGTGCACCTGTCAGTTTAAAGGTCATTTTAACTTAGCTGATATTTTTCTTGTATTTTTGCCATATTGTAGCATTTTTTTTTCAGTTCTTCAGATTTAAGCAGTCATAAAATCAGTATTTTTCCCTTTATTCAGATTTAGGATTTACTTGTTTTAATTAATTTTTTATTTTATTTTAATGTTAAAATATCATATAAACCTCTTAATGTACAGAAACAAAAACAAGCAAGTGATTACTATGTTGATTTCCTGGAATGGCATTAGTTTATTTTTAAAAGTGTTTACAGAATAACCATTTATAAGTTCCCCAAAGAATGGTGAACCTTTTTTTTTCCCAATCTTAAGAACCTTTTCCAATTTAAAGAACCTTTAGTGCAATAGAAATGTTTATGTTAAACGGTTCTTCATGAAACCATAGATGGCAATAAAGCACGTTTTTTTTCAAGTGTTTTTGGTATTGCATCCCTCCTCACAACCTGATAAAAAGACAAAAGACCTTTTAAGAGCCCCTGAAAAAAAATCACGTACTGTATGAAAAATGAATTCTGTCTTTTGGGGGAAAGGCTTAAAATAGCTGCTAAAACCTCTTGTGACAGACTCCTTTCCGTTAAAATTATATTCGACCCAGACACTATGACAGACATAGGAATACAGAGAGGCAGACATATAAACATATAAACGGCAGATAAAATGGAAGGCCGTGGAAAGAGATATTTCTCTCGTTTACTCGAATGTATGCTACAGTATATTTTTTGAACATCATTCAGAGAGACATTTATCCTTAGGGAGGTTCTTCATTCATCCACTAAAATTAGCTTGAGACCAGCTGGTTAACTGTAATTGTAAGATTCTAAAGACAAATTCTGAGAAAATATCTAGCATCATCTGTTTGCTGAATAAAATACTGTTAAAATATGATTTTACAGGATGTAAAATGCAGCTTTAAGATACTTTTTGGGGCTACTGTGAAGGGTTTTGTAACTAGGATTTTTTCCCCTCCAGAATACATGCTTTTATCAAACTGGATAAAAATGTCCATGAATGTTGCAATATCTCAAACCATCTACAGAAAGTACATTTATTTATTTAAATGGTTTGAGATATTGCAGCATTCAGGGAATGAGCTCATTTGTAGGAGTTTGGCAAAGTTTCTATCCAGTTTGATCAAAGCATTTATTCTGATTTTCAGCAAATCTATTATTTATTAATTGATGATGCTTAATAAAAAAAATGTTTGCATTTGCTTTTGGTGGTTGACCAGCCTCACGGCGATACAGTGTGAGCGCCCAGTCTGTGGAACCAGGTTGTATAGTGCAGTGTGTGGAACGAGATTACTGTAGATGTACAGTTCAGAATCAGCCTTACAAGAGATTGAGCTGTATGACATCAGCGGAGTGGGCAGCAGATACTGGAAGTTATAAAAACACGTGGACTGTATGCAGGAGAGAACTCTCTCCCTTGGGCAGGAGGAATATACAGAGAGGAATGTGTGTGGTTTTATGGATGAGAGTGGAGAGAGCGGTAAAGAAACAGGCAAAATCAGAGAAAGAGTGTGTGTTTGTGTGTGTTTGTGTTCTGAGTGGGCTTTTCTTCTGCTGTGAACCTCCTCATTGTTATGCAACTCACAGAGCAAGAGACTCACCCTGGACAGGACAGCAAAGTGTTTTGGAAAAGACTCTCTCTCTCTGTCTCTCTCTCTCCCCCCTCTCTCACACACATACACACCAATGCACACACCTGGGTCTCAAGGCTGTCTCTTTTCAGAACACACGTTTAAAATGCAAACACATACAGTACTTACACGCATACATAAGTTTAAAGGAATAGTTGACCTAAAAATGAAAAAGAACATTCTGTCATCATTTACTACCTTCATATTGTTCCAAACCTGACTTCCCTTTTTAGTTGCATAATAGCCCTGCTACTCTTTAACATTCAATTAATGTAAATTCACTCTTTATGCTAAGATTTGGGCCAGTCATAAATAAATCATGATTTACTGGATGTAGATTTATTGTTATTGTGTTAGTTATTTGCGGTTTCTCCCTTTTTTGACATTTGTGCCATATATGGTCATTGATATTGTGTTAAATACTGTGTGTATATATATAATTATATTATTAAATAAGTATATTTTCTGTTCCCTTCCAGAACCGACTCCTGCAATTCTCTAAAACGGCACCAAAAAAGTACTGTAAGTGTAGTAGACTTAAGACTTAAGTTTTCTGAAGTCATGTAACAACTTTGTGTGAGGAACAGACTGAAATTGAGTTTATTCTCCGAACAGATTTTCTTCTGCAGTAGCTGTCAAATCTCATTTGCATTCATGTGCATTCAGTTATGACCAGTGGCTGCGTTTAAAAGTACACCAATGGTCTGAATATTGCCAATAATCAGAGAAAAGAGTAAGCAGAATAAGATTTTACATGACAACATCTTCAATGCTGGTTACTCCTTGCATTACTTTGATTATTTGCTATGAAATGTGGTGGGTATAGGCTACTGCTATTTTGTCGCTATTCACCAAAACACAAAATGTTACATTCAAAAGGAGTAGATCTGTTTGTTGATACTGTTTTTATTTGCTTGCTTTAAATGTTTTTTTTTAAAGCAAATCCAAAATGTGTTTGAACACTGATGGTGTTTCCATTCCAACCATCATTAAAACATGTCACGTAAAGCTGTAAGAATAAATATTTTTTCTTCCTAAAAGAGCAGCATTTCAGGCCAGTCAAGTCAAGTCAAGTCATCTTCATTTATATAGCGCTTTTAACAATGTAGATTGTTTCAAAGCTGCTTTACAGAGATAAACGTATAATTTAAGGTAACAGATTGTTTTGGCTTTATAGCGGTTCTTGAATAATGTTATTTTCCAACTAAAGTTAGTTTTGATTGATTCACTTCCGTCGAAAGGATAATTTGTTATTAAATTAGGGGCCGCTAAGACGACACCGTTCTCTCTACACAGACTTTAAACGCGAACCTATGAGAAACGCTGATGGCGCTCACGTGCGCATCAAGAATTAATTCTATAGTTATGTGCGTTTGAATATATGTGCACATGTTTGTAATTCCTTGCAAACCAAGCCTAAACAAACTACTTCTCCTGCCTATAAATTTGATACAGTATTTTATTTTATCACTACGGGGTAGATACGTGAATTTTCCACAACGCTTTATCTGTAGAGTGGTAAAGGGATCCTCCATAGGGAGAGACTAGTTGGCACTTCAGCACTACGTTGTCATCGGGTCCAGGCGAAGGTCCCTCGTCAGATCTGGATACGGCCTGGATCCAGCAGGCTGCGGGAAAACCTCGGGATAAACAAAGACACTAAAATTAGCGTAGATGCCATTCTTCTTATGATGTAACGAGTACATCAGGATATAAGGGAAGTGTTCCCAGTTCCGGCTGACCTAATCTATGCAGCCTAACATTGAGTTATAGAAGTCTATAATGCATTATGTGAATGCTAGGTCAAAGAGATGTGTCTTTAATCTAGCTTTGAACTGACAGAGTGTGTCTGCTTCCCGGACAATAGTAGGAAGACTGTTCCAAAGTTTTGGTGCTAAATAGGAAAAGGATCTACCGCCAGCAGTCGATTTTGATATTCTAGTATTATTAACTGGCCGGAATTTTGAGATCGCTAAAACTATCACGACCACATTTTTTTTTGTTATGCCCCTTTTTCTTTGGCCAAATGAGTAGGCTGTACCATAAAGGACCTTAGTGGGGCCCCCCTCATCACACAGCCCAGAACCGCTTTCACGGTTGCTGATGGCCAAGTGGCTTCTTCGATTACACTGTTCATGAGTGTAACGATACATACAACACTTTGGTCAGAGTGGAATAAATGCAATAAACATGCCTATGTATATAATTATAACCATAATCACATTTACATAATTACAGTATTCTCTTACATGAGCTCCAGCTTAAACACCATATTGCTTTAATGACATAAGTTGAGGGTAATATTATAGTGATTATTATAGATATCATTATAAGAGGGTCATATTTAAGTATCCTTCGCACAAAACTATAATATGACTTCAGAAGACTTATAATGCACGAGTCATATGGGCAATTTTTATGGAACTTTTGGTCAGCTTAATTGTCAGCTGGAAATTCACTGGTCGAATATAGCGACATGCTTTCATTGTGCCATGAAGAAAGCAGTAAAAATTCTGCCTTTTGTTTTCCGCAGTAGAAAGTAAGTCATGAAGTTTTGAAGTGACACGAGGGTAAGTAAATGATGACAGAATGTTTATTTTTAGGGGTGAGCTATTGCTTTAACTGAAGATGTTCCTAAATACATGCAGCCCACCACAGTCGTTGCGCACGCATGCATGCTTGGTTTTGAGGCGGACTTTAGGACCATGGAGAGGTCTCCCACAGCAGCGGGCGCACACAGCGCGTCTTGAAGAGGAAACCCCCACAGGAGCTCTCGCTGCCGGATACCTGAGACATCTCAAATCATCCCTCTGACCGACAAGCGCACGGCGCGCCACGGAATGCGCAGGAGTGACCGACTGTCCGCTGGACGAGGGCGCGCGGTCATGGGTCCCTCTTCAGCACCTTTGAGTTCTTAATGCATTATGAAGTCATAGAGACCTCTGGAAATCCTTAAAATTCTCCTTAAGGCAGCGTCTATATTGGAATAAACTATCAGCTGGTGAATTTCTCTGTTCGGATGGATGATTTGGTCAGATTACTCATTCATCGTGATGCGCGTTCATTCCGTTTACAAGTGTCTTATTGACTGACCGCGGATCAATTTTTGGACGTTGGCTGACGGTAAGCTCGCGCTCTGTTTTAGTTACCCATGCGAAGTTTGAAGTGGAGAGGTTTCATGGTGATGCGGGGGTGGCTAGTTGATTTGCTCCGGCTCGTGAAGATGCCCAAAATCGGAATCATGTAAATGTTGTGTTTGACGCTTAAGTAATTACTCAATTTCATTGAGGTTAAATTGTAGAATTAAACCTGTCAACACGTCCGGAGAATATTTTGACTTCATTTAAAAAATAAATGGAAAATAATGTTTCGTGAAAGACAGTAGCAAGCCGTGTTTTGCATCATTAGGATGTGATTGTGAAGGTATTTCACGACTATTCACCCCCTCCCTCCATTATTAGTATAATTGTGGAAATATGATTATGTATATAGCTTTAATTATATAAAAGTAAAGTAGTTTTGCTGCCCTGCTTTTAATTTACTTATTTTTCCAAATCAATGGCTGGACAGGATGTTTCTTATTAGGCTACTGTATTACAGTAATGCGACTCTATTAAGAATATTCGTTGAGATCAATGAGAATTATAAACAAATTTAAGTAAAACATTCGAATTGATGGTAGAAATATGCTACCCTAACATTAAAATAATGGCACAAAAAAACATTTTAATTGTTCTACAAGTTCTAGCTACTTTTTTAGAGTAAAATATAACCTGCTCATTTGGTTTTCGCATTTACCAATAGGCTATAAAGGAGTATTTTAGGTGTGAATCAGTTAAAATCTCAATGTGAGCCACGGTCTTTTCATACGCGCATAAAATACGCGATTTTAATCGGTGTTTTCATTATCTACTGACTAAACTATGGTTTAACATTTTATTCCAGTTGTGCGGCTTGTGGCAAACCACTGTTACATACACGCATGTATAAAGATAAATAATCTCGTTTTAGTTTGGATTGACACGAAATAAATGTAAAAACGCAACGTGATGTGCGGCAGCGTTTGCGATGGCTTGTTTAAAGGCGGTGTTTGCGGGAGTATTTGCACCCTCCTGCGATGGTACGGACAGAACACGCACACACACACACTCACTCTCTCACACACACTGCAGTGGCGTCTGATCACAGTCTGCAAGAGAGTGAGCGAAAGAGCGTGCGCATGAGAATCTGTGCCGACACCGGCTGGTACATATTAGACCTCTCGTGGGCTTTTCACACTTGAAATTGTAAACCCAGGGTCATTTTTATTCCTGGGTTAACTTAATCCCTGTTGGGTTACCTTGTTTACGGTTTTCCACAGCTCAATCACTGCCCTGGGTTAATTTAACTCTGGGTAGTGTGGTTACGTGGTTTCACACTTTTATGAGATCAATAACATGAAATGGACAAATAGACCTAGGCTACTGCACTGCACGCGACCTGTCCTGAACTTTTCGGACCAATTAAATATTAATCTCTTTCTCACTCTGGTTAACGCGTTAGAGTAACTGTTCCATCTTTTAAACATTTTCAACAATTCCCTTACACGCTGAAACAACACGTGAGAGTTTGTGACATTCATATTTAATGAGGCAAGCAATTGTTTATCTTATGATAGGTTGGCTTCTGTTAAACTCGGAGCGGTCTAATACCGCATTATTGAGCTTCCCATGCTTGAAATGTTTAACCCAGGGTTCTTAATATTGGATAACTTAATCCGGGGTTATTTCACGCTGCACATTTGTAAATAAAGAGTTAATGTATTTGCATATTTATGACGTTAGTAACATTGATTGGACAAATACACGCACCACGTATAGATAAACTGCTTGTCTAAATGTGTAAATGTCGCCACGTAGATTCGGATACTTTAATATTCTTATCTCCTAACGCGTTTTGTCACAGTTCTTCATTAGTCTCTCTGAAGGGGAAAAACATAACGCGAAAGTTTGTGTGACAAAGCTCATGAATACTTAATGAGATAAGCTCGTTTAATTAGTTCTCTGTTGCTAAACAACTCACTGTAATATTTCTGCATCATTTCTCACTGTACACCAGTATATTATGTGTTTGCACTGCAAAAGCCTAAAGCAGGGCTTCATAACCCAGGGTTAAAAGCCTTGCTAACCCTCTTTGGAAATAAGTGTGAAAGTTAAGACTTAATCCAGGGTTAAAAGTGGCCTTAACCCAGTTAAGCGTAGCGTGAAAACCCTTTTGGCTGGCCTAGTGTTGCTTTTACAATCCAAGAGTCATGTGAGAACACACCCAAGGCGTGTGCATTATGCTCGTCATGGATGCATATTCATAAACTCACATTGGCCTCTTTTACCTCGTGCAGCCAGGAAAATTCTAAATCGAACATGTAGACTTTCTCCGTTTGATGCACTATCAGTATAAACAAGCCAATCTCCTAATGCTAATGATTACTTTAGGTTATTTTTGCAAAAGTGTGCCTAGAATACAGATGAAATGCTAGGGGAAATTGTCTTTGACAGCGCCATTGACTCCTCTTAAAGGAACTGTCACTCAGGTTTGAATGTGGCATGGGGCACAGCCCGGGTTTATTGTGTCAGTATGTGTGGTTATAAAGAATGCATATAGTCCCATGGTGGAGGTCTTATTGCCTAGGGTGAGTTTGAAGATGGACCCACACACACTTCCCTACTTAAGTTTCCAAAGAGATCTGGCTATAGAACATGCCATCACCAGCGGCGTTTGGATGGCCTATTAATAAACAAGGCATGTTCTGTCATGGGCTTATACTGAATGGCCAGGGGCATCGGTTAGCCACTTGTCGATAAAATCTGTGAAGAAGAATCTGCACAAGAACCAATATGTTAAAATGCACTTTGATGTGATGTGGCCATTTGACTGTGAGTGGTGCTGAAAGAACAGCTCCCTCTTTCAATGAACTACAACACATTTGTCAGAACCTTCTCTGCCTTGATACATCAGCAGGTCAACTCGCGTACCACTAAAATGACAAAAACACTGACTGATGCCCCTGATCTGTGGGAAGCTAAAAGTCATGTCTGTGGCATTCTGATAAAAGCATGCATATATGTCATTTAAAACATGCGTCGCTGAACACACTCAAATTGAACTCCGTATTGCAGTTCTGATACTGTTGCGCGTTTAAATGCAATTAGGATTGGAGAATGTTTGCAGAGCCTATCGTTGCCATTAAATGGCTAAAAGTCTTGAATGGGATTAACTTTGGAAGTTCATAGGTTTCCTTTGTACGTGTGAGTGTTTACATGTATGAAATATAGTTGTATTGTTTTCCCAGCGAATAAAACACACTCTTGAGACCCCCCTTCCAGTTTCTTAGGGACCACTTTACTGGGCACAATATCAATAAGAAGCCTCTCGCTATCTCTCTGTGTGTATGTGTGCATAATGAGGAGAGTATGCTGTGGGAAAGCCCTCATTATAAAACAGTTTGAGCTCTCAGGCCATTAAAGTCAAGCACGGCGAGTGAGGAAGCAAGTAAAGGATACTCAGGTGGATTGCTAGATGATTGAAACAATAAGCTCATTCTATATTGTCTTGTCGGTAATGGCTTCTATTGGAATCCTTTGGGTTGAGGGCTCTTGTCAGCTCTTGACCTGGTGATGTTTTTTGACCTGCTGTCCATGCTGATTCATCGGGTCTCAAAAGAATAGCAATCGATTAGTAATACGAGAAGAGAATGCATTGATTTGGGTTGATGAGAAGTTGTTGGGTTTTTGGGATTTCCATTGTGGTTTCCTGACCTTGATCGTGTGCTTTCCATTTGGAGTGCACCTGTGGAGGTGATGCGTCACGCATCAGAGCTTTCGCATCCCATATTTACATAACTCACGTAGGGAATTTCAATTTGAAGGACGTACAAACGACACGTGCACACAAATAAATAACTACAATGAGTTCATTTATTTGTGTGCGCAGAATATGCAAGTCGACTCATGCACACAAGCTCATTTACTGCTGGTTTTCCTGTTGCTGATGAAGTCTGACATGTAATCTTTCCTTGTTTCTTTTTTTTCTCTAGCTCTCTCCCTCTCTATTACTGTCACTTTCTCTCTCCCTTAGGACTGTCAAACTGTCAGAATCCTCACTGATTCCCTCAGAATAGTACTGAAACCTGCAGTGTGTGAATCCCTATGAGTGTGTGTTTGTGTAGACCCAATTTAGTCTCGTATTATATGATGGTAACAGGGCGTTTGCAGTACAACGAGAGTATTCTGCTTTTACAGCACTTCCTACACTGATTTTACTCATAAAATCGCTCTAGATGTTCATTTATTCATTATTGATTTCAGACAGACAGTCAAATTCAACACCTGATGTTTATGGCTTCAAAGTTTCTCGATTTTATTCATATGACTTACGGTGGCCGCAATTTGAGAGAAGCCGCATCTTTGCTTCTCTCTCGCCATTTAACCTTGAAGTATAAGCTCATGACAAATGCAATGGATTCTAGGGCTGACAACCTTTGATGGAATTGAGAATCTGCCTCAATTTTCAGTTCTCTCCTTGTAAATGAGATGGTGCAGTCATTTACATTGGCGAAAGTGAGTCAGGAACCTAGTCATCAGTTAGAAAAGTAGTCCCATAATGACAGTCACGGTAATTCTGAAAGCATTGGTCAGGACCAAGATTTGGAATGAGCTAGAATACTAATTTCCCTGAGGAAAACAGGGGAAACGACACATTTAAATACTGTAAAGTGGGGTTCTGAAGTCTTAGACCACTAGTGATAATTCACTGCCAAACTTTTCATTTCAAATTATATTAGAATAGCATTTTGATGGAAAATTTTAATTGAAAAATTAATGACATGCAGAATGTCCTCCTTTTGCTTTAATGACAGCAGCACTTGAGCTGGCATGAGCTCCACAAGATTGTGTAAAACCTGATGATCATGTTCTCCAGCATGATTTGAGAATGATCCAAAGAACATCTTGTGCTTAAATGCAAGAACATTTGACCTTTTGTAGAAAAGAATTCACATAGTCAATTTGACAAATTTGCTCATTAGCGACCTAGAAATAGTGGAGAATCTTACATTTATTATTCAATCTTTTAAAAATCAGAGATTTCTAATGTGGTCTCAGACCCCTCAGTGTGTACTGTATGTGTAAAGTATATCAATGACAGTCTTTAATATTGATAGGATGTAATTGCTGTAACTTTTGAACAAGGCAATTGTAGGAAGTTGCATATGACCACATTAAACTCACACACAGTCACAGTCCACAGTCTATTATGAATAGTTAACATCTTTTAGCTATTGAGATTTAAATATGTCCTCTTGTAACAGAAATCATTCAAGTACATTGTATACATAGCTAAATAAAAACACAGGTATAGGGTATGTTTTGGAGTTGCGTTATTGTGCTAAGATTTGATTGGGGATTGGGAATTGTGTTAAAAATGTAACATTTTACTGTTTATAGGCCTTTTGAAATAGAATTGGTTTGGGCACTTGAGTATCTGTACATTCTAATATCATTTTTAAAAGTGTACTGCTCAACATTATTGGATTTTCTGCCCTTGTGAGGCTTTCCTGTTAATGATACCCTAAATGATTTCAGAAGTAATTGTCTCCTTTTCTCTTTCAATTTCATTGTTTTCACATGAGGTACATTCAAATCGGCTTTATGAGCATCACTATATTATAACATTTATCTGCTCAGAAACAGTTTTTTTTTAGAACTCTGGAAACTTAACTTTGTTATTTTTCATTCAATCTAAAACTTCATCTCAGATGAAGGAAAATAAAAACTAGACAAGTGAGACAATTGTTAAACATACTGTAATAGTACAGAGATTTAGTATTAAAATGGATGACATAAATCAAGCGTAGCGTTAGTTCTGGCAGGTCACGTTAGTCAAGCTCGCATCAGCTGACTATCAGCTGATCCACATCTACCTATAGGAATACGACGCCTATCACCGTATATATAAGCTCCTTCAGTATTATCAGCAGCTATCGCGTTTCTCAGGACGAATTACCCTCCTTCATCCCCAGCTCCTCCTCTCGCCAGTCAGGATTTGGCATTCTGATTCCCCTTGAATCAAAATTCTCGAATTATGTCGTACTTAAAATCTTCAATTAATGATATCTGCAATACATTCATGTTGGTTCTGTTCTGTTTACCCCAAGGGGGGTTATTGCTGCTCTCCCTGCTCTTATCCA
This sequence comes from Phoxinus phoxinus, assembly GCF_949152265.1. NCBI lineage: Eukaryota > Metazoa > Chordata > Actinopteri > Cypriniformes > Leuciscidae > Phoxinus > Phoxinus phoxinus. Next base: position 25,748,088 of record NC_136882.1, on the reverse strand, counting down.
TGCTAGGCTGCATGGATGCGCAGGGAGTTCTCGCCCAGAACGGAACCATACCGCCAATCCAAACTGTATGCTAATTGTCAATCATATATGACGATAGTGGTCCTGACAGAACTCAGATAATTTGGCCGGAATTTGATGTGAAAGTTTGAGTTTGTATTGAAATCTCTGATGTTTCATTCCAATAACTCAGCAGATTGGAGCGCTGTTTGAGACGCTGTTGAATGCCTCTTCTGAAACTCAAGAGGGAATACTTGTGAGATTACTAGGGTCTTTTTCAGCAGACAAGTCTGAGAAGCGGGAGTCTGAAACGGTTCAGCCAATAGTATTCTCAGTTGTATATTAAGACAAACATTAAACCAGAATGTATTGATTGAAACTGATAATTAACATAAAAATTGCAATGGCCCCATAGCTCACTTCTAAAGGAGGAGAATATTTTTGTTACAAAAACTCGTTGTTTTTGTGACACAACTTGTCTCAGTCCTTTTTTTGTTTATGTGCACAAGTGATTAGAAACAGTCCAGTGAATTAAAACGAAAACAATTGTGCTATATCTATGAAACATCAGTAATACAAATGCACAAATAACATGTTTAGGTCACAGTCTGTTTTTAAATAAATTCAATTGTTGTTTTTTGGGTATCATTATTACTGTTTAAGTTTTTTTAGCACAGCTTCTTCTACTAGTATTTTAACATTCTTATATACCATTCTTTGATATAATTCTAACCACTTAGCATTCAGAAATAAAGCAGTGGATCTCTGGAGCCAGAATATAAAAATACTGTTTCTGCTCTGAAATGAAAAAACAAGGTTTCTAATCCCTGACCTGTACATGTTGTATATATTTTTTGTGATATCATCCATGTTGTAAACTAATATATATTCATGCACATGTGTATAGTTTTTCATGCATTGGAAGATAGTTTGGCTCTTGCATAAATAGCTAATTTGACTAATTTATCCATTCATGATGTGCCAGTGGCAGGTTTCCCAGTCTTGGAAACCCAGAGAATTGGAAATTGGTGATTTCCAGGGCTGGAAATCTCATGGAAGTCAATTAAATCTCAAAAGTCGTTGAAAATTCTATAGTGAGTATAAAAATCATTCTATAAATATCATTATATTCTTGTGTTGCCAACGTGAGAGTAACGGCCTTCAAATCTCACAATGCTTTTGCTCAAATAAGTCGAATCGGCAATGTTTTTCAAGCATCAAAAACAAGTGGAATAGTAGAAATGGGAGCCCTGCAGACATCTAAACCTTTCATCATGTAAAGTCATGTCAGGCGTAATTTAAATTGAAAACCTCAAGTTTCCTGCACATTGCTCTTTTCTTCTCTCCCATTGCTATCCATTATCTTTGCTAGCCCTTTGACCACCTATTATCTTGTCTCTTTTTTTTTTGACTCCTGACTGAGAACGAGTGTGTCTGGTAAGGGGATTAGTGGTGCTGTGTCTGGAGGTGGTGTAGGAGAGCAGTAATACTCAATAATTAATCACCATCAGCAGCGCAGAGCATGGAAGAGTACTCGGGGGTCCCTTGTTAGCCGGGGCCGATCAGTGAAGTGTGAACAGTCTGCAAGTTGCTTTAACCACACACACACACACACACACACACACACACACACACACACACACACACACACACACACGATCAATATTCTCAATTTTATTCCATGTTAAGGGCACAGAAAGACTGTTACATGTGTGTGACTTTTTCATGACTGTGATGTATGGTCAGGGTAGAGCACCTGTAGTCAAGGTTGCATGTTGTGCACTAACAAGTCCATGTCATAAAAAAATCTTTCAGGGGTCTATATTTGAGACTATATTTATTGTTTCTCATTTCCTGATTTTCCACTCACACACACACACACACTTGATGCCCCTGAGCGTGTTCGAATTCTACTCTGATATTTGCCTGGCACGAGAAAGCTGGAACTGCCACAATAAATAATGGAGTCCACAAAGACTGATGTTGTCTTTGTCCTTCCCCCCCCCCCCCCCATTCTGTTACAAACTCAAGCCCACACCTACAGTAACGCAATTACACACACATGCATACATGTCCATTTGGCTCTCTTGTGAACTGTCATATATGTAATTTCTGAATATAGATGCGGCTCAGGTTGTCCTTGAATCATTCGTTCTACTGTCTCGTGTGTGTGTGTGTGTGTGTGCGTGTGCGGGTTTTTAACGGTGTGTGTATCTCTGTTCATAACGCAGCACTCTTCCTCCAGGGGCACTGTTATATTTACCGCATGGTAAATGTGTTGACTGTCAAGCCTGGAGATGTGGAGAGTTTAAATTGGATTAAATCATAAAATCACCACATCAATCATTCACAGCTGGGCTCGCCGCCACACGCCTGTCCTGTGAGCGACCGTACATGTGTATGTGGATATTAGGTCCAATGAGAAATGAGGAAGACCTTCTATGTTGCCTCTAACTGGCCAGTGATTGAATTGCCAATTGTCAATTGTGACTGGGAAAAAAGCACTGCTCATATGGACTGATTTGATCTTAAAAGTGTTCAGTCTAGAAAATGATAATGTGACCGTGATTAACAGGTGTACTATGAATGCAGGTGATTAGTGTTATTTTCTAAGTCAAGCATCTCAAGTACTTTTTTAAAAAGTCTTAACCCTAAGGCTTAAAATATGACACATAACTCATCCCACACTGTTTGTTTGTACGTTGAATCATGTGGCTTGTTGAGATGTAGTATGTATAATACATAATAATTACAATTCCTATATAATTTGCTTATTATTTTCTTATTGGCTTATTTCTTTTTTGTGCTAAAATACGTGAACAAAATCTTGCTAAATCTATATTACCCCTTTTCCACCAAGACAGAGCTGGTGCTGGTTCGGAGCCAGAGCCTAGTTTCAAATCGGTTCTTTGTTTTTCGACCACCAAAGCACCAGCTCTGAACCAGTAAAAGTGGTTCTTAAGTAGCACCAAAACATTGCTGGGCTAGAAGTAAGAACCGCTTGTGTCAGGGGCTGGGGGCGGGGTTACCGTGACCAACAAGACGAAAAGAAACTTGTGACCGCCATTTTTGAAAATACTGTAGCTGCTAATCGAGCTAATAGCTGCTCGATTGTAATTTCCGTCTATGCAAGTTACGGCGAGCTGCACGAACGCGTTTGATTCGCCGTGTTTGGATGCCGATGTAGGTTCACAAAGCCATGAGCATGAATAGTAAAGCAAAATCGCCATTGTTGATGTAAGACTTGTTCGAGATGCATCGGAGCGGCGCGGACCGATTAGAGCTCCGGGAGTGTTTGGAGAACATACGACTCCTTGTGCTTTTGGATCGCTTTCGCAGTGCTTAGATGTCATGCGGCGATCGGTCTGCGAGAAGCCGAACCATCTCGAACAAGCCTTGTGTGTTTTTGTTTGGCGCTGCCGCGCTAGCGTTGCTGGGCAACATGAGATGTATACACAGTGACGTAAGATCTGGCTCTGTTTTGGCTCTCTAGCCTGTGGAAAAGCAAACTGGTTCTTTGAAGACCCGTCAGTAGAACCAACTCCGAACTGGCTCTAGCTCTAGCTCTGAACCAGCACCTGGTTCTTGCTGGTGGAAAAGGGGTAGATTAGATTTTGGGGTAGATTAACTTCCCACATCCCAATATGTCTCATAGCAACTCCCTGGCAACCACCCACAACAACCTAGCATAATTGCAGCATTACATACATTTTTTCGGGCTCTTTTTTTTTTTTAATGATCTTACCTTATGTTTAGGGGTGGGGTGGTGGGTGGACTTTTATGCTTTATTTTTCAAAAAATTCTTACATTTTCACATACAAAATCTACACCTTGTACAATATTTACATTATCCCATGAGATTGGGTTGGTCATATTTGATTTTATATAATTCAAAAGGAATAGTTAGTCATTTACTTTCTTTATTTTATACGGGTTGCTCTTTTCCATGAAATTTTAACCTTCCTATTAAATTTTGCTGTAACTTTTAAGCTTTAAAATTGATAAAGCATCATCCGCTTATCCGGGGCCGGGTCGTGGGGGCAGCAGTCTAAGCAGAGATGCCCAGACTTCCCTCTCCCTAGCCACTTCCTCTAGCTCTTCCGGGTGGACACAGAGGCGTTCCCAGGCCAGCCGGGAGACATAGGGCCCTATTTTAACGATCTGAAACGCAAGTGTCAAAGCGCAAAGCGCAAGTAACTTTGTGGGCGGATCCCGGCGCTGTTGCTATTTTCCCGGCGGATAAATGACTCTTGCGCCCAGCGCAAATCTAAAAGGGGTTGGTCTGAAGTAGCTTCATTATTCATAGGTGTGGTTTGGGCGTAACGTGACATAAACCAATCAGAGCGTCCTCTCACATTCCCTTTAAGAGCAGACGCGCTTGTTCCACGGCGGATTGCTATTATAACGGCGGATTTGCCAGCGCACGCCAGGAGCAGTTCACAGCCAAAGAGACCGACGTTCTCGTCAGGGCCGTAAAACACAGAGAGAAGTGACAATGGGGATGATGGGAGAAACCCACCCAAATTAGCTTCGGTTAAACAGGCGTATCTTTTTCACATCTTCACGGACACAACCTCCCTCGTGTGTTAATATTTTTCCTTGTAATAATGTATGATTTGCAAAAATGAAAACTGCTGCGTCTGTTTATAATTATTAGAGAATCAAAGTGTATGCGCGTTAACACACTGCATTATGGCCAAGCACGCGCCCTTAAAATACCACATCACTAACGCGCAACGCGCCACTGTCTTTAGACTGTTTTTTTCCTGGTCTGTGGCGCTATTGCTTTCTAAAACTGGAAAATAGCACCAGGGCAGTTTTGCGCCGGAACACGCCTCCTCTTTGCGCTGAACCGCCCCCGCGAGCGCAAGTTCATTCCCTAATTTACCGACGTGCGTCTGTGGAGGGAAAAGTCCGCTGTGCGCGGGTGCAAAATAGGAATGATACATGCGTCGGTGTTCAAAGTCAATTGCGCTGGGTGCAAGATAGGGCCCATAGTCTCTCCAGCGTGTCCTAGGTCTTCCCGGGGTCTCCTCCCGGTGGGATGTGCCCGTAACACCTTCCCGGGAAGGCGTCCAGGAGGCATCCGGAACAGATGCCCGAGCCACCTCAGCTGACCCCTCTCGATGTGGAGGAGCAGCGGCTCTACTCCGAGATCCTCCCAAGTGACCGAGCTTCTCACCCTATTTCTAAGGGATCGCCCAGCCACCCTGCGGAGAAAGCTCATTTTTGCCGCCTGTATCCGGGATCTTGTCCTTTCGGTCATGACCCAAAGCTCATGCCCATAGGTGAGAGTAGGAACGTAGATCCATCCATCCATCCATCTTCTTCCGCTTATCCGGGGCCGGGTTGCGGGGGCAGCAGTCTAAGCAGAGATGCCCAGACTTCCCTCTCCCTAGCCACTTCCTCCAGCTCTTCCGGGGAGACACCGAGGCGTTCCCAGGCCAGCCGGGAGACATAGTCTCTCCAGCGTGTCCTAGGTCTTCCCCGGGGTCTCCTCCCGGTGGGACGCGCCCGGAACACCTTCCCAGGAAGGCGTCCAGAGGCATCCGGAACAGATGCCCGAGCCACCTCAGCTGACCCCTCTCGATGTGGAGGAGCAGCGGCTCTACTCTGAGCTCCTCCCGAGTGACCGAGCTCCTCACCCTATCTCTAAGGGATCGCCCAGCCACCCTGCGGAGAAAGCTCATTTCGGCCGCCTGTATCCGGGATCTTGTCCTTTCGGTCATGACCCAAAGCTCATGACCATAGATGAGAGTAGGAACGTAGATTGACCGGTAAATCGAGAGCTTCGCCTTGCGGCTCAGCTCCTTCTTCACCACGACAGACCGATACATTGACCGCATTACTGCAGAAGCTGCACCGATCCGTCTGTCAATCTCCCGTTCCATCCTTCCCTCACTCATGAACAAAACCCCAAGATACTTAAACTCCTCCACTTGAGGCAGGAACTCTCCACCAACCTGAAGTAGGCAAGCCACCTTTTTCCGACTGAGGGCCATGGCCTCGGATTTGGAGGTGCTGATTCTCATCCCAGCCGCTTCACACTCGGCTGCAAACCGTCCTAGTGCATTTTATGAAGTCCATAAAAATTATGAACAGAACCGGCGACAAAGGGCAGCCCTGCCGGAGTCCAACATGCACCGGGAAGAGGTCTGACTTACTGCCGGCAATGCGAACCAAGCTCCTGCTTCGGTCGTACAGGGACCGGACAGCCCTTAGCAAAAGACCCCGGACCCCATACTCCCGGAGCACCCTCCACAGGCCGCCACGAGAGACACAGTCGAATGCCTTCTCCAAATCCACAAAGCACATGTGGATTGGTTGGGCAAACTCCCATGAACCCTCCAGCACCCTGTAGAGGGTATAGAGCTGGTCCAGTGTTCCACGGCCTGGGCGAAAACCGCACTGTTCCTCCTGAATCCGAGGTTCTACTATTGGCCGTATTCTCCTCTCCAGTACCCTGGCATAGACTTTCCCAGGGAGGCTGAGAAGTGTGATCCCCCTGTAGTTGGAACACACCCTCCGGTCCCCCTTCTTAAAAAGAGGAACCACCACCCCGGTCTCCCATCCCAGAGGCACTGTCCCCGACCGCCACGCGATGCTGCATAGGCGTGTCGGCCAAGACAGCCCCACAACATCCAGAGACTTGAGGTACTCGGGGGGCGGATCTCATCCACCCCCGGTGCCTTGCCACTGCGGAGTTTCTTGACTACCTCGGTGACTTCAGCTTGGTTGATGGACGAGTCCACCTCTGAGCCCTCAGCCTCTGCTTCCTCAATGGAAGACATGGCGGCGGGATTGAGGAGATCCTCGAAGTATTCCTTCCACCGTCCGACGACATCCCCAGTTGAGGTCAACAGCTGCCCACCTTCACTGTAGACAGCGGTGGTAGGGCACTGATTCCCTCTCCTGAGGCGCCGGACGGTTTGCCAGAATCTCTTCGAGGCCAGCCGATAGTCCTTTTCCATGGCCTCAACAAACTCCTCCCAGGCCCGAGTTTTTGCCTCCACAACCACCCGGGCTGCAGTTCGCTTGGCCTGCCGGTACCCGTCAGCTGCCTCAGGAGTCCCACAAGCCAACCAGGCCCGATAGGACTCCTTCTTCAGCTTGGCGGCATCCTTTACTTCCGGTGTCCACCACCGGGTTCGGGGATTGCCGCCTCGACAGGTCAGGTAATTTATAAAGCATCATAAAAATATAAAAAAATATCCGATAAAAATGATCCCATATGTACTATATTCAAAATCATAACTTTGTTTAAGGAACACCATGAAATTTAAGTCATAGTTCACTGATTATTTTCTCCTGTGATTGATTCATTAAGTCAGTGAGTTGAACTAAAAAAAAAAAAACATAGTCAGATTTGTGAATTAATTATTCAGATTGTTTTTTTTTTACTTGTTCAACCAATTAATTGAAAAGAACAATTAAATCATAATTTAGACATTGCTACTTTTCTCATGAACACGCCAAGGGCGGATGTCAAGATTTTCAGTGAATAGTTTCCGGAATGGGTCTCACAGAGGAAAGAAAGTCATTTGCGTTTGGAACAGAATTTGGGTGAGTAAATGGTGAGAGAATGTTTTATTTTTGGGTGAACTATCCCTTTAATTAAAGCTGTAATAAGTGATCTCATACACATTAACTGGTGGCTGTGAAAATGTGAAATCTTTATATTCTACCTTTTATAAAAAAAATCTTTCTCTCTCTCCTCTTTCAAAACCCTGAGATTATGTGTGGGAGAGGGATGATAAGCCCTTTAAAGAGATCACAAGAGCACTCTCTCTCTCTGTCGCCCCTTTGCCTTTTTAACGCAGACACACACAGAAACACAAACACTCCCACACACACACAAAATAAAGTCTATTAACCTCTCAAATGCTACTGTTCCTGATGGGATTTAGGCCTTCTAGTGTCTGAATTTGGCATGCAATTCATCATCAGTAGAATGTTATTGTAAGATAATTACGGATGAAGAGGAAGGGTTTGCACACACTTATTAAGTTTACATTAATTATTTGAGGAAAAAGGGAATATAGGTGTTATTTGATTTGGTATAACAAGCCTTGGATGGAAATCCAAGAATACCATATAGCTGCAGGGAGTAATTTAGAGGTCTGTGTTAAAGTGACAGGAGCAGTGCATTATGGGGAGTCATGTGACAGGGTTGTGAAATAAAATACGAACCTGAAATTATATTAAGGTACTTTGTCTGCAGGAGACCTCAAATAAAACTGTAAACAGAGGTGATTATGGGTGGTTGACATACTTCTAGTACTTGTGCTTTGGCTATTCATTTTTTTGCCTTAGAATCTAAACAGTTAACTCTGTGCCTCTTTATTAATGAATATTTCAGTCAAATTTAGGTTCAATATACTTCAGAAGCTTGCACATAGTGTTCATATTTCTTGGCATCTCTAATTGCTCACATCATTTGCACTTGCAATTTAAAGAGAGATGCATTTTGCTCTTTTTTTTCAATTTCGGACCTCTGTTGATAAGTTTAATTAATTATCTTAAATTGTTTCGTACCCAGAGTTCTTTTTAATAATTATGTATGTCGTATATTGCTTAAACATTTAAGGTTTAGAAATACTCATGCAGACAGAAATATGTGTGTTTATTCCATTATGGAAATGGTTTGGGTTCCCCCCGTTTTCAGGCTTCTATAACCGCTCAGATGGGGGAATTGTGTGGACGTTGTGCACAGACAGCAAACGGAGATTAAAATAGATTTCAGATATGAACACAGAACTCAGGTGATTGAGTGGCTTCGTGGGAAGGCACAGAAATCAGATAAAATATGAAAAAGTCATACTTTAATATGATTTGACCATGAAAGAAATGCTTAAAGATTGCATCTCTCTTAGCTTTGTCTCACGCATATACATATATATGGAGGAAATAAAAAGCAAAAATGTCTGGATTCCAGGGAAATTAAATTTTCCGCATTTTTGCTGGAGAGTAGAAAGAGAGTAAAACGTAAAAGTGTAAATCCATGGAAGCCATTTGCCATTTTCATTATGTTCAGAAGTTCTGATATTTAATTCTTTATAAATTATTAATATATACATTCATGAAATATAATTTTTTTTTTACAGTGCAGTTGTATTACAATAGTTATACATTTATATCTTATAAATAATAATATAAAGATATTATTATATAATATAAAAGTAATATAGTATAATCCCCTCAGAGCTATCAGGATTACTAAAGAGTTTCAGTAGATAAAGAAATTATCGAAAGTAAATAAATGCTGTTCAAATTGATTGGCCTAAATGTTGTGGCAATTTTTCCTCTGTGTGGTATTTTTTTTGTGCTGTAACAAAGTTAGAAATTCCAGTATTGTGACAACACTGGTCAGTATGTGTTAGCAAAAATAGTAAATAAGTAGTATTGTCATCATCTGTCAGAATAAACATTTATACATTTACTGAATACAGTATGGGCAGGTGGTGGTGGACAGTTGTTAAGGTGTTCTGAGTGTGTTAAAATCAATCATATTAAAAAGTTATTATGTTACTGAGGTATTCTGAGTCCTACTATGTGGTCAGTATGAACAACTAGATTTGTACATTTCTGAATAAAATGGGTTGTGGGTGGTTGCTATTCTGAGTGTTCTTTTGATATGTAGCTATGTGGTTGCCAAGGTATTCTGAGTGGTGTTTTAAAGCAATAAGCCCCAAGAATTTGGTTTGGTTTACAGTGCTTTTGGAATAAGAGACATTGTTAGGCACGATGAAGAGCGGAAACAGTTATACCTGGCGAGGTTTCATACAATAAACACACAGCAAGTGACAAAAATGTAAATATTTATTGATATATAATAATAATTCTTCAGCCAAGCTATGTAGTTCTTTAGCAATGTTCAGCAACAGAACAGTTGATAAGCAACACAAAGATGCAGTGGCACAGTAATACTTATATAATGAGAACTCAGGTGTGTTTATAGAGTATTTTACAACGCTCAGCCTATCATAAACAAGTATTCTAGTTGTTTTTAGTGTGTTGCTATGTGGTTGCTATGTGGTTGCTAGGTGGACTAGTCCAGGAGTAGTATTGTACAATACTATTGTCAATACTAAAACAATACTATGTCTGTAGTATTGTTTAGTGTATGTCTATATTTTTTTCCATCAGATTTGTCACCCAAAAAATGTCCAGTCGTTTAATAATTTTAAACAGGTTTCTCAAACTCACCCTTTATAGACCTTATTCAGAGCAGAGCCATGACAGGTATGAAAGCGAGGCTGTGAGGGATAGCCTTACCGTGTTTTCAATGGCATCCGCGGTAAAAAGCTGTATAAAACTCCTACATCACTTATAATCTCGCCTTGCTTTCATTCCCGTTAAAAATCCAAGAATCGCTGCTTTGAATAAGGTCTATAACTTCTGAATTTGAGGCAGGACTACAAACTAATGTCGTGCCACTCAAACTAACAGAGCAATGTTTGACAGCATCACCGTGTTTACCCTCTTCAGGAAGTCAGCCTACTGGGTTTTAACATTGACAAAATTACACACTTCACCTTTAAATCTTGTGCTTGGCGGAAAAGCAAATGCAGGTCTGTACATGGGTAGCTGATGGTTGTATGTTGCCAGTATGACATGTGAGGTTTCTCTCTGTGTCTCCGTCAGGCTGGAGAGGAAGATGACAGCCCTCAACCCAGTGCTGTTCCTTCTCTGCGGTGTCTCTGTGTCTCTGACTCTGAAGGTGGTGTCAAAGAGAGGCTCAGGTATGTCCAATTTCTGTCTCTCTATCTCTCTCATTACTCACAGAGGGCTTGCTCTTCGCATTAACGTGTAACATCAAATATTATTTCATGGCATAATGAAAGCTGCTATGCTAAACCGCTCTCACGGGCCATGTGACTGTACATATTAAAGCATAATTTAATGCAGCATTGATGGTGAAGGTCATTTTTGTGTGCTGAGACAGTGTGTGTGTGTGTGTGTCTGTGCGTGTGTGCTTTCCTTTACGCGCAAGTAGGCATGTACATAATCGCCAAACTGCACACACACACAGACAGACACACACACACACACAAATGGGAACACGTGTAAACACACACACAATTTGCAACAGGGAACAGGTTGGGAAGAGAGCAGTGCCAGCCCATCTGTCAGAGGTGATACTCTAATGTGTGTGTGTGCGAAGGGAGGGTGTGGGTGTGGGTGTGGGTGTTTAAGGGAGCGAGAAAGTGTGTGTGTGTGTGTGTGTGTGTGTGTGTGTGTGTTTGTGTGACTGACTGACTGGGAAAAAGAGCACAAAATGTTAGCCAGGACCACCATGTTCTCCAGATAATTAGGTGCAGGGAGGTGTTATGAGTTCAGCTGCAGTTTGATGTTCCCCAGGACCAACATTTGTATTTCCAGATACCTAATTTTTCTCCTGGAGCATAATGACAACACAAAAAAAGAGTTACTCAATTACTGAAACTCAATGCGTTCACTGAAAATAATCTAAAAATATGAACCCTATTTCAGCGTTGGCTAAAGGAACAGTTATTATATACAGTCTGATGGAAACTGGCTGGAGTCTTTTGAGGACAACTTCAGTAAAGTCAGCATGAAATGGCATTCGCAACCCATTATACTTCAGTAAGTATCCGTATTTCCGATTGAAACAGGATATTCAAGCGGAAAAAGATTTAGAATGGGAGTTGATTTTATTTGTAAGGACTTGATTGGATTGTGAAAAATTGACGTTACATACCAGAATAGAGCCAGATCAGAATGCTTGTATGCTAAAACAGTACCCAAATACCTTTAGTTATTGGTTGGGTTATCCTAATTCAATCCAACATTATACAAAAGCCTGCAGTCGGCATAAAATGGAAATCCCTGTAACACCCTATAATTCCTAATTGCATGTTAATTATATTATTAAGAACAATTTGTCCATGCATGTTTCTTTTTTTTACCTCATAATTTTTATTTAAAATGTCATAGCTCGATCTTCTTCTCTGGTGACGTATACGCTGGACCTATCTAATTATTTAGTCCACTAAAACGTCCCTGCTCTCTATATATAGATTTTTTTTCTTCTTCAGTAATCCATTTCATAATATATAATGATATAAGTCACAATATAAAAGAATTTCCGTTACTTCGACAAGTTTTTATTTTATGCTGCAGTGGTTGTCTTGGCCTTAAATTGGCACATTACTGTACCGTAAAAGTTTCAGTTAGCCTACCTATTGCATTTTTAAAACATGTTATTCGCAGTCAGCCATGATTCATTTGTTCCATTAAGGTTATCTGATAATAAAAGGGTTACCGAGATACTGCAGTATTTGGCCACCACACAGTATGTAGAATACTAGCCAAGTTTTGTTAGGCTAATGACATCTCATGTGAGTGTACATTTAAAACATGTTTCGCAAGTACTATTCATTTCTGCCGGTGTAAAACTTTTAATGAGCGCAATATTACTGAATGCAACTTTAAGAAAGTAAATAGACTATTTTGATTTCATGGTGAATTTAAAAAGCATTTTTCAGAGCACAGTCATCTTAAGAGAACGCACTTCAACGCAGCCTTGAAAAGACACTTGAAATGCACACATTTGAGACCACTTAAAGCACTGCCTTACAGAGACTTTTGACCATGGGGGTGTTAAAGGTACAGTACTTTAAAGGTTTTTTCGAAAGCAATCTAAAATTACAGTGGTGCTGGACTGCCACCGACTGCTGTGTGATGAAAGCATGCTGGATGTAATGAGTAGTACAAAGATGTACTCAAATGTGTACGTGCTGGCTTTCCTCTTTTAGGAATGTCTGAGGACAACATCTGTGGATTGCTGTTGATTACAACAAATAATTTTGCTGCGCTCCTCCGTGAAAAAAAGAAAAGAATGTATAATAAATAATACATCAACAGCAGCCCTGCGAACAAACATTTGAAATCACACAATATTTACATAACTTAGTATGTTCTATACAAACTTTTGATTCTTAATTTGAATTAAACATGGTTGCTTTCGCTTGGTATCCCACAATGCAATGTGCTCAACTTGCAATTTGCCTTCCATTGTCCTTCCATTGTTAAAAATATTGGCTCCTTATTTGATCGCAACAGGGAATCCACTCCCTGAAGTACACATGCACCAAAGTGAGGTCATGTGACAGTTGCATACAGCATGCTGTTTCACATACTTAAAAAGATTAGTATGGAGTATACAGTACATAATACTCTATGCAGTATGCAGTAAATCCATTCTGAGCCACTGTTAGAAACTGCACTCACAGGAGTGCATGATGCATGACCACAAGTTCGTCCAGCCGGAAAAGTAGTCCCACTTCAACAGGATGATTCAGGCAACTTTACAACTTAGGTACGCACAGAATTCAAATAACAGTTTTAATAAAAGCACAAGCTTTATATTTTTGTCCAAGGACCACGACCGAAAGTAGCCTGGAATATTCCATTAATGAAATCGGGAAGCATGTTGAAACCAACAAGAGGGTTTTATTGGAATTTTTGTGTGCTCAGTGATGCTTCTGACTGTATTGTGGCAGAATCAACGCTTCAAAGACACTATTAAATGTCAGACACATCAACATCACTCTCCATGCTGCAGATGAAATAATAACTCTTTTCTTTTCCATCTGATCATCTCAGCAGAGGCCCAAGGCATGGCCTAAACATCAGTATGTGTGTGTGTGTGTGTGTGTGTGTTCGTGACTTTGAGCGACACAAGCACACATCTCATCAGCTCAGCGTGCATTCCTCTTGATGTGTTTTAAAGGACTTCACAGCTGTAATTGAACAGGGCCATGTTCTGATTGGTTATGAAATATCAAGCTCTAATTGTCTTGCATTATGGATTATGAAGATTTGAGTGCAGATTCATGAAAAGAGATTTGAGAAATGAGGGGGGAAATGTCATCCTTAGATAAGAGGAGAGATGCTTCTTCTCTAAAGAAATGATTTAAGTTGATTTGAAGCCAATTCAATGGTGCATTTTTACAAGATTTCTGCATATACTATTCATATTAGGCTTGTGAAAAGAACATTTGGTAATTTCAAGGAAGGGCAAGACCTCATAAAACACAAATACCTTGCAAATGGACTTTAGTCAGGGTAGACGTCATGGTAAATTTGACGTGAATGAAACCAAGGCTGTGAGGGCCAAAAGTGCAGTCTGTTTAATGGGTTGTACTGTCTTGTGATATCAAATTTTCACAAACCAGCCCATAACTTAATGCAAGATTTTTTTTTTTTGTACACTTGAATTTTTAAAAAGCCATATTTCATTGACTAACAACAATACAACCCATTTCACAGACTGTAAATGTATTCCTCACAGCCTTTTTTTAAAATTAGAATAAAATAAATATTGCATCTGTCCTGACTAGTTCCCTCCTAACAAATGTTTTGTTGTACTGTAGTTATCCGTGAAATGCAGAAGATTAAATGGTGCGTTCAAGTCCTCCTAAAAAGTTGGGAAGTCATAATAACTAGTGATACGGCGAAATTTCACCTACTCAAAATTTGTGACCGAAATAGCAATGCTGTTTAATTAGCACAGCTCGGATGGCACGTTTCGACTGTGTCAGCGTCAATTTTGTGCACACAACATGGATAAACTAAAACACACAGTTCCACACTGTGAACTGTGTGGACGCTAGGGCTAGATTGACAATATCGATTTCTTGATTTTCACTCAACATTTAAAGTCTCTGCTTTCAAATTCTGTCTTATTTAATCAAAAAGAAAAAGAAAAGAAAAGTATTTAAAAAAGAAAAGTATTTTTGGTTCTCTTTAATTCGGTGTGACACCTATAGCGCCTCAGTTCAAGCGACAGAACGTATCAAACGCACATTAACCGATCATCTTTTTCTCGTTACTGTTAATCATAGCAAGAAATATACATTAATGAATGAACATCACAGGCATGTTGAAAGAAACAGTACAACTTACCAAAATGTATCATGTCTCATGTAATCGCTCAGTCAGTGTATCAACCAGGGAAAGACGCCAATAAAAACAGCTTGTAAACAATGTCACTTAAAGGGGTGGTTGAGTGGTAAAGGGGTGGTAAAGTATGATTTCACTTTTCTAACTTTAGTTAGTGTGTAATGTTGCTGTTTTAGCATTAAAAACATCTGCAAAGTTACGACGCTCAAAGTTCAAAGCAAAGGGAGATATTTGCTTTTAAAGAAATCGTTTTTTAAGGACTACAACAAACGGCTGGTAGGGACTACACGTCATTCCTCATGGGTTAGTGACATCACCAACCCTAAAATTTACATAAACCCCGCCCCCGGGAACATGCAGTCCATGTTATTATTACCAGAGCTTCTCAGTGATTTTAGTCCTGTCCGAATGTGCATCTCAGTAATCATTACGGACAATGTCAGTAAAGATTACGGCGACTTTTACCTTCTGTAAAAAGGTCAGGAAAAATGACCTCAGGGAATACTAATCCCGTGCAAACAGACCCAGCTGTAAATATGATCGTAAATAGTCCGTCATTTCCTGTTAAAAAGTATTTTTCCGCGTTTTTTCAAGTATGGAGGTCCTTGAAAAAACATTGTTGCGATTTTTCAGCATACCATTCAGATCAAACAGAAGGTCGAAAGCACTTCTTTTAGCGTTAGGCAAGTGCCTATTCCCAACATAATCAAATCTGAATTGAATTAATACATCGTTCGACCAGACCTTACTGTTTTGCACACATGACGACAGGAAGGTGACGGCGGTGCGTAAATCGATTTACCCCTCACACTTCTGCTAGTTTTACTGAGATTTCTTATGCCGTGCAAATTAGACATTATTATTACTACAGACGTCCTGTGGTAAAATTACATTACTCCATCTACCCTTGTAAAATGATTAAATGTTTATATTTTACCAATACATTAGAATAGAAACATAATTCTGTTATTAAAAAGTTGATAAACTAACGTATGTGCAATTTAAATATTATTCGTACAACTAAGTTTTATTTGAGTGTTTATTAAATTTGATTAACAAATTATTTTTGTATTATTAAATATAAATATTTTAATTTTGGTGCATCACTAATTACAACATCAGGTGCGTTTAACAAATCACATTGGTCAGAGTACCTTTACTACAAAAAATACAGCAAGGTTTTTAACTCTACTTCTAATTAAGATTAAGCAAACTAATTAAGAATAAACAATGTGCATCAGGTGCTTTTTGCTTTGTTTTTATTCAATATATGAAGGTGCTGAATGATTTATTCTATTGTAATTGTACAATATCGTTTTTTTGTACATACAACGTAGCTAGATTTACTGTAAATAAAAAAAGTAATTTCATATATTTTTGAAACAGATGTCAACTACAGATGCTGCATCTATTGTGTCGGGCCTGTTTTCTCAATGACACACCCCCAACTTGGGATTTTGAGGATCAAAGAAAATACTTGTTTCCCACTCGCAATTACAATCCTTCCAACATGACTTAAATGCAACCAAAAGTACGGTGTACATTTTAGGACATCCTCAGACCTCAACCTTATGAAGAAAAGGCATCATGCCTCAGAGTAAAAGGCTTCAGTCATTGGACAAAACGGCATCGTGCCTCAGACTGAAAAGCTTCAGGTCTCAGGAAAAACATTAGGCTTTTTTGAGATGCGCCTTGCCTCGCCTGAAATGTATGCGAGAGTAGGCGGAGGAGTGAAAAAAGTGCAGGCAAGACGGACAGATCTCTCTTCTCGCAGTGGATCAGACACCTACGAGATCAAAGGCGGATATCGCGGGATTCACGCTCGTGCATGGTGTTGCTAATAAACTGGATGTAATTTAAGTTCTGTTGCTTTTATAAGAAAATAAATATAATGAACAAGACACTCAAAGTTCTTGTTATTTAATTACATACCAAAGACGTGTTTATCAATAATTTTTACTTTAATTACATATGTTTTATAAACATTTTTAAATAAATATGACAACAATCAAATAACCCATATAGAGATCACACTGTCAAGAGAGTTTGGGAATACTCGCACATAATTTATACACATAAAAACACGAAATCAGAGTTTTAAATTCAAACATTTTAAAAGAGAACAATACATCACGGTTGTTTAATCCAATGAGCTTTAAGCTGTGTCGTCAGCAAGTCGTTTCCCATCGTGCTCTTGATCAGTGCAGTCGGTCGAGAGCAACTGCGCGCAACTGCAAAATCTGACACGTCCGCCTTGCGCTCGCGAGAGTTTTTTGACATACGTCAGCATGACATCAGAGCCAGGCGGACCGCACTCGGACACTTTTCTAACCGGCATGCATCTCGCGCTGATCACCGGTGATCGGTTCTGCGCAGATTTTGCTCATATCAAACAAGCCTAATGTCAAGTGTCAGGTCTCGTACAATTACGAGGAAAAACATTAGGCATTAGGCAACCGTTTTGACATAAAAAATAAAAATAAAAAAAAACTATTCCTTTAATCCTACCTCGTTTGGCTTATGCTACTCTGAGCAATGCCTGAACTTTGTATTTTGAGCACTTCTTGCGTTATTTTTGCCTCTTCACGGTGACTCGCTTGCTGTAGTCCTAAGTTGTAAGTCGCTTTGGATAAAAGCGTCTGCTAAATGACTAAATGTAAATGTAAATTAGGGATCAGATGAAACAGCCTCAGACAAAAAGGCATCAGACATAAAGGCATCGGGCAAAACGGACTCAGACTAAAAGGCATCGGACGAAACGGCATCAGACATAAAGGCATCGGATGAAACGGACTCAGACTAAAAGGCATCAGCCATAAAGGCATCGGGCGAAACAGACTCTGCACGAGCGTGAATCCCGCGATATCCGCCTTTGATCTCGTAGGTGTCTGATCCACTGCGAGAAGAGAGATCTGTCCGTCTTGCCTGCACTTTTTTCACTCCTCCCCTCACAGCAGTCGCCTACTCTCGCATACATTTCAGGCAAGGCAAGGCGCATCTCAAACAAGCCTATTCTTTCGAGCTATGAACCACGTACATGTGACATCATGTGGCGGGGCAATGCGAACCTTCAAACTCCACCTGAGTCCGTTTCGGCCGATGCCTTTATGTCTGATGCCGTTTCGTCCAATACCTTTTAGTCTGAGTCCGTTTTGCCCGATGCCTTTATGTCTGATGCCTTTTTGTCTGAGGCTGTTTCGTCTGATCCCTAATTGTACGAGACCTGACACTTGACATTGCTTTTCCTGAGACCTGAAGCTTTTCAGTCTGAGGCGTGATGCCGTTTTGTCCAATGACTGAAGCCTTTTAGTCTGAGGCATGATGCCTTGTCTTCATATGGTTGAGGTCTGAGGATGTCCTAAAATGTACACCGTACTAAAGGTAATTTTTACAACTTTGCTGCCTCTTTGGTTTGTTGTGCCAGTCATCCTCTCCTTATACTGACATCTAGTGGTGTGGATGCAGCATCACACAAAATGCAAATGTTGGCAGTTACTAATGCCAGTGTATAAATACATTAAAAATCAGCCTATTATGGAGACTACCGAGATGAGGCTTGTAGTATCTCAGCATGGCGTCCCCCATGAGGCGACCTGCGCCATGTAGAATAAAACAGCTTTTATTAAGCTACTGATAAGACTTGATCAGGGTTGCCAACTCTCACGCATTCGGCGTGAGACACACACTTTTCAGGCTCAGTCTCACGCTCTCACGCTGCCCAAGTAAATCTCACGAGAAGCTAACATGCTGCGCCAATGTCTCTCCTTTGGCGTATGACATCAATTCGAAAGCTGTGCTTTTGAGTCGCTCTCACAGTATTTTGATGTCATACGCCATTCGGTCTGCGCAGTGCCGCATGAAGCTGAATACAAGTATTGACAAGGTATGGGTTTTAATTTAACCAATGAAGACCTGCAACCTCTTGATTGGACCAGTCTGTACCAATCACATTTTCCCCACACCTTGCAAGGTCACTGTATATAAGCTGCTAACCCCCACCTGCGCAACAATCACCGGAGATGTTCAGCCGGCATTTTGAAGCGTAGTATTTGTGCGCACAAAATGTTGCAAGCTTATGAATTGAAATCGCTAAATTTGTGTCAAGCACTAGCAAAAACAGTAGGCTACCAGTTAATATATGTGTAAACATTATATGTTAACATTGTAACATGTTGTCACTAAACTTAATGAAATTCTCTTTAGTTTCCAAATGTTTTGTCAATCACAATACACTTATTGTGATGCAAGGCTTTTGTGGGGTGGTTTTTTGCCTCCTTTTTTTTTACAACACCTCCTCCCACCTTCCGTAATTCTCACTCCTAGCTAAACTCAAAAGTTGGCAACCCTGCTTGATGTAAAGAAAAAGTTATTTTGATATGTACATCTTGCACATGTAAAACATTTTTAATGAGGGAAACTTTAAGGGTTAAGGGGTGATTATAGCATGTGTGAGCGAGAGATGTTTGTATTTAAATATCTCATGATGGAAATCTGTGTGTTTAAGCAGTGATTGGTAAAGTTTGACATTATAAATGACAGAAATTCCAAAAGAACAAACCGACGCAACTCTGACATGCACAAACACATGCAAGCACACACTCAAAGTGTTAGTTCGTCCTGTCTCATTAAGCACACTATAGTTCCCTTCGCTCTCTCTCAATCTATGTCTGTTTTTTAAATGCTAATGATGGATTAGCCCGTGCTCTGGCCTCAGGATTTTCTCTCTTTATTCCCGTGTTTGTTTCAGTTCTCTCTCTCAGGTCTCTCTCTTTTCTCCTGCTGTCATGTTACTGCGACCCGTGGACCCTCTCTCATAATGAGAGGCCCAAATGAAAGGGTTCTAACGACAGAAAAGACTTCAATCCCTCTTTTCTCCATCTTAGTCGACTGAATTTTTCCATTATTCCCCTCCGAGCTGTGAGAAAATCGCTCTCTTCCATTGGTTAACAGGCCACCTGCTCGCCCAGCGAACCTGCTCGACCTCCGTCGCCATGGCAAGCCAGAGGCGGAGGTGAGATGAGAGGTATGGGAAAAGATCAGGGACGAACAGTCGTGCTATTGTCCAAAAGAGACCTGCTCGAGGTTAGCGGAAACTCGGAAAGGTCAGTGTGCGGTCGAGGAAAGGTCAAAACAAGGGGCGGGGAGGAAGACGCCCGGTCGGCAATGTGCGTCGTCATGGAAATGTCCTCAATTTGCCTGTTGCATTCTGACTAAGACAAATTAGAGGCGGACAAAGCGTTTTTTGCGATCGTTGATCCGAGAGAGTGGTAAGACTCCATGGGAACAGTAAATAAGAGCTGCAGTGCATTGTGGGAGATTAAAATCACTTGTTTGGCCCAAAACACATCAGCTTAGAAATATGGGGTACATAATGAGTTTATATGAATATACCTACTCAAAACAGCTATAACCATAAAGCACGGCGAAGCAAAGGAGCCCCGTTCCTCCTCTTCCTCTCGCTCTCTCTCTCTCTTTCTGTCTCTACAGAGAGCAGTAGGAAATGGAAATGCACACTTTATGGGTCTGGGTGATTGGATTTGCATGGCGTCAAGCCAGCACAAACACACACACACGCAAACACACACACACTAAGACACAAAGTGTCTGAGAGAGCAGTGGTAACTCAAAGTCAACATGACAGTTTTACTGGGGTGCAGTTGCTCTCAGTGTCTAAAGCAAACAGCCATTTACTGTTGCACTAAATACCGACTTGCATTTGCCCTCAATATCAGAGAGAGAAATTACCGGCTCAAATTCAAGCAGGGAATGGGAAATTAGAAACCAACATTTGAGTTTCCTCTTAAAAGAATGGCTGTTAATGGGCCTTTGCGTGGAAAGAGCCAATCGAGATTGTCAAAATGAATTTTAGATCCCTCCAAGCATGATTATATACCCTATCTCTCAATTGCAAATAACTGTTTCATCTTTGAAATCCTCATTCTCTCGTTTAATGGAAAACAGGACTTTTGTTCAGACCTCTTGGTTTTTCCATCCAAACTCTTGTATTTATTTCTGAATGCAGTGAATTGATTGTAATTAAGGCTGAAAAGCCATTTTTACAGAAGTCTGTCATGTTCAGAAGCTCTTTCTGTTTTACTGCGGCACTCCAAACTGGCTCATTTCGAGGTGTCTTTTGATTGTGCATGAGAGCCTTTGGAATCCTGCACGAGTCTGTCGAATTCAGCGCTAGCCCACCTGTGGCAGGATGACAGCGTGTAGCGTACTTCTGCTTTATTGCGTTTGATCAGAGGCCTTTGCCAAGTCTTATTAAGATGTTCCAGTTTAAGTAAGCGCAAGATATACTCCGTATCCTTAAATGGCTCTTTGTTAAAGCAGAACATTTGAATTAAATGAGATACAATGGTTAATTTAATATTACTGTAATTGACTCCAGTGGTCGGGCATTCCATGCTAATATCACAGAAGAGGACTGCCTTCTGGTTGAAAGAGAGCAAGAGAGACGGAAGGAGAGAGTAAGAGTGACAAAGACTGTGAGTGAATGTTAGGAGACCTCCAGGGATGAGGTGACCTACAATTAGTGACAGTAACATGATAACTCAAGGCCAACAGCAGTCGATTAGCATATTTCATAATTGATTACAGAATATCTTCGGAGGACGAATATTTATTCAGACCTAGTTAGGGCCAATTTAGGGGCAAATTAATGAGGAAACGAGGCTTAAGACTAGACCTGTGCTCTTTCTTTTTCTTTTCTTTTAGATGTTGAATTATGCAATTATGTATATTGAAGGATGATGGCTGCAGAGGAAAACAAATTCCATAACAAATATTAATTCCAAGTCAACATGATGGAGGAGATTTGTTCAGTCCAGTTAGATGATTGTTCTTATTCTTAACTTAACATGATATGATTCATATTCTTAACATAACATACAAATACATCTCTCTACATTTTTTTCTTCCCATGATTCTTCTGACATTTCAAATAGATGGAGCTCAAAGGCTCAAAAGATTACTTTTTATTGTATGAGCAATATCAATATTTTGAATATAATTATAGCAGCACGAATATTATCCTAAACCACTATTTTGTGTCATATAGGTAATTATCATACAGGTTTGGAACGACATGATGGTGAGTAAATGATGACAGAATGTTTATTTTTACGTGAAATATTCATTTAGGAATACATTTTGTTGCATTCGATTTTCTTTTTCTTACATGTAGCCATTTTATCCTAGTGCAAAACACCAATCTGATGTGCTAATCATGACCTCTCTGCTTGGAAATGTGTCTGTAGTTATGGAAACTCTGTAGTGAAGCATTTTAACAAGGTTCTTATCTAAGCAACAGAAACCCACTTAAACTAATTCTCCACCTCCACACACACACACACACACACACACACACACACACACACACACACACACACACACACACACACACACACACACACACACACACACACACACACACAGCTCCCTTGAAGATGAGTGATTCCCTCAAATTTAAGAAACAAGTGCACAGAGAGAAAATTGCAAGTATGATTATCAAGTAAGATTATCTCTCTTTATCTACTCCTATATTTTATTTTCAATTCATTTAATTAATTTGCTCTCATGCATCATCTCAACAACAGATGTAATAATATAAAGAACTAGATTTTTCCATCCATGCTGGAAACATATGCCAGGACATCACTATTTAGTTGGTTCTGGATAATTTGTGTTTAGTCAAAAGTCTCTATAACATTCTGGTCTTCCTTTATTGTAAATCTATGGGGGTTTTTATTAATACATTTTTTCATATTCATAGTTGCTTAGAAAAAATATTTGGTAGTAGCACACCTCAATAATCTGCACAATTCATGCAGCAAAGATGGTGCAGGATGAGTTGCGCGCCAAAGTTGAATAGTTATGCAGTTTAATAGTGCTAATGTTAATTTTAATGCAATATTAACAGCGATTCAAGCTTAAGCCATTAAAACTAGCATTATCAGTAACAGCAACATCAACATGTTTTATTTTCCCCTTCTGATTTGTTGTCATCTTCCCCCTTTAATCTTTCCTCACAGGTAAATGCAGTCATGCATTGTTGTGGCCAGGGAATACCACTGTCATTGGGTTCCATGCGCTTTCATTTGTGTGTGTGTGTGTGTGTGTGTGTGTGTGTGTGTGTGTGTGTGTGTGTGTGTGTGTGTGTGTGTGTGTGTGTGTGTGTGTGTGTGTGTGTGTGTGTGTGTATGTGTGTTATATTTCCCATGGGGACTGTAGAGGGGAGAGAAGGAGAGGGAGTTGTTTGATCTTTAACAGGATTATTCATCCTCTTTCCCTTTTATTTATTTAATATCCTTCCTTTATGCGCAAAGCATCTGGGCAGCATTTAAAACATTAAACCACACACATCTCACTAGAGGCCCATGTGCTCTGTTTGTGTCTTGTGCATTTGCGGTGTGTGTGGAGGCGGAATTCCTTGACCTGACAGTCCTGTAGCATGATCAATACTGCGTTAAATTACACACAAGTCTGCAAGCCACACATTTTCAAATCCTCCTCTTTCTTTAAAATCTCTCACTTGCCCTCGGACATACACGTGCGCACACACATGAACGTACATGCACGGGTCAGCCCTAGAACTGCAATTTGAACTGACTAGATGTTTGCACGGTACATGCTGTACGTCATCATGATTTAATTAATGGAAATGTCAGCAGTTCTTTTTTTTTTTTTAAAGGAAAGGGGAATCTTACGGATTCAATTGAAGTTAAGCGCTTTTGACAGAATCTCTGAAATGCGGTTGGATACCACAGACATTTATTTAGATTCAAAAATTTAGTAATTCAATTTGGAGAAGGACATTTTAGAGGGTGTAAAAGCTTTTCACGATTATTTACTTCTCGCTATAGCTAGTCATTGACAGAGGAAACCTCAATCTAGAAAAGGATTTTATTGTACAAACAACTGGAAAAAATCTGAATTTTAAAGTGCTTTATATTATTTTATTTTTTTACATGCAATAATGTTTGTTATTTGAGCTTTAAAATAGTTTAAATCAGCCTTTTCACCCTGTTTTAGAAGATGAACTTCTGGTTATGGTCTGCTGATGTAAGGCCTGTGGGTGGATTGTTTTCTATGTAAACAGTCTCTTTCTTGTATTGTTAGATGTATGTTAACATATTTCATATTTAATTGTTGTGGCTATACTTTAAAACACTGTATATTTTAGCATTTTGTTCTCGTGAAGTGCCTTACATTGTAGACTTCAGTTGTAAGTGCATTGTTTGCACATTTCATAACTTTATATTTATATATTTATATTACAGTTATCCCTTACCGTAAAATTACCAGAATGAATTTACCGGTAAATACACAAATATGCTGTTCACACAAGCAACGGTGTTCTGGCCATTCTACTGGTACCTGCACCAAAATACCGGTAAATTCTGTGATGTCAGTCATTAGGGGTGTGACGAGATCTCAAGATTAAAATGTGAAGAGATTTCGCGTCGAGTGAAAAGCTGTCTCGCAATATCGCCATGATGGAGCGTGAGGGTGAAATAAGCATCAAATATTCCACCGTTACACTCACATTCGTCTACTGTCGTTTTGATGTGGGGTTTTTTATATCTATTAAAAAAAACATTAGCCTATAAATTCATTTAAAAGTCTGCTCTGCTCATCCAGCACGAGTAGCCGTCAATGCTGCAGTAGAATCACAGTTCACTGATCGGGTGACGACGGTGGAGGTTTCGTTGCACAACAGAGCCTAAACATCTGATAATGTCTTATCATGTAGAATGCGCGCTCAGCACCACTGCATCTTATACACAGAGTACGCGCGATCACGAATTTGAAAGTAAAACACGAGCTCCCTGAGGCGCGTAAAATAGGCTGCATACATAGAATAATCTGTCTCATGTCATACCCATCTCTGGACTGTTTAATTGTGGCTATGGTCTCTGTTTGCACTTCGAATATTGAGAGAGTAATGTAACGTCTTGACAACAGACAAGGGAGACTCCGTTTTTGAACTTATAATCGGAACGCAAGAACAACTCTAAAGACAAATGCACCAGCCTCGTTGCTCTCTACCATAGACAGTATATAAACTGGACACAGCGACCCCATAGGTTTCAACGGAGAGAAGTGTAGTCAATTAGAAGCACTCACTTCCTGATCGCCAGGCGAACTGCGCAGGCTCAAACTGAGCTTGACGACGTAGATGTGACGTGAGCAACCTTTGTAGGTCTTCTAGTAGCTGTGCCGAGAGAAATCTGAATCATTCCCTTCCGAATCTCGCAGAGACGGAGAGCGTGAGCATTAGCTGTCCATGAGCTAGCAGCGGGAGCAACTTTATCACTCTCTATGGGCTTCTCCCTTGACTTTATGCCTCCACGTCCTCCCGATTGCTTGCGAGCTTCTCTGCCTGCCCTGTCCATACGGTAATTTCTCGACTTGTGCGACAGAGTCGCGCGGTTATGACGCAATCGTTTGCCTATTTTTACTAAAACTGCTTCTACGGGGCCATAACGTAAGATACAAGGTAATGGAGCCTTTTATACATTTTCGTTTTTCTTTAGAAATAAACAATGGACAAACGGTGTCTTTAAACGCCTCAGATGTAAAGTTATTCGCTTTCAAAGTGACGCCAAAATGAATGGGAGTCAATGGAATGCTAACAGCAGGTGGGGGTCCGCTAGCCAATGGCGGCGCCCGGGGAAGCTTCAGTGTCTTCCGGAACACTGCCCCCCTGCCCTCTACCCGGCCTTTTCCGAAATCCGAACTCACCGCATTAACCCTATAACTGCCGGTGCAAAATAAAACAGCAATTTCACAACAATTATAAAGAGTCTGTGCGCTATAGTACTTTGATTATGTTTGCACTTGCACTTATTGTTTGCACTTAATAAGACTAAGAGAAAACTGTTATTTATACTGTTTTTATTTCTATGTTCAATTTGTGTAAGTGAGTTCAGTAAGGTGATTACACACAGCCTAAATGTACAGTAAGGTCTGAAGAGACTCATGTGAAATCATACAGGAGACATTTCAAAATGCACCTGCAGACTTTTTCCAGTCATGAATTTTGTCATTGATGATTTCTGAAAAATTGTGCAAAAAATCGTCTCGTTCTCGTGAACCCAATCTCGTGCCTCGTCTCGTCTCATGAGAGAAGTGTCTCGTCACACCCCTATCAGTCATCGGAAATGATCTTTCAACATCGCTGAGATGTTGTTCATTCTCCCGCGTGAGGAGAAGCTCTTTCTATCTTTTTTCTTACTGTTCAATTTGATTAAATTTTCTGAGTGACAGGCGTACTAAGGAGATAATCATACGCGGTTTTTCTCGTTAAAACACGAGACACCGAGATAGTATCCAACTGCAGGCCCGCAGCGTAATGGTCAAAGATGTCCATCTAGCGCATATTTACATAGAACTATGTAAAGTTAAACTATTAAAAAGCAGCGGTGCTTACTGTAAACAGCGCGGAGTAATCACGTCATCTCCATAATAACATTATGATTGGCCCAAAGCAGACTTCTTACGTTCGGACCTTGTACGTGCTCATAACGGTAATCTTCATTCTTTGTTCACACACAACATCATGCCGGTAATTTACTGGTAATGTTACAACCTCTCATACTGGTAAATTGCCAGAACCGATTTTTGAAAAAGTCTGATTCACACGTGATATTTTAACGGTTATTTACCGGTAATTTACCAGTAAAGACTACATGTGTGAAAGGGGCTAATGTGTAAGTGTCCAAGGGTCTTCTGCAGAGCGAGGTGATTGTTCTTGGTGTGTATGCATAGAGAGGTTATTGTTGGTGTGTGTGTCGAGGCATTGGATCATGGTGGATTAGCAGTAATCTTGGCCAGTGACTCTCCCCGGTGGTCGGATCACTAAGTACACAGCCTCTCAGTCTTTCTGCTGAACACATCTCACACAGAAAGAAGCCAAACAACCTTTTTGCAGCAGCTACAAGCTTTAAACTCATTGAGTTTTGGGTGATTGACTCACATTTGTATGCACACAGTCATGGGATTGCTCAAGACAGTTGGCGTCTTAAACTGTCAAGTGATCATTAGTACCTTACTTGTGGGACACACACAAACAAATAAAAACCTCTTAGAGTAAGCACACAGTGAGGGAACACTAATCTCTTTGTTTTCCATTTCGTTTTAATATATAAAGCATTTTAATGTTTAAATTCCTCATCACAAATGGCTCATTTTTTTCTAATGACCCTTCAGAAGAACAAAAACCCAAGTGGACTAAAAATCTAATATCTGTCTTAAGGCCAGGGCCATGATTCAACCACCCTAAAATGTAAAAAGAGCCCTTTACTTATACTGCCATTAAAGACTCCATGAAATGGTTTAAGAAACACAATTTTCTTTGTTGTTTTGACATATTTCCTTATGACACGGGTAGCTGAGGCAGAACAAATCGAAAAGCTTATACTTTTTCAAATAGCCAACTGCTTTTAAGTAGAATATCACAGCCTAGCAAAACCATGATTTACTACTCGCTGTAGCTACAGTAGATGATGACAGGTGGTATTAGGGAAAGGAGACATCAATCTAGAGAACATTTTTTTTGTACAAAACAATTGTAAACACCTGCAAACAATAGAATTTAGTCATTAATATTAATATTATTATGATATATACTTATATTGAAGTGAGCCGTGACTCTTGAACCGTGGCCCTCTCACCCTCTTCCCTCGCCAGGAAAAAGTAAAATTGGCCTAAAATCAACCAACTTACCATGTCCTCTTCTAGTCATGCATAAGTTACCTTTGACAAGAAATGCAATAAGCAGTCAGCACAGTGAGTTTGAGAGTTATCACCAAAATAATACAAAATGTAATAAATCCTCATCCTCAAATCCTCAGTACAAATAATTCCACCATCACACAATCAGCGAAATATGGTGATAACTAGCTGGGTTGCAAAATGTACGACACACAAAACCTTTAAAGATTGACTAGTAATTCTGCTAAATATCTAAATAACAGCAACGATACTCAGGTAGGCTGTGGTGTTTAAAGTTAAAGCTCAGTTGGTACTAAGGGGCCCAAAGTGTGCCAAGAAAATACCACCCACACCATTACACCACCACGACCAGCCTGAACCATTAATACAAGGCAGGATGGATCCATGCTTTTAAGTTGTTTACTCCAAAATTCTGACCCAACCACCTGAATGTTGCAGCAGAAATCAAGACTCATCAGACCACTAGGCAACGTTTTTCCAATCAT
The DNA here is from genome assembly GCF_949152265.1 of Phoxinus phoxinus. Lineage (NCBI taxonomy): Eukaryota > Metazoa > Chordata > Actinopteri > Cypriniformes > Leuciscidae > Phoxinus > Phoxinus phoxinus. Next base: position 25,719,937 of record NC_136882.1, on the reverse strand, counting down.
CTATTGTCCACTTTTGGTGAGCCTGTGTGAATTGTAGCTTCAGTTTCTTGTTCTTAGCTGACAGAAGTGGCACTCATTGTGGTCTTCTGCTGCTGCTTCTGCTTCAAGGTTCGACGTGTTGTGCATTTAGTAGTAATGATTGGTTATTTGAGTTACTGTTGCCTTTTTCTCAGCTCGATCCAGTCTGGCCATTCTCCTCTGACCTTTGGTATCAACAAGGCATTTCTGCCCACAGAACTGCCGCTCACTGGATATTTTCTCTTTTTCAGATCATTCTCTGTAATCCCTAGAGATGGTTGTGCGTGAAAATCTACTTGTCCCAGTAGATCAGCAGTTTCTGAAATACCCAGAGTAGCCTGCCTGGCACAAACAACCAGGCCACATTCAAAGTCACTTAAATTACCTTTCTTTTCCATTCTGATGCTCAGTTTGAATTTCACCAGATCGTCTTTACCATGTCTACAAGCCTAAATGCATTGAGTTGCTTCCATGTAATTGGCTGATTAGATATGTGTGTTAATGCCTGTTGAACAGGTGTACCTAATAAAGTGGCCAGTGAGTCTATATACACCATATTGACAAAAAAATTGGGACACCCCTCCAAGGCCCCGTTTACACGTACATGGTTCTTTTGAAAAACGGATACATTTCCCTTTGTTTGTGCCCCTCGTTTACACGCAAATGAAAGATTCTTTCTAAAAACTCTTGCCAGAGTGGAGATTTTGGAAAACTTTGTTTGCATGTAAACTGAGAAAAACTGAGTTTTAGGCGGCTGACGTCACAGTATGTGACTATTTTCGGGATTCTGATTGGCTAACGTGGGCTTGAGCTTTATCGTTACGTGCCACCTACAGGTTTGGCATGCTATTGACTAGTGCTGTGTTGAAAAAATCGATTCACCAATTCTAAATCGATTTTCATATTAATTTCTAAAGATCGATCCGTAACTCAGAGGATCGATTTAATAACAGGCCTACATTTTCCCCATAAACACACTGAGACACGGCGACCGGCGGCGCTGCTAATGCGGTTTCTCTGAATCCACTTGTTCAGGAGGAATGCATCGTTCACATAGCGCGTTTTTTGCGCGTGCAAATTCGTTTTCCAGGCACGTCTCTGTTCATGGTTGCATAGCAACGGCAGACGCAAAGGGAAAGCATGCGCTTGTTGAGAGGAGAAAGCGGTGCAAACTCGTGCAAACTGCGCTCTCCATGATGACGAGGAAGTATCATCAAATAATTAATTGATTTCTAGCCCTTGCATTAGCTTTACTACTAGATATATTCATTGAGATGAGAAATAAAAAGCCGCCCTGTACAGCTATGATCAGCTGTTCGGCCGAGCTTTCCATGTTGTTACGGAAAGGCCGCTGGTTTTTGTCACATGACCTGTTGAGATGCATTGAAGTGCTTCTCACTGAATTTGCACGCGCATAAAACGCGATATGTGAACGTGCGGTTCGTTGTATCTAGTTTAAAAGGCCTTTTAAATATGAACGCAGTTTTGGATTAAATAAAAGGACAGTCAATTAACTCAAATAAAACACGTTTTATCTCCTGTTTAGTTGGTAACACTACATTAAGACATCATTCATTAACATTAATGCCTTATCTAACATCAATACATTGAGTGAACAATACATTTTTACAACATTAATGTATGTTTGTGAATGTTATTTAATACCAACACTTGATTGTTCATGAACAGTTAAAACTTTTGATTTTAAAATATAAGATCGGATCAGATCGGATCGAATCGAATCGAATAATGATAATCGATTCAAGATCTTGAGAATCGGAATCGAATCGATTCTTGAAATTTGAATCGATACCCAGCACTACTATTGACGGCATATACACGGGTTCGTGTAAACAAACACTTTTCTGAAAACTGACAGGTGTGCACGATGTTATTTTTGAAAACGAAGAGGGGTGAAATGTCCTTTTATGAAAATAGCCGTCCACGTGTAACCTCTCAGGAGCTCAGTGAATTCACCTGTAAAGCACGCCGCCACTGGAGCAGTGGAGAACTGGAGATATGTTCTCTGGAGTGACGAATCACGCTTCTCTGTCTGGCAATCCAATGGACGAGTCTGGGTTTGGCAGTTGCCAGGATAACGTTACGTGCCTGACTGCATTGTGCCATGTGTCAAATTTGGTGGAGGGGGGATTATGGTGTGGGGTTGTTTGGCTTGGCCCCTTAGTTCCAGTGAAATTAAACTCTTAATGCTTCTGCATACCAAGACATTTTGGACAATTTCATGCTACCAACTTTGTGGGAACAGTTTGGGGATGGCCCCTTCCTGTTCCAGTGCACAAAGCAAGGTCCATAAAGACATGGATGAGCGAGTTTGGTGTGGAAGAACTTGACAACCCGATAGAACACCTTTGGGATGAATAATAGCGGAGACTGCGGGCCAGGGCTTCTCGTCCAACATCATTACCTGACCTCACTGCGCTTTTAGAAGAATGGTCAAAAATGTCCATAAACACACTCCTAAACCTTGTAGAAAGCCTTCCCAGAAGAGTTGAAGCTGTTATAGCAGCAAAGGGTGGGCCAACTCCATATTAAACCCTACGGATTAAGAATGGGATGTAATTAAAGTTCATGCGCATGTTAAGGCAGATGTCCCAAAACTTGTGGCAATATAGTGTATATACTAGCTGTAGATACACATTTCAATAGATCAGATGTGTATTACAGATAAAAAATATATAAAAATAAGATCAAAATATTATTTTAAATGTTGTTTTGTACACTGTCATCCAAAAAAAAACACACATCTGTGTCACATGTGAGAAGAAAAATTGGGCCACATTCAGCTGCAATGTGAACGCAGCCCTGTCACACGGAGCTTGAGAGAGATGAAAGTGCACTGCTACAGAGACCTGAGATAGGATTGTGTGAGTGTGCATGGAGGGATTCAGATGTAATTTGCATGAAATGCATCCAAAATCTTAATGATTTGCAAGCTGGTTGTTTTATCTTACACAATGGGAAGGAAGGGGAGTGTAGAGACAGAAAGAGAGGGAGAGTTCAATCAACTTCTCATTCGTTTTCTCAACCTCCTGTTTTTCTCTGACTATTTTAGTGCAGTAGGTTGCGCAGGATTGAGAACATGTGAATGTTTTATAGGCTTACATAAGGGACCTCACCCCAGAGACAACCGACCTCGTTATCGTTCATTTAGCAGTGAAAAACAAGATAGATAGATGGGGTGGGGGTAGATGAGAGGATGAAACGAGAATGGGGAATGCAGAGGGAGAGGGGAGAGAAAAGCATGTACATGCAGAGGAACCGAGCATGATGGGATACATTTGTGATACAAGTGAATGTTGGAGAAAGAAGCATTGGGGGAAAGAACCAGGTTTCAGGTGTGCGAGTGATATGAGCTTTCGGAGAGAGAGAAAAGGGTGGAAAGGAGAAAATAATGCAGTTGATTCCAGTTTGATTCCATTTCGTTTCTTTTATCTGTTACCCAGAGTGCCTCAGGGAAGCTTGGCTTGTTAGCATCACTTGGGCAAAGAAATATAGGGATCTTTGCAGGATGAAACATATCTCTTTCTCATTGCTTCTCTTGCTTTCCCCCTTTGCTTGCATAAAAAGGTCAGAGTTTCTTATGGCGTTGGGGAGCCGTTTAAAACACACCTGATATTAGAGTGGAAGCTTGTCTCTACATATCTCAGCCTTCATACATCTGGAAATCATTGCGTAATGTGCAGCCGACCAAAGCTAACTGTGTGTTTGCATGTGTGCATTTAAGAGCCACAGGCCTGTGGTGTATGGGTACGTACCCCGTAGTTTATTGGGTCAGTGCGTTCAGGTTTAATATGACTATGTAATTGCCTCATCTCTCTTTGAGTGTGTTATTAGCGTGATGTGTCACAGCCCCTTAGATTTAACCCTTATGTTCTGCTTGGGGTCTCAGAGACCTCAAGGCCATACAAAAATATACTATAATATTTTAATAGCTTGAAAAATACACTTTAATTCAACATAAATTGACCCTGTCTACTTTTTTTACTTGGTATTATTGTGAACATTTTTTTCTTCTCACTTCACTTATGCAGTGTGAACTAATTGATATTGTTAACCAATAATCACATTTAGCTAACATGTATTTGGTCTGGCTCCATTCTGATATGTAATGCCCACTTTTCATGGCCCACTAACTAAATAAATAAATACAATTTAAATTGTTATTAATTTAAAAAACAAAAATTTCAGCTGCCATTACACCAATCTTCAGTGTCACATGATCCTTCAGAAATCATTCTAATATGATTATTTGGTGCTCAAGAAACAATTCTAATTATTATCAATGTTAAAAATTGGCTTTTTTGGTAACACTTTATAAGTATACAGTAATAAAGTAATAAAGTCACGAAAAATGGGAAAATGTCATTAATTAAACCAACCTTTATTAGACATTAATAGCATTAGTATTAAGTGTTCCTTAAAAAATATTCATTCAATGGGTATCTTCTGACTGGAAATGACACAAGTAAGAGGGCAAAGACTGTAAGACATTGTGTGAGATATATTAATTTAAAAGATTAGCTTTTTTTTTCATTTTGACAAAATGTTCCATGTTCAAAATTATTCATATCCCAGATCTTATCGCAAAATTCTCAGGAAATGCAATCTTCTGCACCGTTCTAAATGCTCAGCGGAGTAATGCTGGTGCCAACATTTCTAGGCAGACACTCCAGCGGACACTGTACAACTGGCCTCCATGGACAACTGACCAAGGAGGACTCCACTTCTTCAAGACAGGCACAGAAAAGCTTGCCTAACCTTTGCAAAAGCTCACCTGGACAAAGAAGAAGCCTTTTGATCACCTATTCTGTGGTCTGACGAGACAAAAATGTAGTTGTTAGGATGTAGGGATGTGGCTTTTGTTTGGAGAAAAAAGAAGCATTCAACCCCAAGAACACCATCCCCATGGTCAAGCATAGTGGAGGGAACATTGCTTTAGGAGTGTTTTTCAGCCAATGGGCGAGGCAACCTTGTAAATGTAAATGGCATCATGAAAAAAGAAAACTACATTAAGATTCTGGAGCAAAACATCAGACAGTCTGCAGAAAAACTTGGCCTGGGGAGGCAGTGGATCTTTCCAACAAGAGAACGATCCAAAACACACAGCTAAAGTGGTCAAGAAATTGTTGGCAGAGAACAATATCAACGTTTTGGAGTGGACAAGCCAGAGTCGAGACCTGAATCCAATTGAGAATTTGTGGAGAGAACTGAAGACCAAAGTGATGGTTAGGAAGCCTTCCAACCTCAAGGACCTGGAGATCTATGCAAAAAAGGAATGGTCCAAAAACCATTTGACATCTGTGATGAAAAAGAAAGGCTTTGCCATTGGCTATTGAGAAACAGTATGAATAATTGTACACATGAAATGTTTTGTCAAAATGTAAAAAAAAGAAGCTAATTTTCTTCATTAATAGAATATGCCTATTTTTCAAATAAAAATTCACCATAATTAAACATTTGGCTTGATTATGAGTAACTTTGGGCTTAACTGCAAATTTAGGGGTAGAGTTAGTGTAAAGGGATAGAATGTACAGTATATAAACCATTACACCTATGGAGAGTTTCCGTAAACAACATTTACGGGAATTTACGGGGTGTGTGAATATTTTAAGGAACACTGAATATGTAAGAAAAGTTGGTTTAAGGTACTTAATGACATTTTCCCAGTTTTTGTGGGAATCTAAATTGAAAACTATTTTCTCCTCATTACCAATTAACGATTCCTTTACATGAGCTAATTAAACAATAATAATTGTGTTAATTACAGTGACAATGAATGAATAACTCACTATTTGTGTGCCTATAACAATGTAGAAACATACTATGAAGTAAGTATAAACTAATAGTTTAATGATTTGTAAGTAAGTACTTTATTACTGTGTACTAAGCGTTACCCATTTCTTGTGAAAAGGTGATACATTCCTTGCTGAATAGAATTAATAATTTCTTTAAAGTAAAATCATACTTATCCTAAACTGTATGACTGAATTATTTATTGACAGTTCCAGAGAACATTTATTTGAAATAAAAATCTTTTGTAACATTATCAATGACTTTATTGTCACTTTTGATTAATTTAAGGATTCCTTGCTGAATAAAATTAATAATTTATTTTCAAAAATCATATCCCCAAACTAAATATATAGTATATGGTTTTATAATAATCAAGCGTAGCATTAGTTATGGCAGGTCATGTCAGTCAAGCTCGCATCAGCTGATCCACGTCTGCCGATCACAGCATCCCTGTATGCAAGGTCCTTTTCAGTATTATCATCAGCATCACGTTGCTCAGGAGCTAATCCCTCCTCCATCCCCAGCTCCTCCTCTCGTCCAGTCAGGACTTGGCATTCTGATATTTCTCTTTGAATCAGACTATTTTTCTTGAATCAAGTTGTACATTAAATCATTAAACATTAATTATATCTGCAATACATTAATGTTGGTTCTGTTTTGTTTGCCCAGAACAAAACCATACCGCCAATCCAAACTGTATGCTAATTGTCAATCATCTTTAAAGAAAGTGGTCCTGACAGAACTGTTGTTTAGTGTTTGGGATGTTAGAGATATATAAAATAGGAATAAATAATGTATTATTTTTAATTAATAATCAAATTGCATGATTAGATTCTCTGATTGGTGTAGACACTGTACCAATTTACTGATAGTTGTTTCTACAGAGGACAAATTGGCCCCAAATTGAAACAATGTTACTAAAATTGATAGGCATGCACTTTTCTTTAAAAAAATAAATAAAAAATTAGTACGTCTACTTTGTGGTAAGACACCGAAAGATAAAGCTTCAGTGATATCTTTCTGTTGGGATTTGTTTAAATGGAAAACAATTCTGTTATCATATACTCACCCTCATGTTGTTCCAAACCTGTATGAATTTCTTTCTTCTGCTGAACACAAAATAAGATATTTCGAAAAATGTCAGTAACCAAACAGGCCCATGTTCTTCAAAATATATTCCTTTGTATTCAGCAGAAGAAAGAAATTCATTCAGATTTAGAACAACATGACGGTGAGTAAGTAATGACAGAATTTTCATTTTTGGGTGAACTTTCCCTTTAAGATAAGATGAACTGATTTAAACAATTTCAAGTAAAATAGATGTTCATATCAAAATTGCTATTATTATTTTACACAAACATAATTCAAGTCTCTGTGACCCCGAACATAAAAAAGTAAAGTTGATATCAGTAGAACATGAAAATAAAATGAAACAGCTGGACTTCAGCATCATAGAGAGTGGCTGAACTGGAGAAAAGGGATTAATGGAGAGCAGGGTATGATGACACCTGAAGAGGTTAACCGTGTTTAGTAGAGTCATATCAGACAGTACAGTTACAGCATACTGATGCAAGACAGATGTAAGACAAAACAGTGAGAGATGGAGGAAGAAGGAGAGTGTTGTGGGAGAGAAGGGTGATGTAATTGTCATAATAAATGTAATTGATTTGGCAGAATGCGCATGTCATCAAATAATTTTTATTCGCCATATCATTCATTTAAAAGATTCAGCAAACTACCATCTATTGCCTCAGCATTTTCACAAGTGACGAGCACCCAAGTTCGGCATGAAGGAAAACGTCTTGAGGGGTGCATTTTGTACATGAGCAGTGTGTCACTAAGCATTTCCGCACGGTTTATGCTGTTTATTTTCATACCTTTCAGCGTCGACGGAAAGCGAAATAATGAGTGGAAGTTCTGTCCTCCGCATCGGGAGGAAATGTTCTGTAATGGGTTTCACTTAATTTGAACACAATTGGGAAGTTATTACAGAGACGGATTTAGCCATTTGTGAATTTGGTCAAGGGCAATGCAGTCAAGCAGGAACACAGAGGACTTTGCTCAATGACAAGTGCTTTTCTTTTCTTGAGAAATATAATAATTTTGGGGATGTAAGGCTCTATAATACGCCTTTGTGTTTTTAATGCTCTCACAACAAGTAAAAGAACATTTGTGTGTGTGTGTGTGTTTATGAAGAGCCTGTGATGTTTGCCTTTTGTTTGCTTATTCTCATGAACACTCAAAAAATATCCTGGACCAATTTCACCCCATAGTCACACGTTTAAAAAAAAAGATGTTGTATTATGCATAAAGAAAATATAGCCCATTTTAAGAGAATTACGATTTTTTGCATTGTGAGATTATTTTCAAGACTCATTTATCCTCTCCTAATGCTAAATCCTTTGAATTGTGAATATTTGCTCAATTGTATTTATACATCACACTAGTATTCACTTGGCTAATTTTAACATAATACAAAAAAAAAAAAAAACAGAACATATAGGGTCTGGTCAAATAAAAATGGAAATAGAAAACCTTTTTACAGTTTAGTGATTTTCCTGCGTGTTTTTACTGTTCAATTATTTATTAATCTCGACATCAATATAGGGCTTGAAAGATTTAATACTCGTATACCCAATATATAAAGTGTATTGCTTTTGAATGGCAATATCAGTAGTATTTGTCACAATTTAGGCTTTTTTTATTTTTTACTTGGAAAGAAAATCAGACAGAGGCAGATCAATCATCACTGTCCAAGGCCGCCAGTGCCATCTCAAATGATGTAATGCACATAAATAAAAATGTTGGTCTTGTTAGAGGCACTTTGCAAAATCACATTATGTAAAATGTGGGGCCGTTTAGATCTTGAATATTAACGCTACAGTAGATTATTTGACTGTCCTATCAGATTTTAATAGCTCTATTTTCTTCATCTCCAGAGTTTAAAAAAAGCAATTAACTGCTTTTATTACAAGCTCATGCCATCTCCTGTGTGTGCACACACACATGCGCACAGCGATCCTCCAACACACACACACACACACACACACACACACACACTTGCATATGCAAACATTATAAAACACAGCAGTTAATTACAACAATGGAACATAATTAGTTAGAGTATAATTACTTGCACGAGTTAACTTCTCTGTAGCATCCAAGCTTTAAAATGAACTCCGACTCATATTGACTTAACATCTCGATAATTATACGATTTTCTGTCGAAAAATCTGCATTTCAATAGCTCAAAGATTTGACTTTTATCACAGTGGCAAATGTGTGTGTGTTTGTATCTAAAGCTTTATCTGCAAGATTTAATGAGTTTCTTTTTTTCAACCTACAGGATCCTATGTGTGTTTATGGATTCAATAATTTAGCTCAATTAAATATAATGTAACTTAAAGAGATATTGCAATTATGTTTTGCTGGATGGCCAGTGACATCAAATGGTGTTTAAAGTGCCCTTATTATGCTATTTTAAAGGTTCCTAATTTTGTTTTGGAAGTCTACAACAGGTTTACATGCATCAAAAGTAAAAAAACACTTACATTTTCTCATACATTGCACATCACCACATTGTTCAAGGATTCTCAAACGACTCGTAGGATAAATCAGTCTCTAATGGTGCGTTCTATTATTGTCAACTAACCGACTCGGCCCTCGGATATGACGTCACTTCCACACTTCAAGTGTTCTGGTATGATTTGCGCGTCCGAGTCGGAGAAAAACATGGACGCCACCTGGAAAGCTGTTGCTATGGTAGCACTGGCCGAGTACCTGGCGCTCCAAAGTATGTGCTTCACCTAGTTTAACTTCTGTTAGCAACGCTAGCCACCTTAGTAACACCAGTTTGAAACAAGGCTTCATTCAATATTGCACTCACAACAAGACCGATTCCCATACCCACAGGCAGTGATACGGACGCAGTAAGGTATTGCAGTAATACGAGTAATTAAAATCGTCATTTAAACAACCAAAGCGGTCCAAAAACAATGAAAACAATTCATACTTACAAGTCACACAGGGTGCAGCCATCTTGGATTCCGTATCGGAATTCTTGCTCGGTGTCCTCATGGTTGTCCGACTTCCGTCGGAACTCCGACATGGATAAATAATAGAACGCACCATAAATCCCTTCTTTCCGAGAGTTTACTCTGCTCTGATTGGCCAGACGGCCCAGTCTGTTGTGATTGGTCTCCTGCGTACAGCGACTGTCGTAATCTACATGCTCATTACCATAACTGAACGTCAGCTCTGACCGGAGGCTTTCTACAGCTCAGCGATTAAACTGTAAAGACAGTAACGATGATGTCAATTTTACCATATCAATCTGAGCATGAGTCCGATGATGAAACATTAGAAGAACTAGTTATTCAACCCAAACCTCTATATGACTTCTTCTTTCTCTTCCAAGCTCTTCCAAGTTTTATAATGGCAGTGGATTGCAACCAACAGATTGAAGCTCAAAAAACGTGCATCCATCCATTATATAAGAACTCAAAACGGCTCCGGGGGGTTAATAACTGCTTTGTAAGAAAAATAATAATATTCAAAACTTAATAAAGTGTTCGCGGGCGGACAACGTACAACAACATAGGCAGGCATTATGCAAATGTACTTCTAGTGACGTAGAACCGTACAGCAGTAGGATTCGAATGAAAAATGACTCATAAAGGTTGCACTTTCGACTTTGCACAACATTTACAAACAGCTATATTACACACTGCATGAAAGGGAATATTCGAAAAACCATAATAGAGGCACTTTAAAAATGAAATTCTAAAGGTGTGGAGACTTATATTTCTGTCCTCCTGTCTTTCTGCAGTGGACGGCTGCACTGATTGGTCCGTGGACTATCTGAAGTACCGGGTGTTACACGGAGAGCCGGTGCGGATAAAGTGTGCTCTGTTTTATGGTTATATCAGAGCCAACTACACCCAAGCACAGAGCATTGGACTTAGTCTGATGTGGTACCGGAGTTCTGGGTTGGGACATGGCGATTTTGAGGAGCCCATCTCCTTTGACGGGGTACGCATGAGCAAAGAGGAAGACGCCATCTGGTTTCGGCCTGCTGAGCTGCAGGACGCCGGTCTGTACTCCTGCGTTCTGAGGTGAGAGAGTGAAACGTGCGCACATGTGTATGCGTGAACACTCATACGCTTAAATATGCAAATCCACAGGGAGACACACGCACACACACACTCTGCCTTTCGGACATTAGCCGGTTCTGGGAACATGCTTAACTTCCTCCTTTGATGTTTTTTGATTGTCTCTCAAAGCCTTCAAGAAAAGCGTCATGCTGAGAAAATTAGCTTGTGTGTATTACTGTCTGCATGTATTGTGTGTGTGTGTGTGTGTATTAGGGTTGTGTGTCTGTATTTGAATCTTCTCAGGGACAGTAAAACTGGAAGTGAAATAAGTGAGCGACGGCAGAGGACAGTGAGACGTTCTGTCATCCATCAATCAAACACTGACACTCCGGCACTCTCCTATAATGCCGCAGGCCACTGTCACACATATTAAACAGTCAGGCAACTCTCCAGGGTCCTCATTTGCTCAGGTTCCAACTGACTTGAGGTCAAAGCAAATAATATACTCATCATATTCACTTTTGCATCACAAAATGTCACTCTCATTGTATATGTGTGAGTACAGAAAAAAAAGGGGAAAAAAAGAAAAAGAGAAAAAGAGGAACTAAACATCATACAGATTAACAGGCTGTTTACACATTGTTTTCAACTAAAACCGGAAAACTTTAACTTGACAATGGCATTTTGGCGGCCTGAAAACACAAACTTAGAAAATGGGATCCAAAGTTCAAGTTTTTAAAAACGATTCTGTTATCGTCTCCGTGTAAACAACAAAAATGTGAATTTGGGAAAACAGAGACGTCATGCACATGCGTATTACATGTTCAGTCTATAGGTTAGTAGTGTTTCCTTACAAAGTGAAATCGCCAACTACTGACCATGCCGGCCATGCCGGCGTGATGACTAATTTTTAGTAATTTTTAAAGATAAATATTCTGCATGTTGCGATCCAATCTGACTTCTGACCTGTATAATACTGCCTGAATCAGAATCATACACTGTTCATGCGTTGACCAGAGGAGAATTGGCCCCCCGACTGAGCCTGGTTTCTCCCAAGGTTTTTTTCTCTCCATTCTGTCACCTGATGGAGTTTGGGTTCCTTGCCACTGTCGCCTTTGGCTTTTGGCTTGCTTAGTTGGGAACACTTAATATTCAACAATATTATTGGTCTGCCTGCATTGACACCATTATATTAGAACTAAACTGAGCTGGATGATGACATCAATGTTTTCTCCAGCGCGTCTGAATAGAAAAACTAAATGAATAACTTTTTTTCAACAAAAATGAACCACCACTTACTTCAGCTGTGACACTATTTTGTTGCATTATTTTCCTGTTATCACTGTTAATTTGTATTGTTAAAAGCGCTATATAAATAAAGGTGACTTGACTGGCCTGACATGCATAATACAGCGTTTTTAGTAGTTTACGTGGATCCGTGGGAAAATATGTGAAAATGCGAAGAAAACAAAACCGTTTTTAGTACATCATTGTTATGTAAACGTGCCCTTAGAGCGACATGAGGTTGAGTAAATGATGACAGAATATAAATTTTTAAGTGAACTATCCTTTTAAATAAATATACTTTACATCCAAGTCCAATCTAATTTGAAATACCGTTTTTTTTGTATTTGTATGCCCGTTCACAGCAAGAGCGATTACTATAAATATAACTAAAATGATAACTATATTAGTGTCCACAGCAACAGACAATACTCTGTTTATCAAGTGCTCACTGCAGTTATGTCGTCTGCCTCTTTAAAAAGTCGGATGAATCCTGTTTGGCTCGAAAAATCTTTCTGAAAGTGATTCCAACAATATTTTTCCTCATTGGGGTTTGGACTTCCCTATTTTCACAGTATTAGAACAAGTATTCAAACGTTATAGTCATTGTTATAGTTATCGCCCTCGGTGTAAAAAGCCCTTGTATGTTAGCTTTAATGTTTGAATTTTAAATTTCTTCTTACTGCCTTTTCACATCGGTAATGAAATTTTGATGATTTATATGTTAGTCAGTATGATTTTGTCAGTATGCACAGCTACTTTAGAATGAGTGACAATGGAGAAAAACACTGTTTTTGTCAGCATATTGTTGAGATTACAGCATTTACCAGCAATGAAAAACAGCCTAAATTAACTAGCCAAACATTGATCCCCTAGAAACCAATTAATTGCCACTAGTTGTCACTTATGAGATTCCAGTCCAGTTAGGATGCTGCCTAAGAAGGAGGCTGCCTGTGTAGGCTTTTTTTATTATTAAGAACCCAGTTAACAACAGGAAATGGAGTTGTTGTTGTTGTGTTTCTTTCCTCTGAGACTGTCTTTGAGCTGATTAAACCATAAACAATAGTTTTCAGCAACACACCGACAGGAGAGAGCAGATATTTTAGTATTCTTTTTAGGTTTATAGGGTGATAAAACAAGACTCTGCTGACATATGCGGGTTTCTGAAAATAGTGAGCGTGTAAAAAAAAATAGTCTTTGCTATACGGTTAATAGGGCAGAAAGAGAGCTTATAGGTATTTTTTGGGTTAATTTGTTTATGAATTTTACGAAAGACAAGTGCATTGCAGGTTGCCGCCCCAAGCACACTGTAACCATGGTAACCCGGTAGGAGGTGTGAGGTCATTACACTGAAAAGGTCAAATTTCAACAAATCTTATCAGCAGCTATTAAACTCAAAGCCCTTGGACAAAACAAACACTAATACACTTTTAATGGAGGCACACATCAATGTAGAGAAGTGTGTGTTGACATGCAATGCTTCTGAGTTACAGAGTGTGTGTGTATAGGCGTGTGTGCGTCTGAATATGCGTTTGGAGCTGTGTGATTTAGTTTGACTTTGAATTGAATGCAAACAAAATGTAGGGTCATATAATGATAAATCTTTTTTTTTTTAATAAATAAATAAATGCTCATTGTACTATGAAAACATACTGTAATTTTTATAACTCAATAAGGTCTCATTCCATATTTTCACATCTTTGATAGAAGTCTTCAGCAAAAAAAACACTCATCTTTTTTAATTCTAAGGGTCAAAGAGAGGGTGGAATATAAATTTTGATGTGTTTTTCTGGTGAAAAACATTAACGAACATTATAAGTGGACCTCAGGAAAAATGTAAAGTGATAAAAAATTTATGAAATGACCCTTTAAAACCTTTGAGAAAACATTTTTTATTCATTTGCTTCTCATATTCCGTCAGTAAAACGCTAATTATTTGTAGCCCCACATGAAAATTGAAGACAAATTGTGTTCCATCGTGGTCAAATTACATCTATCATGGTTGAATAAACGAATTATACAAGAATAAAACCTGATTTAATTTGTTAGTGTATAGGATCTGTGAGATAACACATTTAATGTCTCTGGGTGAGTATGTGTTAATCTGATTGCAGAAAGCACAGTTTTTATACTCTGTCTGTCTGTGTGTGTGTGTGTTACAGGAATTCCACGTTTTGTATGAAGGTGTCTATGACTCTATTGGTTGCCGATAATGACACAGCAGGATGTTATAACTCAAAACTGCGCTACACTGAGAAAGGAGAATTGGGAAAGAGTAAAGACATCTCCTGCCCTGATATCCAGGATTACGTTCAGCCTGGGGAAAAACCGCAGATAACGTGGTACAAGGTACGGTGTGAGATACTGTGAGGTGAATTCGCTAAACAGTTACACCATTCAGTGCACAAACAGCATCTTAATAACAAACCACCTGCGATCCAGCATCATGGCACCTGTCCCCTGAGAATTTAAATTAAGCCATTGTCATTCTTTTCAGTGCAAACACACCTCCTTTTTATGTAAATTAGGGTTATTATACTTTGTCTTATTCACAAAAGTTAGCGCTATTTGCCTAGAGCAATTAACAATGTGCTTTTACCACACATTCAAAAGCCATAAACAGAAAATTAATTAAAAAAGAGTTTTTGTGTACATTTTCTATTGATCATGGTAGCAGTAATTCATCAAATGATGATCAAATTAGCATAAGGGCGTTATAAAATACAGTCGAGTGCAGTTTCTGCATTTTAAAGAGCCAATTCGGGTGTCGCTGCGTTGCGACCCGCAAGATCAAGAAATTGTGTTTAGCACTGATTTTTGTGGGGTGTGTTTGTGCCATTACTTGATTTGCATGCTGTCGGCAAGCACAGTTATTCTTATTGAATTCCCCTCTGAGATTTTTCATTATGACAATATACAAATGTGTATACACATGCAATATGGTGCAGTCTCTTTGTTTCTATATAGTTTTTCTCTATTTCTCTTTGCCTGCGGGTCTGCAGGAGTGTAATGTGCAGCAGTGGAGGAGCAGCGTGATACAGACCGCAGACTTGCTCTCCATACAGGAAGTGAGGGAGGATGACATCGGCAACTACACCTGTGAGCTGGTTTTCGGAGGCTTCCTGGTGCGGAGGACGACCTATTTGAGCGTGACAGGTAGTACCGTGTGACGTCTCTTCAGTGTGTGAGAGCACTTGCTGTGATAGTCTTGCTGAGAGGGGTCGGTTGTTTTTTGGAGCGTGTGGTATTGAAAAATATATTTTTTTTGCTTCTTTTTTGGTTTCAGGCACACTCATTGTGTCATGCTTTTGTTAACAATGACTTTGGTGTATGTATCATTAATGCACAAGTTTTCAGTGAATACAACTTTTCAGTTGCTATCATATGATTTCAGAAGACTCAAAATATAGTATGTGAGTCACATGGACTGCTTTTTTGACCTTGATAGTCAGTCATCATCCATCATTTATATCCTTTTATGTTTCACGGATTTAAAAAAAAATCATACAGTTTAGAATGAGAGTGCTTGAACAATTTCTTTCTCTTTTTTTTCTTTTTTTGACATTTTCTGTAATTGAATGTATT
The DNA here is from genome assembly GCF_949152265.1 of Phoxinus phoxinus. Lineage (NCBI taxonomy): Eukaryota > Metazoa > Chordata > Actinopteri > Cypriniformes > Leuciscidae > Phoxinus > Phoxinus phoxinus. The sequence continues at coordinate 25,704,143 of NC_136882.1, read as the reverse complement.
GTAGATGTATTTTTGCAATACAGACCGAATATAGAAAATAACAGGACCGTGTAAGATTGTGACAAAAAGGTTTTTCTTTCGTTAGTGTTCATTAGTGTAGCTATTCAACAACAAAGTCAATACAAACGCACACACTAATTATTAAACTTCAGTATGTACCTCGTCCCGCATTTTATGATCTACACTTTAAAACATATTCTATTAAATTTACAGTAAAAAACGGCAACTGTGATTGCAAGAAATTCACAATATAATATACAGTGAAAATGTTTCAGGTATTACAGGATGGCTTATAGGTGCCTGTATATTGTACAACTTTTAACTGTATTTCATTAAGTTATATAATGTTAATACATTAGAATCTGCTTTGTATTGCAATATTTACCGATAACCACCATAATGATACAGGTTGTACATTAGAAAACCACATGACACTAAAATAATTCAATAATTAACTAAATAACAAAGTGTTACACAAAACAACCTAATGCACATTACTGGCATAAACTGTACTGTTGAACATCTGAAACTGTCCTTTTACTGTTTTTCACTGTAAATTATTTGGCAATTCATAGTTTTTACTTGCAAAAACCATGCATTTGACTGTATTTGACAGTAAAATAGCTTATAACGTCATGTTAAACCAATTACAATTTCACTGTTAATGGTAAGATATCTTTACAGGGTTTTTCTGTAAAAATTACCGACATTTATTATTACAGTGTATAGATAAAATAGATGTATAGATTGCACCAGGCATGTAAAATAGCATTTAGTACCACTGAAATTATACAATGCAGCTTTAAATAAAGTGTATACAGTACCCAGGGTCTTTTAATATAAAATGCAGTGATGAAGTGGTTAATGAAAACACAGCCATGTTTTTATTCTTTTTCATGGGCTTTTGGCCTTTAAGATAGTCAAGAGAGACAATGAGGAAGAATGAGATTGAGTTTTGACACAAGGCCAGACCTGCTTTCCCGTGAGCGCAACTGCTCATATGTGTCGCGACTCGAGAGCATGTGCTCTTCCCACTACACACATTTGACCTCTATTACCGCTCTACACTCACAATAACAGAGATAGAGAGAGATATAGTATGACATTTATACAGACGCAACACTAAGCCGGCAGTGGAAAGGTCATTTTCATCTATATTTTTACGTTTAAACATCTCTGTCTACGATTAAACATATTTTTATTGGCCCCTTGTGGATTCTGTCCTTTCTGCCACTATAGCAGGTCAATAAAACGGCACATACAGGTGAAAAGAGGTCAGATGTTATTCTCTCTTCCTTCCTAAAGCCTCATTCAGTTGAAACCTATTAAAACACTTTGCGCTGCTTTTCCCGTGCTCATTTAAAGCCTATTTTAGGATGGCATTAGACTCTCAGGAACGATTTCCTGGATGGAACTTATAGTCCAGGACAGCAAATGATTCTCAACGGAAAAACCACCATTAACAGTAAAATTTAGTCCGTAGCTCGATTTAACCCTCGTCACAGAGACATAGTTTTGATGTTAGGAGTCGTATAGCAGTTACAGCAGAATCAAAGCACTATAGCTCAATTTGTTTTGAGCTGGTTACAGCAGTACGTCTCTATAATTGCTACAGAAACTTGCCTCGATGGTACATCTCTGCAGCGGGTTATCTGGTGGAGCTGCCTGTGTGCCCGAGGGAGGAAGTTAGCGGAAGAACACAGAATCATTTTCTTGTTTTTGAGTACTTACAGACAGTCTATTACTGCGGACATGGTTTTCGACAACAACGATTGGAGCGGTGGGTTTTTTTGTGCCTTTTTGTGCGCGTGCATTTCTGAAAATTTGAAGCGTGAAACTGACCTACAAAAATACATGCCCAATGATGTGAATCAGTGCTATTGTACATCCTCTCTCGAGGCAGAGGGCCAAAAATGTGTTTAAACAGTTAATCATGCACGATGCACACACAAACAGAGGAAAAATGACTTCCTGTGTGAGCTGCATGTGTGTATTTGGGTGTGAACTCCATATCAGTCATAGAAACTGATTATTATAGCAATAGGAGAGAGAAATAATTCAGGCTGGTTTTTAACAGTGAACAAGTTTCCCTTCAGCACACTACCGTTGTCCTATGATATATCTGCAGGACACAGGAGCGTCATGCTCTTGTAGAGTCTGATGTCCTGCACGTTGACCTGGCTGGTCTGCTGCCCTCTTTCTCACCCAGTGATTCATCATGCTTTGCCTGTAGTTGGAGAAAACAAGATAATGTTACAAAGACAGACAAAAAAAAGAAAAAAGGCTGAATGTGTTTTTATATTCGATAAATGGCAACAGAGAATATAAAATCATTAGAAATGGTTGAGGTGCTCAGTAATGAATACAAGCATCAGATTTTTTTGCAATAAGGAACACTTAATGGGACAAATCATACATTTATTTATATCACTTCATTATATAAGGCTATCAAATCGTGTGGGGGAAACTGTCTCTAAAACCAGCAGTTTGTGAGGGAACTTATTTATACATATATAGTGCGTGCGTGCGTGTGTGTGTGTGTGTGTGAAATTGTAATTTCCCTTACAATATATATAATAAATATTGTATTATATGAAATCGGGTTTTTTTCCCAGTGTCAGACATTAACTTTCCATCCCATTTAATTTTCTCCAGCCCATTTTATTTTCTAGCACCTTTTAGTTTATCATAACTACCCTGAAAATTAATTATTCATAATTCATTATTATTTTATTTTACTTTGGGCATTTGCTTTGAGCATGCCTTAATAACCACAGGTCATATAAAATGCTGTTTTTACATATTAAAGTTGGTATCATATCTCAATAAATGAATACTTTTAAAAGAACAGGAATGTCCTTGAAACTATCAGTCATTTCTTCTAGAAAAGAATCACAAAACTTCAATATTTTGATTATTTGCCCTAGACAGCAATGTGATTAAAATGGAGATCAAATTGAGGCTTTTACACAAGTTACCTGCTTCTCAGTTTTTGTTTTCTCCAGAGAAAAAAACAAAACCCCTAGTTATCTCTCATTTGTCACATTTTTTATTTTTATTCAGGCGTCCAGCTTCCGGATGCAGAGCTGTGTGTTGTTGCGCTTGCTGGAAAACAGTTTCCAAAAGTAGCTTGCATTTCCTATTGCTATTTTAGTACAGACAATGTGGTTTCCATGGACACTTGCGTGGTGTCCATGCCAACGGCAGGTTTGGAGCAGTGTAAGCGTGTGTGCCCAGGAGGGACTTGCGACAGAGTGTTCCAGGGACAATGCCAACCTTTCTTTACCTCTCCCACCTCTACCAACTTGTGCTTTTCCCACTGTATCTCTATGGAAACGGTCAGGCGAGGACAGTCGCTCAGATTCGATCCAGTCGCCCATAGATGACGGAAGGGTTTGCAGGTACTGTAGCCTATAGGGGAAGCGTTGCTGAGTGGCAGGGTAGGTATAAATGGTTACAAAATGATACACGGGTAATAGAGTGTTTTGTTTGTTTATTCATTGATCTCCATGTTGATTGGAGCCCCGTTGTCTTGAAATCCCCTATAGTGCAGTGGGGCTGCGATAGCACGTTCTTTACACATGCTCCCAACACCTTGCATCTGTCAAGTCTAATCAGGACAAGATAAGTGTGTGTGTGTTTTGTGGAAGTGTCGGTGTGTGTGTGTGTGCACATGTGCCCGTAATCAGTAGAGAGTTATGTAATCATATTTAATTAAGGAATAATTACAGATGCCGCTAAGTGAGAGTGCGACAACTTAACTCTCTCTTAGTCACCCAATAATGCACACACACACACACACACTAATTTTTCTGCATGTTGGGGAATTTCCGACACTCATATTGTTCTTATTTTATGGTATGTTATTTACACACAAGGCCTTAGCTAGTATTTCTAAGTATGAAACCACTATATTTTATCCTAATAATTATTTATTTTTAATTTAGGTTGCAGGACCACAGTGTCATGTGTTGTTGTTCATCTGAGGTTGTATTTACCTAATTCTAAGACCTGCTAACCACCAGATGATTTTTTTTATTATGTCCTTGTTCGTAAAACCGTAGAATTCTTTCACCCAATTAGCTTACGGCCCTGCACACACACACACACACACACACACACACGGCAGTAACACACATCCCACCTTTTTTACATTCCACTCCAGTAGTTCTTCCCCTCAGAGCTTCCTTTTATCTCACAGTTTATTTCTCAAGGACATCTGAACAGGAATAATGCATAGCATGAAAATCTCTGTCATCACTGAAAATAGAGTCAGATATTTTGAATGCTCTACAAAAGTGAATCGTATCCAGCGCAGTGTGCTGCAGTGATCGCAATGAATACATTCTCGTGTTCTCCCAAGCATCAAATCTGCCCTAGTTTCGCCAGCGAACCGTGCTCTCTGGCTAATGCTAGGACACTTTTGCAGGCTAAAGTTCACTCAAGGTTTATCTTGTAGTTTAAGCCGCAGCCAAGTAAGGCTGTTAGGTGTGGGTTACGTCTGTGTTCTAGAAAAGGTTCTCAGACCGTTTAAGGTGCGTGTTTTTGATTAGCTGTTCCCTTGTTTTGGGTTTATATGTAATGGAAAAATTGTGTTTCAGCAGTCAGATGGGCATGTTAATTATTTACCCTGCACTGCACAAAGAGTTATGCAATATGAACTATGACAGACAGATTAAAAATAACTGTCTGGGTCCTACATCACAATCAGAGGCGTTTTTTTCTGAGGAGGCAAAATTCAAATAAAATAAAAAATGCCACAGAATAATTATTTCTTAATATTGACTGAAATAGTATTTATTGTATTAGCAGTGCTCCACAAATCTGAATTAATGGGTCAAACTGGAGAAAATGGACAGACTAATTACAAAGTAAATTATTCGCCCACTCAGACGACATCTTTTTCTGTCAGGTTAACATCAAAATAGACTTTAAATGATGATCTATGAATGAGACTGTTTTAGGGACTTATCTCTGTTATATTAAAGCTGCACCTCCGTGTGCGATCATTATGAAACCCTTGTGTTCACAGAGAATTTGTTGGCCGATGATCCAAAATGAAGATGACCGTTAATAATAATAGCCAAACAACATTTAGTAGTAACAAAATAGAAAGGTCAAAAGAACAGCATTTTTATGAAATAGAATAGAATATTTTATAAGTATTTTTCATTTTGAACCGTAGTGTATATCAATGATCAAATAATTTATTATAATTTTTTTCTTTTTTATCATATATTATTAATGATAATGATAATAATTCATATTAATATTAATATTGCCTCACTCCAAGTATCTAAAAAAGAATACAATTTAAGTGTGCGTGTGTGAGTGTACAGTGGCCCTCAAAACTTTCGACACTTAAAGCCATACTATGACACAACGATTTATGAATGTTATGAATGTCTTATTTTTGCTATTACTTTCAATCAGCTGATTGCAATATCATTTTAATGGAGCTGTGGAGTCAGTTCCCATCAATTTCACACAGATCTGCTCTAGTGATGCTGTGTCCCATTCAATTCGTAAAATCAGAATGTCCAGAATGTGCCTGGGAAAGTACAATAGAGCAGCACTCGAATTCAGACTTCCAACTTGGAAACGTGCATATAATGCATAGACGTTTATACATTTTTAAGCATGTCCAGTTACCTTTTGAGGCTACATACGTGTATTCGAGCATTTTGCGAGAGTTTGAATGTGCTTGCGTGCGTGCGTGCGTGCGTGCTTGCGTGCGTGCGTGCGTGCGTGCTTGCGTGTGTGTGTGTGTTTGTGTGCGTGCGTGCGTGCGTGTGCATGTGTGTGTGTTGGTGAAAAAGAGTTGTGAACCTCAGAGGGATCCTGCGCTATCACACCTCTCCTACTCGCAGTCTGTCAATATATCAGTCTCAAACTCCGTGAACTCATCTCACACACAGAAGCTACTCTACGGATGTGTGTGAGTGTGTGTGAAAGAGGACGATAACACACAAACAGAGCATGGAGGAATTTAAAAGCGGACTGATTCTTGTATTTTTTTCTGGATTGTAGCTTCCCCCCTGCTGAGTGTAACCAGTCTCCCCACCGTGCTGGCTTGAGTGTTTTTATTTCTCTCCTCTTCTGCATCACGCTATCCTTCCGTCACACTCATCCCTTGCTTCTAAGCCAACCCACATTTCCACTCTATCGCTCTCTTTTCATCTCTCTCTGTGTTCTTCTCTCTCAGGGACGGATTCACTAAACAGTTGCGCCTTTTTTGCATCCAGTATTTTAATGCAAAAAAAAGCTGCTTATTCACTAACTATCACAATCATGTTTAACTATTTTGTTGCTTTTTAGTGCAAAGACCTCCTTTATATCTAAATTCAGCACCGATTTTGTGGAAGTTAGTGAATTGGGCGCTCAAACAATGCAGACAGTGTTCGCAAATAAATGGTGCTGTCAGTGGCCGCAATTCAATCTTAGTGAATTCTCCTCTCTGTCTTTTTACTTTAAGACATGGAGACGATAGCATCTTCATATTGAGGGTGTTTGTCATGGTTGTGGGTTCGAGTCGTGGTAACACTACATTGCTCATTGCTTAGATTAGCTGTGTAATTGTTCTACCAGACAGCAAGCAATTTGTATGGTGACTCATCCTCTCTCTCTTTCTCGCCTTCTCTCTTTTCTCTCGTCCTCTCAATCTCTGCATGTCCTCAAGCTGCGTTTAAAGCATGTTATGATAGTTACAGTCTTGACAGGCTCATTAAAGACTCTCATATTCTCAAAAACAAATTATTTTAAAGGAATAGTTCACCCTTAAATTAAAAATGAGCTTTCATCATTTTCTCACCCCCATGTTGTTTCAAACTCATATGACGGACTTTCTTCCATGGAACACAAAGGGATTATTCTGAAGGTTGCGCTGGATCCATTTTCCATGCAGTTACATTGAAGGTCACAAGCTTAAGTAAAGTACCATAAAAGTGGTCTATAAGACTCGTGAGCTGTATTACAACTCTTCTGAAGTCATTTGTTGGCTATGTGAAGAAGAAACAAGCCAAAATCGACGTTGTAATTCACTTCACCTTATAAACCACTGAAACCGGTCATAAGCTTTATTCGGACGGTAATAGTTTACCCCCCACCACCCACATAAAAATTCACAGCTGAATTACCGACCGTTTTTTGACAAATACCAAGGTTGTGTGGTCATTTATTTGCTGTCCAAAAGCCACATATCTAGCTTTAGGCTACTAAAATAAATAAATCTGTTGTAAATCCATTTTGACCACTGCGTGTTAAAAGTAGCCTACTTTTATTTCTGAATTTATTTTACTAGTCGACCCAGTAGATGGGTCAAAACTAAGGGGTTTCATTGACTTATTTCTGCTAAATAATTTACATATTTTTAAAATGTCTATTATCTATTATCCCTTTACAACAAGTCTAAATGTGTTTACGGGATAGTTAACCCAAAAATGGGTGTCAATTTTGTCATTATAAACAACTTGAGGGTGAGTAAGTAGGCTAACAGGGCTCGGCAATAAGGACTGCCCCATGGCCCGGGGCCATTGTGAACGACACTCGTAACAAGTTGACGGAACTGTCACTTGCCCGATCGGGCCAGTGGTGTAGGGGTGTGCGATATCGTCTATGATATTCTAATTGTTGATTTAACGATCTGACATTGTCAAGTATGTCCCTCTCATTACAAAAACCAAACAAATACACACCTATTGAGTGCACGCACACACTACGTGATGTAAATTAGTCTGGGTAGATTAGACTAGAGCGCGTGCACATTACGGCGTGATTTAGTCAATCAAAATGCATTTAGAATGCCCCCAGATTCAAAAATGCCGTTTTTCTCCAAATATCAGCATGATTACAAATGTGACATTGATTTTATACAATGTACAGTTTAATAAAAAATTAAGTTCATATTAAAGGGGTGGTATAAAGTATTTGATGTCCCCAGAGTGTGTATGTGAAGTTTTAGCTCAAAATACTGATATAAATACAGATATTTTTATATAGCATGTTTAAATTGCCACTTTTTGAGGGTGAGCAAAAACGCACCATTTTGTGTCTGTCCCTTTAAATGCAAACGAGCTGCAGCTCACGGAACTGGGGGCGGAGCTTCAACGGCTTGTGTTCTTTAACCTCACAAAGACATGCACTGAAAATTTCCAAAACTTTTAGCCTTTTATGTTCAAACCGGAGTCAGAAAGATGGAGAGACTCAAGAAGAAGTGACAACATATAGAATGCAACAGGATATTTCTGAATGGTTAGTTGATGAATTTATGTTGCTGATGTGGAGTTAACTATCTTTTAGTCATTGAATAGCATATTATGTCATGACAATCTATAAATAGTCTTTCAGGGGCGGGGTTTATGTAAATTCTAGGGTTGGTGATGTCACTAACTCGGGAGGAATGTCGTGTTGTCCATACCAGCCGTTTGTTCTAGTCCTTAAAAAACTATTTGTTTAAAAGCAAATATCTTCCTTTGCTTTAAACTTTGAGCATTGTAACTTTGCAGATGATGTTTATGCTCAAACAGCAACATTACAAACTAACTAAAGGTAGAAAAGTGAAGTGATAATCAACCACCCCTTTAAGTGACTTACATTTTAGAAATCAAATCGCCTGTTTCGTTCTATTCCGCCAACGAAAAATAGTTCCAAACTAAATCCACAGCACTGTTTTGCGTCTCTGAGCAACACACGGCGGTGTATCTTTACTAAATGAATCAGCTTTTCTAACAAATCAGCTGAATCAATTATTCAATGACTCACTCATTAAGACACTAAAAAGCTTCCTTAACGAATGAAGCAGCCGTTTAAATGAATCGGTTGAATCTCAATGACTCACTCATTAACAGTGACTTGCTTCCACCTCCTGGCCGGTTTAATTTGACATTTAAAGTATCTTTTCATTTTTTAAATAATTTCAAATAACAGTATTTAATGTTTTATATGTTCAAAACATTATTTATGCATCTGCTCTTCAGATTAACTTTAATAAAGGTTGATCTAAAGTTATATTACATTAGATTACAATTTCTCCACCTGAAAATCTCCTTGTTTAATCCTACATCAAAAACCTGAAAAGCACCGTTTATTTAATTTATATGTTTGGTCTGTTGTATTTATTTGTGCTATTGCTCGTAATTTGATAATTTTTCCCATTTTATTACTTACTGTTTAAATGAGTTAATCTAGTAGCTTTTTGTGTCATAACCTTATGTATTATGGTTACATGTATCAAAAATAACGAGAACAATACTAGGCTTGTTTTATAGGCGCATTTTCTTTTCTTTTACTTTTTTTTGTTGTGGGGCCAGTTAAAATTTTGGCAGGGCAAGTTAAAATTTTAACCACTGGCCCGACCGGGAGGATTTTTTCTTCTTTTAAGGAAGAAAAAATCATTAGCATTGAGCCCTGAAGTAATGACAAAATATTCATGTTTTGGGTGAACTATTCCTTTAATATATTAAATTATCCAAAATTAAGCACCAGATGACAATTTTTTTTTTTTTTTTTTTTTTTTTTTTTTTCAGCATAAAACTAAATTATGTACACCGTTACCATGATACTGGTTTTCTCATAATGTGATTTAAGTCACATCATCTTACTGTTCTAATGTGTCCATTTCCCTTATAACTTTAGCAGGGGAATGTGCTGCATGGGTCAACAGTGAGATGTGTATATTCTGGAAGCATAATTCATTAATTTGCTGTTTGCTATCCGTCAGTCACCCGGAATAATCCGTCGGGAGGGGCCAGTGCGCTTTCCTCCGCCGAGTGAAAATTGGATTTTGGATGAGCGATCGCGCGGCTTAAACTTCCACCAGCTCGCTGTCTATTAAGTGCACCCCCCACGTCACGCACACACACACACTCACAGCCCAGAACCAATCTGGAGCTGCGACAAACACACAAATATACATCCTCGAGTTTTAAGAGTTACATAAAGCCGAATGCAAACGCACACGTATGCAGTGGCATGGTGCGTGTAGTATTACCTACAGCAATCCTGTGCTTGGGAAAGCTGAACAAACACAGTCAGCATAATCACCAGAGAGAAAGACACGTACACACCTCTGACTCGAAGGAAATGAGCTGGAATTTGGAGCATCATGCCCACATGGGGAGAGGAAGATATGGGGAGAGAGAGGGATGTGGGGAGGATTGATTTTTAGGTGGGGTGGGGGTGGGGGTGGGGTTGGGAGTCAAAAAGAACAGAAACGAGAGAACTGGGGAGACCAAAACAATTCTCGCTGAGATGTTGATGGCGAGATGCTGGAGTTTACTCATCCAATCACGAACGTGTGGGCAGAGAGAGGGAGAGAGTGTGTGCTTCATCAGAGGTGCTTGATGTCACTTAGTAAAAATAACGCTCTGTGTCTGTTTCAGCTCCTCTGACTGAAGAGCCCCCCAGGATTCTGTTTCCCTCTGAAAACAAGCTTCTCGCCATGGATGTGCAGCTCGGTAAGAACAGCTTCCGTGTGTGTGTGTGTGTGTGTGTGTGTGTGTGTGTGTGTGTGTGTTGGGGGGGTTGTTCGCAAAGGCATGTGCTATTTTTGAAAGAACATAGTATGTAATATGTACACTGTGCACAGTATGCAAATTTTCTGAATGCATGGTTACCCGAATGACCTACTGCATTTGTAAAAATATGCAGCATAGAACCAGAGCACATTGCGTGGAATATTGTATCCCATGATGCATTGCACTTGACTTGACCTTTTATTTCCAGGGTGACAAAAGAACTGGAGGCGATATCAATCATGGTTTTTCACGATTTGTCTGGTTGATTCATTTTTTTTGATGGATCTGCCAAAAATTTTGCACAAACCTGGATTACAAATAAACAAAAATAACGATTTGTTTCCGAGATGCTGACTGGAATGCTTGCTGAATTAAACATTCAACCAAATTCAAACAGTTGCGCCATTTTAGCCAAAGTGTTTCTGAATGAAACGCTGCGTCTGCTTGTCACATCACTCACTTCTCAAAATAACCAGGGCATCTTGAGGGGGCACCAGTGACGCATGGTGCTTCTGCTTCTGTCAAGTGCTATACACTTTATCAGTGTACTCTACCATTCAAAAGTTTGGGGCCTGTAATATTTTTTAATTGTTTTGGAAAGAAGTCTCTTATGCACCATGGCTGCATTTATTTGATCAAATATACAGTAAAAATGGTAATATTGCAATTAAAGTGTTAAATAGCAGTTTTCTGTTTTAATATATTTTAAAATGTAATTTATCCCTGTGATGGAAAAGCTAAATGTTCAGCATCATTACTCCTGTTGTCAGTGTCACATGATCCTTCAGAAATCATTCTAATATGCTCAAGAAACATTTCTTATTTTTTAAATTATTCTTAACATTTCTTATTATTACATGTTAAAAACATTTGTGCTGCTTAAAGGTTTTGAGGAAACAGTGTTACAATTCTTTTTAGGATTTTTTGATGAATGTAAAGATTAAAAGAACAGCATTTATTTTAAATAGAAATACAGATATTGTAACATTACAAATGTATTTTCTGTCACTTTTAAGCATCCTTGCTAAATTAAAGTATTAATTTATTTCACACAAAAAAACTCACTGACCCCAAACATTTAAATGGTAGTGTATATAATGCATAGTTTGATATATACTATTTTTACAAAATCAGTTTGCATCAAATAATGTTTTGTTTGGCACATTGTCACAATGCAGAAAGCTGGCAGTATATTGAATACTACCTTAAAAATGTTTGTGAACACTTTCTACTGATCATGGCAGCAGTTAATTAATTAAATAATTATGAAATTATCTAGAAGAGCGTTATAACCAGGCACATATCCAGGTGTTTGGTGCAGTTGAGTGCATTTTTGGCATTTAAAAAAAAAAGCGAGTTGCTCTACAGTCCCAGCAAAATAACCCTTAATTGCTGTTCTCTGCTGCACCCTTCACAACTTGAACTCAATTTTTGCTGATGGAAATGTGCACAGGACAATTGAAGTGATGCTACTGAATCAGGTGCCAAAGCAATAGCAGAAAGTGCATGCAAATAGTGGGGCACAATTCATTTTTAATCCATGAATTTTCCATTTAATGTGGTGTGCTGTTTCCACATACTATCATTTTTAAATAGGCTACTGTCAGTATGCAATATACTGCGGAGTAAGCCGTACAGACAGTAGAATTCCATTCCCAACACAGCCGGTGAGGTTTTTGTATTTGCATTGTGTTTGTGCAAGCAATTGTGTAAGTAAAACTGAGAGAGATTGTAATGGATTTACTCACAAAAACACAAGCAAAACAATTTCAACAAATGTGTGATCTGTTTCTGTTATTGAAAAGACGTCAAACTGTTACTAAAGGAGACTCATCGAGAATGTTTAAACTCATGCCATGCACAGTTATGCACTGTGTGTGTGTGTGTGTGTGTGTGTGTGTGTGTGTGTGTGTGTGTGTGTGTGTGTGTGTGTGTGTGTGTGTGTGTGTTGACGTTTGAGAATGGAGTTCCCCTGCTAGACAGATAGCTGCTATAGTCAGCATTATGATGCTATGTTGTTTACGCTCTGAATGGAAGTCGTTCTCATAAATGCAAATCCTCTATGCTAATTATCTGCTGTTGTCTCCCAACAATAGCCGCTCCATATGGTGCCGAAACATTCACTGGGCCTTCTTTTGAATTTCACTATATGTGTGTGTGTTGATCCGAGCTCCTTGTGCATGTTAACACACGCATACCATCCGTTTTAATATATGTAATGGACAGAGATTTGCTTGTACGCGCATGTGCGCTAGTCTGTTAGCGTGTGCATTGAACTGAACTGTGTGTGTGTGTGTGTGGTGGATGGAGCCGCGTCTGTCTGTTTGGCGTAGGCTCTGGATCCAGGCATGTTGGAAACAGGAGCAGATTGGAACATATTGTGGCAGAGCTGACCATGTTCTGCCTTCAGAATGAGCAGAGAGAGCAGGACACCACTCATCGACTGGAGACACACTGACCACATGATGAGTAATTTTGAGGCTTAGACGTGTGTGCATTGTGGGCAGCTTAGCAGTATAATAGAAACCATCTGAGTCGAACTTTGTCGTGTTGTGATTGTGAATGTTGTTGTTTTTGAAACCGTTCAGTTTCATCTCTCTCTTTTCTCAGCTCAATTTCGATTCAATTGAAATCTACATTTTCTATATCCTTTGTTGCATTATGGGAACTTTTAGAAATTTTCATTTAAATAGTTACAGTTGTAGTAAATTGTACAGTTGTAGTTGTAATTAATATTAAATCATTGTTCAGTCAATTTTAATGTCGTCTTGGACTTGTAATGACACCTAGTGGCGAGGATGTCGCATCACGCGAAGGTTTTCAGTTACCGATGTATGCACTTTTTTTCAGTCAGCCACGATTAATTTATTCTATAAGCGAAAGTATACAATAATTTGAATATAACATATTTTTTTACGCTGATCATGTGATTTCAACAAGGGCGTCAGAGACTTCAGTGTAAACGGCCACTGCTGTGATTGGCTAACATCTTGCATATGAAATAAGTATTAGCTACATGTCGAACTCTTTCGAAAACGTTTACTATTTTTTGATGGAGAAAAGTGTTGATTACAGCATTATATTTCGATTTACTCCTGTTGCATGAAAGGTTGCAGCGATGAGCATTGTAGACGATGACAGACTGTCTGTTGAGCGGCTCGATTTCTGCACTCAGTCACGAATGATTTCATCATAACTAACAGTTCAAACATGATGTAAATATATGAGTGTAGACAGCATCATTGATTATAACAGGAGTTTTAGCCAGAGATTTACTGATACATAAATGGCAATAAATTATTTTTGGACAAAGAACGACTTACTTGAACCATTAGTTATCAGAAAACACTACCCAGACTAGGCATTAGAAGTAACACGGTAACTTACATGTTATGGCATTACTGTCGAGTCCATAGCTTACAGTAAAAGGCTGTTAGCAAAGCCTGCGCTAAAATTGCTTATTACCAAAAAATCCACAGTGAAATTTACTAAACAAAAACAAAAATCCAGTGATCCAGTATCTCTCCTCTCATCTCATTAACGTGTCAGTGGGCGGGGCCAAAGATGTGATGATGTAGAAGTAGGCATTGGTTTTCTTCTGCAGAGGCGGTCTTTCGTCGCACTATTACATCATAATGTGACAAAATCCGAAACAAGTCATTTTCAGAGCTTGTTTTCAATAAAAGCTGTTTTTGGACGAAAAAAGTAGGTTTTGAAACGTACAGGATGTTTTCACAGTACAATGACCTCTTTCATGTCAAAACATCAAGGAAAATGTTATTTCTCAATTCATGACCCCTTTAAAACGAACCAGTAAATACATACTCAGAATCTCAAATGTGTGGCGTACAGATGTAAGGTGCAGGTGACATCTAATGAAAGAAATTTAGTGACAGATGGAAATGAGAGAGAGCGATTTTCAAGGAAAGAAGAGTATTAAAGAGCGAGTGAGGAGGTTCTGGGAGATGGAGACAGAATTCTGAGCTGGTGGAAGAATATTTAATGCTTTTAGAACGTTTCATGAGGGAATCACTCCTCGCTGAGCACTTCCTGCAGAAATCTTATTGGACACGCACAAATACAGACACACACACACACATGCAAACTTACACACACAGTTTTATAAGTATATTGCAGGTAAGAGGATATTGCTGGTCTAATACTAGTTATTTCCAGCATTTGTTGATGCCACTGTGTAATACTATGTGATATGTATGATGTATATGGCCATTACTTTGCTATAAACATGCTTATTATGAGAGATGAGCTATCGAAATCATTTTTCATGCTCCCTGCCATAGACGCGGAACAGATGATGATGTGAGATGATGGGATGATGGGATGATGAGTGAAGGATAGAGAGAGACGGATAGAGTGTGCTGTGTGTGAAACCATCACATCCAACATTATTAATGACAACAGGAGTACTCACACACACCTATGTGTGCGCACACACACAAAAGCAAAACTCCAAAATCGCAAACAAACGAAGAAAGGGGGGGAAACCGAGACCGAAAGAGACTGGGCTGATTCACATTTAACATGGAAAGAGGGGAAAAAAGGTGACCTTTCTTCCTCTCTCTTTGCAGTCAGCCAAGCTGAACAGATATAAAGGAACAAATACAGGAAAGACTTAAATATCTGTCTGTGTTTTATACATTGCTTTGGACTGATGAGAGTTTATCTTAACCCTCATGTTCTGTTTGGGGTCCCTAGGGCTCGACAAATGTACCAATAAACATTGAAGTATCAGGGTGAAACACCATTGCTTGTTCTAATCTTATGAGATCTGATTATAAACAAAATTTCAGCTTGATAACATGCATCAACCGTCTTTTATGAAAAATTGCTTCATTACTTTTGTTTGGAGTCTCAGAGAACCCAGATACAAACCATTAATAAATGCAATGAATTTTCACATGCTAACATTTTTGTTTTTACTGGTGTACACTCCTGTCAGTTGTTTATTTGAATTCTTTCATTCTATTTTTTCAAAAATGTTTTTAAAGAGGTCAAATCGACATTGAAACAATTTGCTAAATACATTTCTGGAAAAAGTGTAGGGAAAAAAGCTTTTTATATATGTGTGTACTGGGTTGAGATTAGGGTAGACTTATTGAATTGTTAATTTTATAACTACTACTATTATTGATGGTTATGGGTCAATGACATGACATGCATATTTTGTCCAAGTTCATGATTTCCTTTTAATATAATTTGATAAAATGACGTATCACTTATTCTATAACTTAACCTATTTAGTTTGAATTCATTTTCAGTACATTCAAATAATAAATATTATTTTAGGTACCAATTTTTTTATTTTAAAACCCCAAAATGCCAGGCGGAGCAACCATCCGCATAAATGAACCGGCTAAAAAGACTATTTAATAATAGGACATTTCTTTTTTTTTTTTTTATAAATAACAGTAGTTCTAAAGTTGTTGAGATAATTAAAAAACTTTTATCTGGGAATTTGTATATTCCTAAATGTCAGAATGGCACAAATGCAAACATGGGTATTTTTTTATGAATTGACAAAGTAATAACAATAAGATAATGCAGCATCCAAAGGACCCCAATTGACTCTTGTGGCAAAGAGAAAAGGTTTGTAGATCTCTCTCAAATTCTGATCAAAATAGATACTTTCAAGTGTGGGTAGTAGGTTGGTACACTTAAATAATTTGTTATATGTAATTTAAAAAAAATCCAGTATTCAGCATATTCCCTGTCAACTATGTAAATTCTTGATTTAAACGAACAAATAGAGACCCCGACATGACTGTAAAGCTTTTTGGGTGTACAGTACATATGAAAAGCGCAATATAAATGCCTCATTCATTCATTCAAATAATAGGTAAAAGTGAACAAATGGCTGAAAAAGATTGTGAATCGTTATTGTATTGAATGCATTTACTGGTATAATTGTATGATTATTTTTCTGTATTTAAAAGTCAAATAAGATGCTAAAGATACTAAATCAGCCACTAGAATACAATAATTATGAATTAATATGAATAAAATAAAAATGTGTTAGGCACTGACACTGTAAATGTTACTTTACTAACATGTCACAATCAAATTATATAGAATGTATATATTTAAATAATATATATATTTGTTTAAAAACATTGTTCCTGACTCAAAAATATGCATTACATCAATTTTGAAAGGATTTTTAAAATCTACCCTTTTTTAAGATTTATTTGTCATTAACCCTTATTTATGTGAGTCATGGGGTTTTTTTGTGTAAAAAAAAAACTTAATTTCAAATGAACATGAGGGTTAACTAAACATAATTTAACTTGATTTAAATGTATTCGCTGTGTGCCTTTGCTTTGCTTCCTCACAGATGGCACAAAACACACACAGAGAAACACAGACGTACGTTAACGCAGAAGTGGGGAGGATTTGTGCAGAGGTATTCAGAGAACTCTTCTTAATATTAATCACCCTTGCCCAAAATAATACAGTTGTTGCTTAGCAACCATCGGGAGATGAGGGCATTTCTCTAAATAAACATCTAAATTTATTATTGGGTAAGATTGGCCACTGATATCCTTAAAGGAACAGTACAAAAGCAGTGAATATGTGCAAAAGCTGTTTCTCTGCTGTTAGGATGTTGGGCTAAATAGCCTGGAACCAGATTTTGTGGTTTACAAGCCCATTTTCAGCTATCTGGCCACAGCTGTGGATTAAATGATGAATTAAATGATTATTTTTGTGCCATTTCTTGTTAATTTAAATCTAATCTTTGTTTAATAAACATTTGTATGTAATGCGCAGTAGGCAAATGAGGGATCGTAACAGCCAATGAGCAGCAGCGTAGTTATCCGCTTCACATTTTTGAGCACATACATTTTCAGCTTAATTTGAGGAAGAGAGAGAGAGCGAGCACAAAAGAGGAATGACTTGACCGAGAAGTCGCGTTATCTCTATTCTGAAGTGTTCAGTCCAATCCAGAGTCCTTTGTCACACATTTTTGGCCCACAAGGCCATGGTTTCTAATCATGCGTATGACCCTGATAGAGCCGCCATGACCTTTCATGCACTACCAATTTTTGGTATGCCCTTTTAAAGGAGAGTTCACCCAAAATTCTGTGATCATTAACTGACCCTCCATGTCATTCCAAACCCATATGTCTTTCATTCCGAGAGATTTAGCTTAATATCTGAGAAAAATGTTTCAAATTACAATTAGGAAGAAAGCTGTAGGACCTGAAGGATGTAGTGCAAGTCTATTTGCAAGGAATTTAGCAAAGTTTGCCCCAATGTGATCCATGTCAGTTGGCTAATAAGCAGGGCTTTTACTAACTGAAATCGCATTGTTATAGGAATGTAATGAATAATTGTGTTTTATTTCAGTGTAATGTATATTTCATATTGTAACTGTAAGGTGTTACGTTAGGATTTGGGTGTATGAATTTATTTAAAGTGCCCCTATTGTGCTATTTCAAAGGTTCTTAATGTTGTTATGGAGGTCTCCTGCAATAGGTTTGCAAGCATCGAATTCAGCCGCTCTAAACCCCTCCTTTCCGAGAGCTTCCTCTGCTCTGAGTGGTCAGACGGCTCAGTCTGTTGTGATTGGTCTACTGCTTACAGGGCGTGTCAGAAACAAAACGGCCATTACCATAACTGAATTTCAGCTCCGGAGGCTTCTTCAGAGCTTGTATAAACAGTAACAATGGCGTCGGTTTTACCATATCATATCCAGTCCTTCATTCTTTGGAAGTGCGAAAACAGCATCTTCTAGTTGTTACAAACCCGTAGATATGTTACAGAAGAGAAACTTGAATGGTTTACGATTCTTTCTTATAGGAGACAATAACTTTATTTGAGTGCACTTTGATGCATGAAATGTAATATTCGGGGGGAAAGTATAATTGGGGCACTTAAATTTTTTTATAATTGTGAGCTGATAAGCAAGATACATTTCTTACTTAGTCTGACAAATTGCAGTCTTGTGTTGGTTTTAATTGGTTATTTTGTTTTATTTATTTATTTGTTTGTTAGTAATAATAACTAATAATTAAATTTGCCATTGTTTGTGAGGTTCATAGCATTGAATCCTGTATATTTCACTTTGTGTTTGGGTAATTTCCAGTTTCAGAATCATTCTGGTCAGACGGAGAGAAATAAATGCTGGTTGGTCATATATGTCGTCTCTAGACAATATCTTCCTTTCTAAGTGGGCTGGTCCTGTCCAGAATAACAGCAAAATGGACACAGGTTTTATGTAGATAGTCAAAAGTCTCTCATGTGGCCGAGGAGAAAATGGCATGGGTGTTTGAGGCATTCATAACCAATCATTCAGTTCTTGCACACAACAAATACAGAGTCATTTCACTTTCTACTTGAATCTGTCTCTGCACCTCTCTTTGATTCTTAACCCTTGACACAATATCCTCTGCGTCTCTCTATATTGTTTGATCTCTGTCCTTCACTTTAATAAGAAGAAATCCTTTCATCTGACATTCCACAACACCCGGCCTACCTTCTGCTGAGGTTTAGTTTCAGGCGTAGCTTAAACCATACATAAACCTCCTGTCAGTCTGTTAACAGACTCTTACTCACCTGCATTCAGAAAAGAGGAGTATTAAACACAAACACATTCACACACACTTGCACGTGTCAAACACAGAGCATTTCACAGTCAGTCATCTACAAACTGTTAGGAGTTACACATACTTGAACAAACTGTCATTTTTATTTATTTTCCCAGCTTGAGCTCGAAGAATAATCAGATCAAATCATATTTGCAGCCCAAAAAAACACCTCATTTGTGTCCATCCTGGCAGTTTGTCAGATATCCAGGGTTTATTATCTTTCCTTTTGGGGATTTGAGCGCACAGACCTCATTGCTGGCTCTTAGAAGCTGAAAGAAACTGAAGAGAATGTGAATCCTATTAAATACAAATAGTAAAAGATACAGTACCTTTAAAAGAATAGTTAACCCAACAATCACTTACAATGTCATTCCAAACCTCTCTATATCTATTTCTGAAAGGTCATGTGACACTGAAGACTGCAGTAATGGCTTTGCCATAATAGGAATAAATTACATTTTAAACTAGAAAACAGTTATTTTAGATTGTTGATATTACTGTATTGGTTTTTTTTTCAATGCAGCCCTGGTGAGCATAAGAGACTTCTTTCCCAAACATTAAAAAGTATTACCCGCTTATGAATGGTATATATGTGTATAATATATATATAAAAAAAAAATTTGTCAGAATATATGGCTACTTTTGCTAACCAGCCAAACCTTGAACCTTGTTTAAAGGCAAACTGAATTGGTTCTCACATTTGAATATTGAATTGACTATCCTATTGACTCCTCAGTCCATCCTAATGTGATTTAATCTCCAAAACTGCCTACCACAGTTAATCAGCCTTGTGCTATAGTCACATACCAACAGGAAGTCATGTGACGCGTGCGATTTCCACACATGATCTCCCAGGGGTCTGACGGAGTTTGATCCCGCTGTCAGCGGAAGAAAGCTGTACAGCGAGAGAGAGAGAGAGAGAGAGAGAGAATGCTGAGAGAGAAGAATAGAAGCAGTGGGTTGAATACGTAAGGGCCTGCTGACGTGTTGATATATCTGGATTTAGATTTATTTGGAGATTGAAACAGATCCTCTGGAGAAATGCCGCCTGTGTGAGGGGGAGGGGACACATATGTGTCAGTGTGTGTGCTTTTGGACCATTTTAAACCCTCTAGAATAGTTAGTGCTGAAATCGAATGTGTGTGTGAGTCTGTGATTTATAATAGAAAACTTTTTCTTTGTTCACGAATCTCCCTTTACAATTCAAATGTGCTCACAGCTCTAAAAAATGGATTAAACTGCACTAATTGTCTTTTCTCTCTCATTTGCACACTCTTTCAGTGTCAGACACACACGCTGTAACATCGGTGAGAGAGGTGCTGAGGCAGGGTCTCTATTATGACATCAGAAAGAAAGGATGAGAGGAGGACTGGGAGTATGAAAGGATCTGCGGAGGAGTACCTGTTCACAAAGCCCTATTCTATACAGATAATTAAAGTCTTACATGTCCCCGTTGGGTTGCACTGCTGAGGAACAAATCAGCTGAAGAATTGGAGGAGGGGAGAAAAAAGATGGATACAAAGAAATCTGTGCATTCAGTCTGCTAAACTAAAGCAGCAGTGCAGTGAGATTTATTCTTTAAGTGAAGTGAATTCTCAGTGAAGGTCATAATGTTGACGTAGGTCTCTATTCGTTCATTCATGGGTGTGTGTGTGTGTGTGTGTGTGTGTGTGTGTGTGTGTGTGTGTGTGTGTGTGTGTGTGTGTGTGTGTGTGTGTGTGTGTGTGTGGGTGTGTGTGTGTGTGTGTGTGTGTGTGTGTGTGTGTGTGTGTGTGTGTGTGTGTGTGTGTGTGTGTGTGTGTGTGTGTGTGCAAAGGAATGCTTGGTCAGTGTTTCGGCTGTGTTGGTAAATGGAGCGAAACACCGCAAGCTAACAGCTCAGTACACTTGCCTTTCATTCAAACACACTCAAAACAGCAAAATGGCCCTGGATAGAGCTTAGAGCTCTCTCTGGTGGCAGACCTTATTAAACATCAGCTTTTTCTAGCGGCTTCCTAAATGATGTGTTGAAATTACTCAATTATTCCATATCTGTTGTGCGTTATCCCCTGATTAGGAGGCAGACGAGATTGTGGCGATAACAGAGGAGACAACAATTTCTAAAGGAAATACCAGAGCTTGCAAATTAATATTGTTAAAGTATTAGTTAAGCTTGGGTTTACACATACATAGTTATGTTGCACCAGAGCCGCTTTGCTGTTGTCATGGCAATCAGCACATACACTGCTGTACACGAGAATAAACACACAACGCATGATTAGACCAATGAGAATTCTCTATGCAAATAGATGTAAGAAAGAACTCCTAAAAAATGTGTATCTCAGTTTCAGCAGCACTTCTGTTTTCAACATTGAATATTGTAGGAAATATTTCTTGAGCACCAAATGTGACTCGGAAGACTATAGTAATGATGCTGAAAATTCAGCTTTGGCATCACAGGAATAGATTATATTTTAGAATATATTTAAATAGAAAACAGTTATAAGCTGTAATCATATTTTACAATATTGCTGTTTTTACTGTATTTTTGATCAAATAAATGCAGCCTTGGTGAGCATAAGAGTAAAAAAAATTTTAGAAAATCTTACCAACCCCATTACTTTGAACGATAGTGTAGATAACTGTTTACATAACAGTTTGGGCTAAAGATATTGCACAAAATATATAGAAAGAAGAAAAACAACAAAACATAGCATTTGAGGAATTTCAAAGGAATATCTCTGCCTTAGAAGCATTGATTCATAATACCTAGAAAAGTTGTTTCCTGAGAGTAAAAAAAAAATGCTTTAAAAATCCTTGACATTTATAGAGCATTATGGGTTTGAGAGAAAGATACAAAACCAAAAAAAAACTTGAGAGACCAAAAAGTTTCAATGGACGTCTGTCAGATTTTTCAGCATCCATGAAAAAAAGTCAGGTTGATCAGTTAGACTAAAAGATAGTACAGTCAGACAGACAGATGGACTGCTTTGAGTCATTAAAAAAACTAACTAAACATAAGGTTTGTGCAATAACAGTATTTCAATTGTATGCAGTTGCTGGTGTTCTGAGTGGTTGTTAGTTTGTTTCTTTGTGGTTGTGGGTGGTTGCTTGGGTGTTTCAGTGTGTGCAGTCCCATACAGGGGCTGCTCCTAATCCAGGATCTTGTCATTTTGAGACTGGAGCACTGCAGTGCTGTTTTGGCCAGCCTTCAATCTAGCTCAATTAAGCCTGCGCGATTTAAGAAGACGCCAATGTATCTGGTCATTAACAGACCGGAGAGGGCCGACGTCTCGCCCCTCTCGGTCTTGCTCCACTGACATCCTAATCAAATTCAAATCTCTTTTCTCTGCTCTTTTGCAGTTATACTTCTGCTCTAGCTTTTGTTTACTCTTATTGTGGCACCGCTAATGTCGCTGGCTCCTGAATGATAAATAGCTTGTGTTTTCCCTTATTTGAAAGTCGCTTTGGATAAAAGCGTCTGCTAAATGATTAAATGTAAATGTAATTGATTCAAAGGTCTGAAACTGTGAATGTCTAAACATTAGCATTCCAGAAATGTAATTTGTGTTTATTATTATATGTCAACAACACATCAAATCCAGTATCAGTTCAATTTCTGTGACGTGATGTCATTCACAGTGTGCGTGTATGGTGCTGTTTTACACACTCATGGTCTCAGTATCTCTTTGATCAGATGCTCTGCATGTGCTTCACATCCTGGTGAGAGACAGACACTATTTCTGGGTTGTTTTGGGGGCCTGGAGCAAGATTTTCCCTGGTGCTGGGCCTTATTCGTTGCTAGTCTACAGACATGCCTAATTAACGTCATACAACTGACAAACATCACAACCTTAAGGCGGAAATACCACCTCAACCACAACTAAAGAAGGATAGAAATAGCACTTCAAACCACTGAGGATAAACATGTTCATAAAGTAATAAATAAACTCACTGTTTTGGAGGATTGTAGTTCTCAGTTTTGTGTTTTAATTTTTAATGCAATGCTGATATTTTCTTTTCTATAACCCCCCCCCGACACACACACACACACACATAAAAATTAGCTTGAGATCAAACAATAATTTCCCAATCCCTTAGGGTTCGCAGACCCCCATTAAAGACTCATGCTTTACAAGTATCTCACTGATACTGAAGCTTTGAAAGTGTTTAAAAGTAAACTTAAAGAAATTCAATTAAAAGTGAAAGGGGGAATAAGTACATTTTATATGCTATCTGAAGGAAATACTGTACATCAATCATTTGTACACTATGTAAATACTTTAAAAAAGAGCTCTTCAACCTTTTTTAAGACCGGATGGATAGAGACAGAACAGGAACCCACTGTTACACATTGTAGTGTAGCATTTTAACTGGCTTATGATCATTTAAAATGATCAATTATAAGATTGAAGCATATTTTGTATAACACTTTTTCACACACACTGTAACGGTCACTTTGTGCTTTTATTGTAATCTGAGGAAAGGAAAACTGCGCATGTGCGTAGAGTGTCAGATTTGACAGGTGAGGAGAAGAGATAACCGCTCTACCGACCTTTTTATTCTTTCTTTTATTTCCTTTTATATTTGTGACCAGAGTTGGATGTTTTGTATACTTTTTCTCACTCGATCCCCATGTATGCGGACGGGAAAATACGCCATCATCTCTCGTGCTGCATCTTTTCCTCCGACACCTATTGTTTTTCTCTCTGGGCAACATCTCAACTTTGCGTTACAACACACAAAAAAGTGTGTGATCAATAATTGGCACACTCCTAAGGTTCACCCCCTGTTAAAGAGTCTTGTTTTAGCAGAATAAATGTAATGCTTTAAAAGCACAGTTCACCCAAAAATGGAAATTCCATCATAATGTCATTCCAAACCTGTATGACTCACTTGCTTCTGTGGAAAATAAAAGAAGATATTCTGAGAAACCAAACAGTTTGGTTCTCATGTGTCAATTGCATGAAAAAAAAAAAATACAATGGAAGTCAATTGGAACTGAAACGGTTTGATTGCCAACATTCTTCATAGCATGCTTTCTTTCTTTTCTTCAAAAGAACGAAATGCATGCAGGTTTGGAACATAATTGTGAGTAAATGTTGACAGAAGTTTAATTTTTGGGTGAACAACTATCCCTTTCAGGGTGTTTAAAAGAAATCTTATAGAAATTAAATTCGAAGAACTGAAAATAAACTGCATTTTATATGCTCTCAGTAGGAAATAGTATACTACATGATTTTCTGTCTTTTTTTAAAGCACACTGGTGAGTCTCATTAACCTACAATATGCCATTGTGAGCTTGTCAGCTGCCATTGATTACATGGAGACCCCCTAGTGGCCGGTGCAGGGAAATTGTCTCTGGCTTCACAAACACAGTATGGGCCCTACATTTTCTTACATAAGACAACAATCCCTGGGCAGAGAAACGATTGAATACAGAAAACAGAAGTTTGGTATCAATGTGTAATCACAAACCTCGCTTCCCCCTGCAGGAAGCATGCTGAACCTGACGTGCCGAGCCTTCTTCGGGTACAGTGGGGACATCAGTCCACTTGTTTACTGGATGAAAGGAGAGAAGTTCATTGAGGACATGGACCAGAGTCGCATTCGAGAGAGTGAAATCAAGTAAGGAGGAACACAATGGAAGCGAGAGTAAACATGTTTTGCTACAAAAAAAAATCCTTAATAAAAAAGGCCATGTCCTGAATTGAGGATGTCTCACTGAAAAGCATGTGCAAACAGGAGAATTGCAAGAATATTGCGCATTAGGTGTATAGAAGCAGCTTAGACTTATAGTTTTTTTTAATCAATATAAAATATTTTAACATTTATATTTACAGTTTGTGATGGTTTAGCTGGTGGGTCATTTTATTCTGGCTATTTATTAACAAAAATACAATTTTGGCCATACTTTTGAGTTCAGTGTAAAATACCATGGTAAAAGAATAAGGTTATAATTCAGTACCATGGTATATATCAAAGTTCCAATGTATTACTATTACTGTTCCACCTCACGGATTTGTAATGGAATTCAAGAAACAGTTGCTTTTAAAACTAGCTTCCACTGTGAAATCGCTTATTCAATACGATAGATGGTGCACCGTAAAGCACACTTTAAATGTTCACTGAGATGTCGACAGTACATTTTCAATTACTGATATCACAAGCTTGTATATGAGCCTATTTATATCTAGCAGGGGTGGTCGCTGTGATGACACACTATTATTAATTCCCCTGTCTGAAAGAGAGCTGGATCAGAGCGGCTCTGAATACATCCTAATAACACAGCAAAATGTATCGCGCACCATGCGCCGAATGCATTTGCATTTACATGCAGTTAAGGAGCAGCGATGTCAGCATCTTTTAAATGAAATTTCAGTTTCAAATGATTCAGCCAGGACAAACAAGAGACTGAATGTTTTGTTATAATTAAATGAGAGCCCCATTTGTTGAGTGCCGACCAAACCCAAAGCCCTTCCTCCCAAAATGTCTAATCTCAACAAGCTGCTCAGTCTAAAATTTATCCCCAAAATCCTCTGTTAAAAGGGGCTAATTAAAAAAACTTTGATTCCACAGCCCATGGTGAACAATGGCTCATTGTTTCGTTCTCTCCACCAGGACCGTCAGAGAACACCTGGGTGAACAGGAAGTGTCCATTACTCTGACCATAGACTCACTGGAGGAGGTAGATCTGGGTAATTATTCCTGTTATGCGGAAAACGGCAATGGGAGACGACAAGCCAACGTACAGATTGGGAAACGAGGTAACACATTCAACTGTAACACACATGAACCCAATCGACTGAGTCATACCAGCTGCTTCTCGGTTAAAGGAACAGTTCACTCCTAATGAAACTTCTGTCATTTACTCACTCTTATGCTGTTTGTATGACTTTCAAGAGATGTTTTGAAGAATGTTAAGGCTGATCTTCTTCAGCAGACATTGACCAGGGGCTGTCATATTAAAAAAAAACACCATAATAAAATAAATAAACATCACTCCAGTCTTGAGTGTCACATGCTCCTTCAGAACTTATTCTAATATGCTGATTTGGTGCACAAGAAAGATTTCTTATCAAAACAGTTGGCCTGCCTGAAAATGCTGAAGGTATCTACCCGGACTTGTTTCTTTAGTCATGGCTGCCGAAGTTCCTCGGTTTGAAACCAAATTGGGTCTGGTTAAATTGGAGGGAGCTCATCAAATCTCTGTACTGAACACTGATGGCATTGGTCGACTCTGTCCGCTTATTGTTCGGTTCCAACTTTCGGGGGAAAAAAACAGGTGTTGGTTGCCAGTAGACGTGCGGTGCAAAAAGTGGACCTGATGTTTTAGAACAGAATCTCGTTTTATCAAGATTTCTTGAACGAGTTCTCCACAGTACGGCAAAAGATACAGTAGATGGGAGCCCAGCTCAGCCACAATTGCGGGTGATCATCGGTAAAGTTACCAAATTCTGCGAGTCCTTTGATTGGTGAGGATTAAAAATCACATTCTGGGGGGCACCACAATACGACCTAAAGAGTCGTATAAGTGAATGAATGAATATTGAACAACATATTATTGAAAATTATAACATATTTGTTCTATCAAATAAAATCAGTATTTTGACAGACTCTAGTCACCTACTGTGACCATACTTTTGTGCATGTAAATAAAAAAGAGCAGCTTGGGCATTCTTCAAAGCCACGCCTTTTTTGTCCCATAGAAGCAAATTCATACAGGTTTGGAATGACATGAGGGTGAGTAAATGATGACAGGATTTTCATTTTTGGGTAAACTATCCCTTTAATGTGCTGTGGGATTTCTTTACATAAACAGCACAGCATGTTCCTGTGTCTCCCTCCTCTTCTCTGTCTGTCTCTTTCTTTCTCTCCTTTAGGGAAATGCATCAGCATCTAAAATTCACTCTCTTTTAAAGAGAGCTACTTTGAAGGCTTCCTATCTTCTCTTTTAATGGCAGTTCAGAGGAGGAGACAGCTTCAGCAGTTCACACACATTCTCTCCCTCTCAGCCCAACTCAAAACCCATTCAACTGTTCTCACACACACACAAATGAAAAAACACACACTCACTCTCTCTCTCTCTCTCCTCTCTCTCTCTCTCTCTCTCTCTCTCTCTCTCTCTCTCTCTCTCTTTCAACTCATCTTAGCTGTACACACATTTCTGCAGATAATCTCAAAGCCACACACACACACAAACCAAATCTTCCATATGCACCCCCTCTCTCTCCTTCAGCTCATTGCTGAGCACACAAACAAACATGCTTTCACAATCTTTCAGCTTCTCTGAAGCATCTGAGTATATCTTGCGTATTTTCCTCCATTAGCTGTAGCGCAGAGGAGCTTTGAACAATATGAACATCATTAGCACTTAATCATTCTGAAGTCATTTTGCATTTCTCACCCCTCGTGTATGTCCTTAACGCAGCATGAATTTCCGTGCTGGTCCAGGCTGGTTTGGTGCTGATCTGACTGGTAGATTTGCTTGAGAAGCTAATTGTCAAAGGAAGACTTGCCGGTTTGGCTCGCCAAGAAGCCTGATGACAGCAAACCTAGAATCCTATGCTAGGGATCAGGGACCATATTGCTCAAAATTACTTAAGTCTTAAATTAGATTTGAATCTTCCAACTGATATTGCCATGGTTACAAAACAGATGAACTAGTATTATATACTTGGAATGTTTCTGTAATAGAATGTTCAGTAAGTAAAACTCCCGTTCATTTTCACCACTGGGGAATTAAACTTAAACCTTCAAAGACAGATCTACTGTAAGCTGCGAGGTTGTTAATTGATGGTATATGTTTTTGTTTGAGCCACCAGCCAGCATTCAACTAACAGCGGAATTCCTAGGGAAAAAAGTCCTAGTGAACTTACTTACCCATGATTCTGCAGAGAATCTCCACCAATCTCATTTTTAATTCGATTTTCATTCACAATGCTTCATGGAATTGTAGTTCTACCAGAAAGACTCAGCAGGCAAGAGAACATATGAATAAGATTTATTTAACAGTTGTATGCAAATTAGTATCAAATAGACCCCGTCCGAAGTCCAAATCCGGAGGGTAACGGAAACTTGCAGTCCCTGCCTGAAGATGAAGGCAGGGGTGGAGCCTACACCCGATGGATGGACAGGGACTGACCTGGTGGTGGTGGGGAGGGATGGGGGTAACCGCTGGCATCAGTATCTGCCAATGTCCAGATGTCGAGTGATGATTGGCTAGATCTGTGGGTAATGAATGACGTGAAGTCCTGTACCTGTCTTTTTGTTCGATTTTCATATACTTTTTTGTTCAAATCAAAGTTTATAATGTGATTCCTCAAAGCTCATAGCTAGTTGGTTTGGTTAATGGCTTATTACTCTTAAACGAAGACTTTTTATATATATATGTGGGAAAAATACTTCTGGAACCAAGGCTGCTAAAAAAAGTGTATGGGCACTGCTCTCTACAGCATTTATTTAAATAAATAAAAAACAGAGGGGCCATTATATGAGATGACTATGTAACAATACCATGTTTATTGGACACAAATATGATGGCAATGCCATTGTTTTCTTTGATTTGTAGTATGTGGAATTGCTGCTAATCCCAGTGCTCATGCTACCGGTACAGGCTGGAGAGTTTAAATACATGATATGCTAATGTTAATGTGTTCTAGCATGAGTTGTCAGCTTATATAACTTTATTTTGTCTCTCTTTTGATTTTGTGTCTCTCAGTGGAGCTGATGTACACTGTTGAGTTGGCCGGTGGTCTGGGTGCGATTCTTCTGCTGTTGGCGTTGTTGTTGTCTGTGTATAAATGCTACAGGATTGAACTGCTGCTCTGCTACAGGCATCACTTTGGTGGGGAGGATACAGACGGAGGTAAAGCCACACACTCCCCCTACAGGAGTTACTGAGCACAACACTGCAGCAATTACATATTTGTTGATCCTGATTGTTACTGTATGTAATTAGGACTCTTTTTTCATCAGAATAATTTCCAAAATATTTTGTTAAACCCTCTAATTTCTTTCTTTCTTTCTTTTCTCCTCAGAAAATAAAGAGTACGATGCGTACCTGTCCTACAGTAAGGTGGAGCTGGATCAGTGGGGTCAGGAACTACAGGAGGAGGAACGCTTTGCTCTGGAGATTCTCCCTGACGTCCTGGAGAAACATTATGGATACAAACTCTTCATCCCTGACCGAGATCTCATTCCTACCAGCAGTATGTGCAGAATGTGTGTTTTGTGTGAATGCATGTATGTCTTTGTTAGTGTGTTTGTAAATGTTGTCTTAAATGTGTAAAACATTTTCATTAGCACAAGCCAAATGTTCTCAGAAATAATCAGAGAAATTAATTTATTGTGAAGTTTTAGGAGTGTATTCAGAAACCCACAACAATCATAAAAAAAAAGTTGTATGGACAGATTTGACAAACAGCACTAATTGTACAGAGCTAATGAAAACTCATTCATAATGAAGTGTGACATTTTCATCTCATAAACATGCGCAGCACTGGATTTACCTTGCTTTCTAATACTGCAGAGTAATTTAATCATTTGTAATTAAAACTAATTAAACTCCCTCATCAGCATTAATATGATCAGAAAGCCTTATGTTGACTAGAAAAAAAGCTTAGTTAAAAAAACTAAATAACTTTTAGTCTTAAAACTTTGTGTGAAAACTTTCTGTAGAACCCAATGATAATTTAACTACCGGTATTATTAATATACCAAATGTGGGCAAGTACCAAAATAATAATGATATATATATTTTATTAGCCACCAGAGACGGTTTATGTAACACTGTGCTTGTTTTGGTCATATGTCAGGTGTTTTTGCCCTGTATGTGTGCTTTGTCTGAAAGCTGAATGTTTATGTCCAGGTATGAGCAGTCAACATTACCAGGATGACACACATCTTCTTAGAGGTACAGCTTTGTTTGAATGCAAAAACACGCGCACACATAGCTTATTGTTCATGAATGACTGTGGTTGTTGTGTCTTAAATGTGTGTTTGTCTTGAAATGAGCATTCTTTTCAGCCCTCATATAATCTGTGATTTTGGTATTACAGTTTTTTTCTTCTTTGTCTGTCATGTAGCTTACATAGAGGACGTGTCCCGCTGCGTAGACATGAGTAAACGCCTGATCATCGTGCTGACCCCGAGCTACGTGCTGCGCCGCGGGTGGAGTATATTTGAGCTGGAGTCCCGTCTACGCAACTCTCTGGTTTCAGGGGACATTAAAGTGATCCTAATTGAGTGTGCCGATCTGCGAGCAGTCATTAACTACCAGGAGGTGGAGGAGTTAAAACAGTCCATTAAATGCCTGAGCGTGGTGCACTGGAACGGCCCGCAGAGCAACAAGCCCGGCTCGCGCTTCTGGAAGCAGCTCCGCTACACCATGCCGTACCGCCGCCCCCAGCAAACCCTCACCAATCACGCGCTGGACGCCGGCGAACCCGGCCCCTTCGCCGACCTGCAAACCGTCTCGGCCATCTCCATGGCAACGGCCACGTCCGCCGCCTTGGCTCCGGCTCACCCCGAGCTGCGCCCGTCCCTGCGGAGCTCGTACCGCTCGCACTCGCTGGCACGGCAGAAACACTCGCACTACCGCAGCTACGACTACGAGCTGCCCTTCACGGCCGGAGGCACTCTGCCACCCCAGCACACCTACTGCAACCTGCCCCTCACCCTCCTGAACGGCCAGCGGCCCGTCAACAACAAGAACCTGCGTCAACACAGCCTGGACGAGCACCACGCCAACAACGCCATGCTCCCGCTGCTGCCCAGAGAGACGAGCATCTCCAGCGTCATCTGGTAAAGACAGAGGAAGTGAAACGCACTCAGTATGGGCCACCTGGCACACGGGGGACTAAATAAGCTGGCATACAGCACAGGACACAATGAGGTTAGTGGGTTCCTGTGAGCAAAATGATCGTTCTGTCCACGCTAAGTGGGTCTGAGGATGTGAGTCTTCTTTTGGGCCTCGCTCCAGCTGCGAGGGACGACGTAGTGCCATATCTGTAGGCGTGAACTGAGCATATAAAGTCACACCACACGGAGGTATACAGGGTCTCGTGTAGATGTTAGCGTTATATTTGTAGCAACGCTGTCTTCCTGTCTCCATGTTTGGTTTGATCACGCCATCTATTTTTACTCGTTAATGCTCGATGCTTTTGTTTTGTCCCTTTTTCTTCTTTTTTAGGTTGGACACGGACATTTGATTGAGATTTTGTTTCGTTTTTTTCTACCTTCTTTTGAAATGGACTGAAATATTCCTCGTTTGATTTTAGCTACTGTCGTTCTGCTCGGAAGCTACTGCGTTTTGTTCCGTCCCTCTTTCTGTTGTCCAATGTAAGGTATGTATTTATGGTTTTAATTGCAAAATTTTCAAGAAGGAAATATATGACAAATTATGCAAAATATACGAAAGCCTAAAGGGGTCGACGGAGGTGATCAGAGAGCGGTGCTGTCTTCTCTTACAAGAGGAACAGCATTATTTCTCACATATTAAGGGGATTTTAAAAGACGAACTCTATTTTTATATCTGAAGAGTGCTGTTTCTCTCTAATACCACAGGGTCATTGGGACAATGGGACTGAAGACTCTCTTATTTGTGAATTTGGGTATTTTATACAGTTTGCTACATTGTTCTCATCTGTGGAGAAAAGTAAATGTTTTATGTTAACTTCTGAAACAATAATCAGCTGCATTTTTGTTTGTATTTTTTTTATTTTATGTTCATAGTCTAGGACTTTTGATCCACATACAGACCTTTTCACCTTTCTTTCACATTTCTAATCCGTTTAACTCTCAGTCTGACGTCTAACTCACTGGTTTCATGCTTGTCTTTTTCTCCTCTAGCTGCTGTGTAACTCAGATACATGCTGGCATGTTTCACAGAGGGACACGGGCCTGTATACTCGCATTCTAGTATAGGGTATCAAATAATCTCTGCTTGAACACATACCATATGATTTAATAAATGCCCAAAGTCAACATATGTTTGTTGTATCTCGTCTAGAGGTTTTACTGATCTAGGGGTTTTCACTTATGGCAGCATGTACTGATGACTCTAAGGGGGAAAAACACAAAGCTAGAATCAGAATCAACTGGTTTGAAAGTAAACAGAGGTCTAACTGTAAAAAAAAAAAAAAAAAAAAAAAAAAAATCTGAAACTATTCCTGTAATTTCTTTTCTCC
This sequence comes from Phoxinus phoxinus, assembly GCF_949152265.1. Taxonomy (NCBI): domain Eukaryota; kingdom Metazoa; phylum Chordata; class Actinopteri; order Cypriniformes; family Leuciscidae; genus Phoxinus; species Phoxinus phoxinus. The sequence continues at coordinate 25,671,854 of NC_136882.1, read as the reverse complement.
TATTTTTCCTTTGATTTTTTTTTCTTTTTTCAAAATTCAGTTGGAAAAAAAAAATTGTTTATAAAAAGAATTAGAATTATGTATGAATGTTCACCTCTTGAGTATGCATAGAGACTAGTTGTGTATCCTGATTTGAATATTTACTGTATTATGAACAAAAGCTATCACAGAGAGATGTGTGATCTCTCTAGAGGCACAATCATTTTTCTTTTTATATTGTTTCTCACTGTGTACAGTAAAGTCACAAACCACTATAAGCTGGTCGGTGAAATTTTGTGTGTGTCGGTGTGTGCGTGTGTATGGTTGGAGAGGAGTGTCAGGCTTCAGTGTATTGATCATAATTTGAGAACCGAACTCAAGGTGAGTTGCTAAAACTGAATATCACAATTATGAGCAAAATACTGGATACTACAGTTGAATAGGCAAAAAATAATTTTGAAACAAATGCATATGAATGCACCTCTTTAAATAAAAGAGACAATGAGATATAATATATGCACTTATTTATGTATTACTACAAACAGACTGACATATATGAAAACATTTTATTTTATTTTATTGTCATAGAATGGTCTTTGAAACTGGCTGAAAGCATGCAGACCGATACAATTTCTAAATATTTAATATAGACTTTAATTAATGGTTGAACATAATGCAGTATGAACCGAAGTGAAAACGATCCTTAAAATAGTAAATCAACTCAACTATGAACAAAACATTTATAGCATTTGTTATCTAGATTAATGTTCATTTATAAACATACTGTTGTTCACTGTTAATACATATTAGTTCATAATATATTCAATAATGTTCATTTATACATACGAATACATTTCTAATATATAAATTAACATTATTGAACCTTACTGTAATGTTTAACCAGGATTTCTATACATTTTTCACCATTAAATGGTGTTTATTGCTTTGGCTTCTTGTGGATGTAGTCAGTGATGCTCTGAAAGTCGAGTTTCCTCTATTATAGTACACGGTGACCTGCTTCACATCCTGTGCTGCCAGCTTGAGCGCAACTTTCTAATCATGGCTCCTTCATCTTGGTGATATTAATGTGTAGAGAGCTGTTATCAAACCAGAAGACACGGCTGTCAACATACTGGAAATAGACTATTTACATCCTTCTGGCAAGCGACCAAAGCTGTATCATCAGCTTACTTGAAAGGAGCAGGTCACTGTTGTTACATTGAACTTCACTGCTATTAACATGATATAACAGGGGAGATACAGTTGCATACATCCCTGAGGAACGCCAGTCGGATGAAGTGCTGTTCATACGGATTTGCTGAAGCAGCGCTTCGATGCGAGGACCAACCCGCTGTTGACATTTACATCACGCAGTAGGTACATTGAGGTGTGCCTGTATTAAAGGCAGAAGAGTATTAAAGAAGAGTATTAGTTTTGTTCAAATGCTGCTGGACTTTATCCAGCAGATGTTAGCTCGATAAGCAAACTGCGTGGTGTCCAAAAATTCACCTTTTGAAATTATTACTATTTACATGTAGATGCTCTATCCATTTGAGGAGTACTGATGTACCATCATCAATGGGCCAAATGGCATTTTTGCACATGGACTATTTGGTACAGCGATATGAGTGATGTCCTTCCAGGTCAGGGTTATAACTTTTTAAAAACATTTGAGTAAACAGAGATCAGTTGTGCAGTACACCTTTAAAACCTTCCCTTTCAGCCCATCCTATTCCTAAAACTGTCAAACCAAGCTTTTAAAACTACTTAAAACTTTCAGGCAAGGCCTGTCAACCCAATATTAAAAGTTTGTCTTGGTATACTCAACTTTTTCTAGTTTAATAACTTATAAACACATTATAAATGTCAGTAAAGATAAAAAAAAATTATGTTTTACTATTTTAGGTCTTAGTATTTTTTTATTCAAAGCCACAAGAACAAGAGGTATTACATAGTCACTATTAACAACATACCAGACAAATAAAGTTTTTTGTTTTTTTCCAAAAGGTTTATGAATAATTTGATGTCACATAAGATTTAAGACATTTGTTTTGCAAAGAGCCCACTTGTTCTTATGTATATTATATTTTCTTAATAAAATAAATAGGCTAATTGCATTGCGTTGTTCTTATTTCAAAATGTCATTCTTAAAATAAAAAGTACACAATTTTCTATACACCCCATTTTTCTTTTACTATAGATCACCAAATCCATCTAAAATAATACAATTCAATTTACACATTTAGCGCTTTTCACAATAGCCTACATATAGTTTCAAAGAAGCTTTACAGAAAATGCACGTGTCTACACTACAATTTATAGAGATCTGTTATCAGAGGTGACTGTCCAAGTAATGTCCATATTTCAGAAATCAGTTATTTAGTCTACACTTTCTGAAGAGACTTGATTGCTTTATATGATGAACAGATTTAATTTAGGCTTTAAAAATTGATCAGCGGACAGAAGCTCAACCGAACATGACAGCACTACACACAAGAACAAACCTCATTCACTTGTTCTTGTGGAACCTCAAACGTAAGAATGAACCTCATTTGGTTCTTGCATGACAAGTGAATTTGTTTAGAACTGATGTGTGAGTTGATGAATGTTTATATTTGAATAAAAGCCTAAATTCTTGTTTATAACTGATGTGTGAGTTGATGATTTATGTGAATAAAAGCCTATACATTTAATCTGTTCATCACATAAAGTGATTGTGTCTCCTCAGAACATTTTGGACTAAACCGCTCAATTCATATCAGTTTTTTACGATCTCTTTATGAACTCAAAGTGGTAGTTGCGTAGCTGTCAATGGAGGGACAGAAAGCTCTCAGATTTCATCAACCATATCTTCATTTGTGTTCCAAAGGTGAACGAAGGTCTTACGGGTTTGGAACGACATAATTAAGGGTGAGTAATTAATGAAATAATTTTCATTTTTGGGTGAACTATCCCTTTAAAGCACCCCTTTGAGGAGACAGGGATAGCAGGTCAGAGTAATGGGCGTGCTGAATGGTGAATTGCTACAACAGAAACTAACCCCTTTCGTCATGCCCATTACTCCAACCTGCAGATACTCACACTTGGCTTTGAGGACGACATGTGTGATTCATACGATGTAGGCCTACTACAGTAGACGGAGATAATGCACAACTTCTGTAATGAACCACCGTGAAACAAAAGAGAAGAAGAGGAGGGTGACCCGTTTAAATCATGGCACATGAATCTCCGCCTCAAGAAAGATGCAAGTGCAATTTGGCTGTGTAATAAGAGTTTCAATTCATCAGATGTAATAAACACTGTTTCACAGACATAAACTTGCGAACATGCGGATTATACGGTGGTAGCTACTGGAGGAATTGTTTGTTAATGTAAGTTCATTGTGCATTAATGTTAACAAATACAACATTTGATTTTAATAAGTAAATGTTGGAATTAATATTAACTAAGATAAATGCTGTAGAAGTGTTGTTCATTCTTAGTTCATGTTAACTAAAGTAGTTAACTAATTAACCTTATTGTAAAGTGTTACCAAAAAAACTGATTGAATTGTTTAATTGCCGATTTTTCACTCACACACACACACACACACACACACAACATTTAATGACATTAGCCTGTAGACCGATTAGAGAAAAATCAAACCAGACTCAAAATAAGTAAACACTCTGTAAAACAGCTAAACTTGATTAAAACAAAAAGGTCCACAAAAAACTATTGACTATGGAGAAATGAAGCCTCTTACTGTATTATCTTTTAAGTGTCGAAAACAGCGCCATCGTGTGGAATCAAATTTAAAGCAGCCATAAACCCGAGTGCGCATGCAGCTTCATTTGTGTGATCCATTAAGCACAAATAAAAGCCTGACGACGCTAAATGTGTGTAGTTTTCTTATAATATTATTTACATATTGAAGTGTGGCAATACATTAAATGTAACAACTACAATAATTATAATAACACTAAGTTCTGTTTGTGCGTAGCCTACCTTGAGGTAAAATCCTGCAGGCGACAAAGTAGCTACACGCTAAACTGTCTAGCACAATTATTGTGCATGTGCACAATTATGCCGGCAGAGGGGGAGAGCGGGGTATGTTGTCACACTTTTCAAACTGTCTAACATTTACTGAGCAGCATTAAATTGTTAAGCAGGTAAATTGTCACACTAGATTATCTAAAAATAAAAACACAACTACTTAATTGTGAATATTTTTAAACTCAAACCAGAACTGGAAATATAAACATTCGTGTCTGGAGAATCTGGAAAAACAATGATTTCAATCCAAACAATGCACATTTCAATCAAAGCACATTGTGGCAATACCTTCAATTTCTGCTCTGGTAATCTTTTGACAATACCGAGTCAGAGTACGGTAATTTATGTCAAAATCCTTTGCAGTACTTCTGATGGATTTGTTCTGCAACTTTACCTGCCTGACTGCCTTTAACATTATGTCAGGTGGTGTACTGCCATGCTCTGTCTTTCATTGATAATTTCGAACCATCTTCCTTCCTGTCTTTCCTTCCTTCCTGTCTTTCCTTCCTTAATTCTTGCCTTTCCTTCCTTCCTTCAAACACCTTATTGCAATTAGAAATAAATTACATATCACAATTTATCATGTTTTTTGAGCATGTTCTATGTGTTTATTTGTACAGGGGCAAGTTTTCATACGTGACGACTTGCCCCAAATTCATTGAGACAATTTGCCCCATACTGACATGTGTGCTGTTGGCTAAATCTCAAGTTTAGCTCAACATATCACTTTAGCTAAAGTATCAAAAGACACGTTACGGTCTCCTCTATTTTGTGCAAAATAATCATTTTAAACATTCATACCTAACAAAGTTGTATTGCATAAAATGTAAAGTGCAATTTTTTTACTTTTTAAGCAGAAAAATATGAAAATTGTGCTAACCTCAGATTAGAGTGATCTTGACCACATGTGAACAGGAAGTTGACTATAGAAGAAGAAGTCACATAAAATGGCTATTTGATTTTTAAGATTGAACCTCTTGGAGTTATGAACAGTGTGACAACTTTACCCGTGTGACAACTTACCCCGCTCTCCCTATAATAAACAAATTAGAATTGTGATATAAATATATTCTGTTGTGTTCAGAATAAAATGCTACCTTACACATTACGTGGCAGCAATGTTTTAAATAGTAAGTGAACATTTGGCATTAGGCCTACTCCTCGATGAATGTCAATTCAGACACCGTTATCTCATGTTCTCATCGAATTGGATGTGAGTGGTGTCTATCGCCATGGAAATAAAAAGGGCATTTTTAGTTAAGTTTCGTGTAAAAATGGCTGTGTTTGGAATAGCACACTGCTTTTTCTAGGATGCGTGTTGACTCAAGTTAGCACATGGGAAGAGGGCAATGTAGCGGGGACACTGGAACTTTGGTAGATCTCATTTATTATAATTGTTTGAATTGTGACAAGATGTTTATTATAGCTGTTGATTTCTTCCCGGGAAAACGTTTACTGGGGAAACTAAGAATATTTGAGGAGTTTCAACAGACTTTGCATCAAACTGAAAAACATAAGATCAGAATTAAACCATGTTTTCAGGTTACTCCACCATGTGAAAATGTTTATTATATTCTACTTTTTTCCTATGAATGTGCAAGACTTCATTATCTGCTATAGGCACATAACTAAATGGTCTGTCATTCATTTCATTGTAGGGATTTATACAAAAAAAAATTGTCTTAAAAACCAACCTAAAAAATATAATTGTGATAGGATTGTGTATCGTGATCCTGCCTGAAAGAAAAAAATTGCCAAATAATAACAAAGTGCAGTAGAAGGTAAATCTATTTTCTTCATAAACTAGTTTGTTTGATTATGAACTGTTTTGTACAGCTAAAATAACTGAAAGCAGATGACACCTGAAGCCTTGCACATTCGACTTAAAAATGGCTGTGCATGCATTTGTGTTAAAAAATGTGGATAGACAGTAGTGTTACCATTATATATTTGTCTGAAGTATATTGTGTTTTAGTTCTTTCAGGCCCAACACCAAGAGTTTGTGAAACTTTTAAAAACAGTAAGAATCAGTAAGGATACAGTGCTATGCATAAGTTTAGACACCCATGCTAAAGTTGCCTAAAAAGAGGAATAAAAAATCATCTTTTGGAAATTTATCTTAATGCCTTAATTTAAAAAATGAGGAAAACTCCAACCTTTAAGGACACCAATTTTCTTTGTGAATGAATAATGTATCGTAAAAAAATAAATGTTCTTCCTTAAAATACAGGGTGCATAAGTCTGGACACCTCTATGTTAAATTCCCATAGAGGCCGGCAGATTTTTATTTTTAAAGGCCAGTTATTTCATGGATCCAGGATACTATGCATCCTGATAAAGTTCCCCTGGCCTTTGGAATTAAAATAGCCCCACATCATCACACACCCTTCACCATACCTAGAGATTGGCATGGGGTACTTTCCATAAGATCATATCTCAATGCAAATTAAACCAGCTTTTAGGCTAACTGAAATTAAACCATGTCAATCTCCAGGTATGGTGGAGGGTGTGTGATGATGTGGGGATATTTTAATTCCAGAGGCCAAGGGAACTTTATCAGGATGCAGAGTATCCTGGATTCATGAAATAACTGGCCTTTAAAAATAAAAATCTGCCTGCCTCTATGGGAATTTAACATAGGGGTGTCCAAACTTATGCACTCTGTATTTTAAGGAAGAACATTTATTTTTTTACGATACATTATTCATTCACAAAGAAAATTGGTGTCCTTAAAGGTTGGAGTTTTCCTCATTTTTTAAATTAAGGGATTAAGATAAATTTCCAAAAGATGATTTTTTATTCCTCTTTTTAGGCAACTTTAGCATGGGTGTCTAAACTTATGCATAGCACTGTAGCTAAACTGAGGAAGGAAGAACAGCTGAAGAGTCAGACGGTCTCCTCAACCATTCAGACATGAAGAGATCGAGGATTTAAAAAATGAAATAAAAAAGCTAAAAGAAATTTACAATATTACCGCAGATTTATGATAAAAAGGAGAGAGAGCTGAAGCAGTGGAAAAGTAGGCTAATGAAATCTAGTTATACCACAGCAATTATTCACAGTACTTAACATTGGTTCTCAACAGTTTGCTTGTGGACTCTCTTCTTCTTTTGTATATTATATCATAGCCTGTTTGAATACTTGATTCTGATTGATTGGAAGCCATTAAAACAATGAATGTACATAGTTACAGTCAATTTAAACACCATTCTAAATTAATGTGCTGCCTTTACTGTAGCACACACACACACACACACACATACAGTCACTCTCACACAGAAACTTATTTTTAAGTAAAAAGATCTTAACATTGCTGTTTCTGAAGTAATTAAACTGTCAGCTTCACCAGAGTGATGCTGCACAGAGGCAGGTAATTCACACATACGCACAATCTCTCTCTCTCTCTCTCTCTCTCTCTTCTCTCTCTCTCTCTCTCTCTCTCTCTCTCTCTCTCTCTCTCTCTCTCTCTCTCTCTCTCTCTCTCTCTCTCTCTCTCTCTCTCTCTCTCTCTCATTTATTCATTCAAATAAACATAATCCAACCACGCTAATTTATTTCTGTGCCTGAATGCTGATTGTGCAGAATGCCAGATCTAATGACCCATAGCCAAAAAAAAAAAAAAAACATGAATGAATGAAAAATAACTGTTAGTTTTGCTCTTCCACTCAAATTGTGCTCCACAAACAGTAAGGACATTTTAACTTAACGTTTTAACCTAGCTTTTACAGCTGTGTATCACACAATTTTACTGCACTTCACGGAGGCAACCCGCTTCACGTCAGGTGGTTATTTGCTTCCAGAGGTGGACAGTAACAAAGTACATTTACTTGCGTACTGTACTTAAGTACACTTTTTGAGTATCTGTACTTTACTTGAGTATAATTTTTTTCTGGAAACTTTACTTTAACTTCACTACATTTGAAAGACAAATATCGTACTTTTTACTCCACTACATTTCTGTCAAGGTCCTTGAGTAGAAAGTAGTAACGTCAGGGATGATTTGGGTTGGAAATGAAAGTCGGGTTGACGTCAGAACTCGACTGATGTTGGTTTCTGACTTCAACCGATTTTCAAGCACAATACAACGTCTGTGCAACGTTGGAGATTAACGTCAATCTGACATTGGATTCTGACATCAACCTGATTTTAATTTTCAACGTTGGGTTTGGTCTTCTAAATGCAAATTTTGTCATTGTTTTGAGCACACTATAAGTTTATAGATAACAAAGCTAACATATTCATACTAAAAGCCAAAAAACTGGGAACAGTAAATTTGGGCGTCCGAAACCATTGTGGATGTTATTGAGTGCACTTATTCAATCCCACTACTGGAACTGTGTTCTAGAAATACATGTGATATTGATATGAGGGTAGGCAGGCAGAGATTCAGAGGCATAATACTGTAAATTGGCTATTACATGCAACAATGCAACAATAAAAAAAACAATGCATTGACATTTACTTTTTATTAAGTACTTTTAAAAATGAGTATTTCTGTACTTTTACTTAAGTAAAAATCGGTCTTTACAACTTTTACTCGTAACGGAGTAATATTTGACCAGTATCTGTACTTTTACTCAAGTAAGGAAGTTGTGTACTTTGTCCACCTCTTTTCCACCTTGTTTATTAAAATCATGTAATGCACACCATGTGATGGGTTATAGGTTACACAAAGTATTAAATGAAGGGGGACAATAACTGTGGAACACATATACTGTATTCCAATAATGTTTAAAAAGTTAAAAAATCCTTTTTTCTTTTCTTTTTTAAAGTTAGAATTTTGAAGAAAAGACAGAGAGGTGTTGGAAATAGGGCCAGTATTTGTGGAGGACACTGTACAGTATTTAAAAATTATTGTGTCTTTCTAGCCTAGAAATCTAGACGCACCCTAGCGGCAGCAAAATGTATTTTCCAGCCAGGGCAGTCTAGCAACTCTCCATAGACCTCAGATCATCTTCTAGACAATCTAAACATCTTGATGTAAGTCTGGCTTGCCAGGCTAGTGTCTTTCTGCTTTTCCCCCGAAATGCATGTTATTGTGCAAGTTGTGTAGACTGTCAATGGAGGGACAGAAAGCACTCAGATTTCATCAAAAAGGATCTTCATTTGTGTTCCGAAGATGAACGAAAGTCTTACGGGTTTGGAACGACATAAGGGTGAGTAATTAATGACAGAATTTTCATTTTCGGGTGAACTATCCCCTTAACTTCTTTTACCTGGAGTGTTCAAAGCCATTAATAATGCTGTCCAATATGCCACAAGAAATGAACTGGAAATAGTATGAATACCTTCCACAAACACTTGGTGACACCAAGTTAATTTTAAGAGATTAACTTGTAGATAAATTTTAAGCATAAACTACATGCCTGTGGTGAAGAGTGTAACTGAAGAGTTTCTCTGATTCATTTTTTTTTTTCAGACTAGGCTACATCCAAAATAGTGTTTCCACATCTGGCAGTTATAAGAACCAACGGGAATAATGTGGATGAGTTCTTCAAAAAACGAAACCTCTCTGAATAATGTGGGGGGGGAGAAATACACATGATTGTATGAGTTGTAAATAAACACTTTAAATACATTGTCTAACTCTCAGCCTGTTGTTTGAAGTAAAAAAAAAAAAAAAATCACATTTATTGTTGCATTGCAATTTGAGACATCCACTGTTGTTTTGTACCTCCTTAATTCATTATATTGCAGATGTGTGAAAATAAAATTTATTCTGGTTGTATTTCAATGGTTTCAATGCATTTTATTAGTATTGCACTTTGGTAATTGTACTTTAGTTGTATTTATGTAGCCTATTGCGGTACTACCGCAGTAATATTGCAGTATTATCAGCTGTATTGCACTAATACTTCAGCTGTTATGCAGTTGTATTACAGTTGAATAGTAGTCTACTTAATGTAGGCTATAACTGCAGTTGTACTCCAGTAAAACTAAAGACATCTATATAGGCTATATAGGCTACTGCAATATTGTCGTTTTACGTGTCCAAAAAAAAGAGCATTTTTCTACATGTAACAAAAACGGCAGTAGCCTAATCTTTTGTAAGGTTAGCTAAATGATGACATAATTTTTATTTTTAGGTTAACTATCCCTTTATTATCTCTATCCATGTGCAGGGAAAGCTTTATCCTTCTTTCATTCCTTCTTTCATTTGTTGTGTTAAAATAAAACTAAACGTTAAATTAATTTTGATGGCATTTTCCATCTATATATCAATATATAATTATAATAACTCATATAATAATATATCATATATTTTCATAGTATATTTTAGCTTAGGGACAAAAAGGACCAACAACCGCCCACTTAGACCGGAAGAAATCATGTGACCGACATGTAAACCGACCAATGACGGTTCGCTTTTAAAACTACTGCTCGTTTTTAGGGGCGGGTAAATCTGAATTCGCTAATAATAATGGCTCAGGAGTCTCCGCCAAACGTTCAGGCCAAACCGAAGAAAGTGGAAAATGGCTGTTTGCTTTGTGGTAGGGACTTCTATCCAACCAAATGTAATAAGCATCGACTCTATCACGGACACAGGTCTGAAAACAAAGCGGAATATACGATTGTGTTGGAGGAATTAGTTGGCAAACTTCAGGACACGACTCTGAGTCTGGCCGTCTGCGGCACATGCAGAACTCTGTTATTGAGGTACGATCGCGTGTCCAAAGACGCAGAGAGAATAAAATGGCTTATTAAGGATACGTGGAAGAAGGTGAGAGAGAAACGATGTGCGGAGTCAACTCCTTCACTGGAAGTGAAGAGACGACGAGAACTGATGGACACAGCAGCATATGATGAAGACAACAACATTGCATCTATCCCACTACATTCCACTGCCACCGCTGCAGAAGCAAAGGTTTTCTGATCTCTGGAAACATACGACCAATGATGACTTGTATTTTAGGACAAAATGCTATCTTCTTTAAATAAGACTTTTTTAAATTTACTGTGTGTTTTTTTATTTTTTTTATCTGACGCCATATAAAACCAAAACGCCATATAAAAAAATGCTGGAACTTTCTGGAAATACTCACACAAAACGTTGTGGTAATGTATTACGTGGAAAAAATACATTTTTCATCCGAAAGATGTTACATATTTTTGTATTGTTTAATGTAAATTATATTTATGTTCTAAATTGCTTGTTTTTTTAGATGGTTCGTGTTTGCAACAAACTGAACTTGGACATAATATAATTACAATAAATAATACCCTTAAAAACTCTGTATCGTGGGAATAAAACTTAAACTGATAATATTTCACGTGGGGATGTCAATGGACCATGTGATCCCAGTCAACTATTTGATCTCACAGTGATCTTACCATGAGCTCCCAGGATAGGCTTATTTATGATGTGGTCATAACGTGTGAGGTCACAGCGAGCGAGCTAAAAGTGTAACTTCACAGCGCACTCACTGTGTGCTCATACTGTGAGCTCGCCATGTAAGAGACCACTGTGATATCATTGTGTTAAACTCTCATTTCTGTTCGTTTAGTGTGAGTTCACTGGGATCTCCAATGTATCTGATAGTGGTCAGTTATATCACAAGCATCATGTAGAAGTTCATTGTATTCTTTTCAGCCTGGTGTTGGCATTTGACACAAATATTTCAATTTGACGGATAGATTCAGGTAATGATTTGGTGACTCCTTTCCCCTTAATCTCTATTTATTTTTCCCCTTGAAAAGACTTGACAAGGAAACTGAATTTTTTTAAATAGGCTACTTTGTTGATGGAAATAAAATATGAACTTCTACATGATGCTTGTGATATAACTGACCACTATCAGATACATTGGAGATCCCAGTGAACTCACAATAAACGAACAGAAATGAGAGTTTAACACAATGATATCACAGTGGTCTCTTACATGGGCGAGCTCACAGTATGAGCACACAGTGAGTGCGCTGTGAAGTTACACTTTTAGCTCGCTCGCTGTGACCTCACATTATGACCACATCATGAATAGGCCTATCATAGGAGCTCATGGTGAGATCAAATAGTTGACTGGGATCACATGGTCCCTTGACATCCCCACGTGCAATACTTGTGTGAGCTTTTAACCCCCTACACTCCTGCACATGCTTTACGCTCTTCTAAAGCTGGTCTTTTAACTGTCCAAACAACACGGCTAAAAACTATGAGTGATGGGGTTTTTTCTTCTTTGGCTCCTAAATTGTGGAATTCCATGCCCTCAGAGATTAGGAATGCAGAATCCCGAATCCCTTAGTGTTTTTAAATCGTCCCTTAAAACTTATTTTTATAGGGTAGCTTTTATGTGATTCATGTGATTACTTTGTTTGTTATTATATTGGCTTTTTATTTTTATTGTTTGGCTAGTTTTTACTGCCTGCACTGTTTATCTTTTAATTTAATATTTTTATGTAAAGTGCTTTGAAATGCTACTTTTAAAGGTGCTAAAGTTTATTATTATATTATTATTATTATTGACAATATGTCAATGTAACGAGTTGTAAAATCAGCTGGTGTGGTTACTGAAGCCAGGTGATTCCACACCTGAGCTTGCAAGTTGGTGGGTTTACATATACCTGGCCATGTGCTAGTGCTCTGTTAACACAGGGCCAGGCCACAGTGCATATTGGCATTATAATATCATATGAGCAAATCCTGCGTTATCCACCTTCTTCCAGTGTTGAGAAACAGGAAGTATAATGTCCGCCCGGTGACCGACATTTGAACTGCCTCCTCTCAACCTCCTCAACATTTTGAATTCACAATGAGCTCACATATTAATCACACTGTGAGAATCAAAGTATGAGAATGGTGTTATGTCACTGTGATCATCGCATGATCTCGCGTGTTGACTGGAATGGCAATTCTATGATATAAAATTGAATTGCTGAATCTGTTTTGGTCAGGTTATTTGACCCAAATATAAGTTTCATTTATTAGATATGCAGGAGCTGAAAACAGACTTTTTCAACCTGTTCTGTTGATTTCTTCCAGGAGAAACTCAAAACTGCATTAAAACCACTGCAGGCAAGGCTGAGAATATTTCAGGAGTTTCAAAACACTTCACTTCAAACTGCAGAACATATTAAGGTAAGTATTTACTATGGAACAAAGTTGTGAAGCACCCCATCTTTGTAAAATGTATGTATATGTTTATGTTAGAATATAGTCATTAAAGGGGGGGTAAAATACTTAGTTTCAGTCAATCTCATGTTAATCTTGAGTACCTATAGAGTAATAGTGCGTCCTTCATATCTCCAAAAAGTCTTTAGTTTCATCATATTTATCAAATAAAAATACAGCTTTCCGATTCTATCCGGAAAAAGCCGAGGTCCTTGATTCTGGGCGTGGGCGGAGCTATAGAGTCAAGCGGGAGCGCCCGGGAAGGTTTGCTTATTATCGATTGTGGTGCGGTAGGCCATATTACTATATATATATATATATAGTAGCCTATTTGGTTTGCAAATCCAGCGACAACCTGGGACTTGTTAATAAAACATTCGTCACTGAAATGACCAGAACACAAAACCGCACTTGCCACACTCCTTTGCTGTCCCGGAAATACAAACTGCATCCACTGTTCCAGTAACACTGGGTTCTTTGGGAAGCTGAACAAGGTAAACTTTCCCTCACATCCCAAAACACACTTTTTTGGAGACATTCTTGACATCAACCATTCCTATTTAGCGCTGCTGATGATGATTTCCGGTAGTAGCGCGTCGATGAGCGCGGTCTTTCTCTCCTCTGGTCGACGTGTGCGTGAACGCGCTTTTCCGAGAGCAATGCTCATATAAGGAGTTCCACTCTGGTCTACGTCATTAGATCTAGACCAGCCGAAACGTGTTGCAATCCGGAAGTATGATTTTCAGCACAGAAATTCTCTGTTATTCGTTCACAATAACTTTTCAAACTTTGGCCATTATTAGCATGAGAATCCATCTCTTTAACACTGTAAACAACTCTGAATACATGAAACACCATTGTACCCCCCCTTTAATTCATCCGAAATGTCAATGGTTTCAGTTTCAGGCTCAATACACAGAGAAATTTATCAAGGACGAGTTTGTGAAACTTCGCCAAAGTTTATGTAATGAAGAGGCGGCCAGGAAAAAAGCATTGAAAGAGGAAGAAGAGCAAAAGAGTCAGATGATGAGGAAGAAGATTGAGAAGATGAGCAGAGAGTTGTCATCTCTTTCTGCCACAATCACAGCTATAGAGGAGGAGATGAACGCTGAAGATGCTTTATTCCTACAAGTATGAAGCATATTTATTTACGAAAAGGCAAATATGCCCTTTTTTTTAAAAGTGTTAATTAATTTAATCTGTATTTGTGTTATTACAGAACTATGAGGCCACTATGAAAAGGTTTGCATTGTTTTTCCTGTTTCTCTTTTGTTCTGAACTCAAACCTACAGCATCACTGCTGACTCCTGAACGTTTTTCCAGAGTTTCCCAGTGTAGACTGCCGGATCCAGAGAACATTTCTGGAGTGCTGATCAATGTGCCAAAACACCTGAGTAACCTGAAGTTCACTGCGTTACAGAAGATGCAGAGAAGTGTTGAACACAGTGAGTACAGAACACAACAATGAATTCAGCTCCATCATAAGAGTCATGCGTCTTGATTCATGTTTGTGTCTTTCTCTAACTTCAGCTCCTGTGACCTTTGACCCCAACACTGCTCACTGTAATCTCATCCTGTCTGATGATCTGACCAGCGTGACATACAGCGACGAGGAACAGGCACTTCCTGATAATCCAGAGAGATTCGACATGTTTGCGTGTGTTCTTGGCTCAGAGGGCTTTGACTCCGGGTCTCACTGCTGGGATGTCGAGGTCGGAGACAGTACGGGCTGGTTCCTCGGAGTGATGAATGAATCCGCTCAAAGGACGAATAAAATCTTCTCAAGGAGTGGAATCTGGCTGGTGGGGCATTTCTGTGGTGAATATAAAGCACATGTACCACCACAATCACCAACTCTCGTCCCAGTGAAAGAGAAAGTGCAGAGGATCAGAGTTCATCTGGACTGTGACAGTGGAAAACTGTCATTCTCTGACCCTCTTACTGACACACACATATACTCTTTTACACACACATTTACTGAAAGATTATTTCCATTTTTCGGTGTTGGCTGTAATATTTCTCCTCTGCTCATCTTACCAGTACATTTCTCAGTAAAAAAAGACTCACTTTAGATCTTAGAAGTTTTATGTAATGCTTAATTTTATTATTATTATTATATATATATATTTTTTTTTTCATTTAATTGACTGTGCTGATTATGTATGTCCTATATAAATAATTATACTTGAATATTGAATGCTTGAATCTGATTGGTTTTAAGGTGTGCAATTAAGTTGGTTTTAACGGCCAAAGTAGTTCCAGGCAGGTCTTGACCGCATTACATGTCTATATCACTTTGCCAAATTATTTGAGTTATTTCAAAGGTTTTTTCAGCCTATAACAACAAAATAACCAAAAACTACAACAACACTGACCAAGCAAATAAACATTGTAAACAATAGGATAAACAATTTCAAATGATTTCCATGTTTGTTTGTTTTTGCCACATAATCTCGGTTTATTGCATTTATTATTATGTATTATGGAATAACACACACTCCTGCTCTCTCTTCCTCTCAAACGCACACACATTCAGTACAGACACACACTCGCACAGAAATGTTGTCAGCGCTGCTTTGGCAATTTTATCAGTAAAATAGTTTAACAACTTAAGTTGCATGATATTTCTCACTAAAGGTGTAATAACAACACTATTACACCGACATTGACAAAAACCTGACAAATGTCTTGAAATACATCATCTGAACACTGTTTTGAGGTGCGGTAACCGTAGTATAAGCAGAATAATTGACTCCGGGCCGTTGAAATATTAGAAAAGTAATGCACACCCGATGTTTAACGGCCACTCCGCTTTTTCTAATAATTCAGCGGCCCTGAGTCAATTATTCCTTACATAAAAGAAATGCTCAGTGACCTCTTGATGCTAAGACTATTAAAATGTGTTTATGTATTTCATATTACTTTGACCTTTTAAATGCAAGAGTGTAAATGGTGGTATTTTGTGTAACTGTCTGGGTGCAGTTGTCCCCAAAATGCTCTGATACAATCAAGGCATGGAAATATATATGTAAATAATTATTTTAAAGCCAAATTAGTGTAGTAGGTGGCAGTAGAGAGTTCCTCAATATATTATATACATGTTTTTTGTGTATCAAACAAACAGCAAGTTTCACAATTATGCTTCACAGCTTGATGACAGTCAATGGGTACATCAACTAGGGTAGTAATTTAGGATTACGTCGTGTTCACTTAGCGTGGTTTTTGAATTTTTTTAATAACCATATGCCTGCATTGGATGGACTTCACTTGAGATCGATTGTTTTTCTAAAAATCTTCGTTTGTGTTCATCAAAGAAAGTCATATACATCTGAGACAGGATAAGGAGTAAACGATGAGAGAATTTCTTAGGTGGAGTATCCCTTTTCACTTTTTTCATGTTAAACATTTTGCCTGAGAAAGGGAAAGTCAATCATTTTTATAGGTTGTAATTATCTTCAAAATCGCTTAAATATACCAACACCTTACACCAAACGTTTGAAGGTCTAATGCCTCAAGATTCAAAATATAACAATGGATGCAAAATATAAAACAAAATGTAAAACAGAGAACAACTTGTGATACATATTGCTTAAGATTTTGTGTGTGTGTGCAAATCATTATTGATAATTTATCATTATTTATCATATTATACTTATCATTATTATATATTCAGCAGAAAAATGTCCATACCTTAGATTATATTCATCCAGACTTTCAATAACAGACCTATTTTTTTACAGTCTATGTAACAGACACCTTGAATAATCAGTATAGCATTCTAATTAAAAAATGTATTTATTTTGCACAGTTGCATTTTTCAGAACTACTATTACATTATAATTTACAAAAAATCACTGTTAACGTGTTTCAAGCTCTAACTTGTTGCACGTTGACGTATGAAAGTCCATCTCCTTGGTCTGACTGCCACAACGTTTCTTTTCCCACTTGTGCCTCGTATCCAGCTCACTTTGTCTCAGTGGAGATCTGCAGTAGAGGTGTGCTGATCTCGCTGGACTGATAACTGCTGGTGACTTTCAGCAGGCAGCTGAGCAGCATGTCTTTGGCCCGTGCCGTCTCCATGTTCTGTTCACGGCTCAGCTGGAGGGTCATTTGGTCCAGGCTGGTCTGCAGCAGCTCAGAGGCCATGACCGGCCTTGTCGCCGTGGGTCCCTCGGTCAGGTACTCCCTGTACAGCTCCAGAAGCTTCTGTTCCAGGTAGCCGTTGAGCTGCGAGTTCGAGAGGGGCCGGCCGAACTGCAGAAGAGAGGGCCGTTCCCGCCCGCTTTCTTCCCTCCAGCGCCTCGAGCCCCTGTTCTCATGGACGAGAGGAGGCAGGAGGGAGGGTGAGGGGACATCTCCAGACAGAAGAAAGGGCCCAGCCTGGGGATCCTGAATGTGATTGCCCTGTATGTCGCCTGCACTGGGGCTGAGCGGCAGCACCTGGCCACCAGCGATGTGTAAATCGTTGTAATGCTGACAGATGCTGTGGCAGCTCGAAGGCACTAAAAAGGCCTCTGCTTCTACGGTGTCTGCCTGCCTGGGGATATCCACACTTAGGGCGGGTTGCCGTCCTGCCGCAGGGGCGGTGGACGAAAGGTGAGCTTCGCTCTGCTGGGTCTTTGTCCGGGTCGTATCAGCGTGAGTCTCTAGAGGTGAGAGGACAGGGCTTTGTGCTGAGAGGGGATAAGTCCGCGGAGACGATGATGGTGCGGTGACCGTGTCACATGTAGGAGGATTTACACACTCAGGTTCAGCTTCGAACGCCAAACACCACAGCTTACCTTCACACAGCATCTACAGTACACAGAAGTTAAAGTGGACATCAGTTCACACTAGACCGTTTAGTTCAAATGATCTAGAGTTGTTTGGGGTCAGTAAAGAAAGAAAGAAATTCATACTTTTATTGAGCAAGGATGCATTAAATTGATCAAAAGTGACAGTAAAGATTGTCATTGTTACAAAAAAAACCTATTCTTAAATAAATCCTGTTCTTTTGAGCGTTCTATTCGTCGATGATTCATGAAAAAAATGTATCACTGTTTCCACAAAAATATTAAGCACCACAAGCTAAACTTTTGTCAAAATGTTTCATATTAGAATGATTTCAGACGGATCATTGAAGACTGGAGTAATGATGCTGAAAATTCAGTTTTGACATCACAGAAATAAACTGCATTTTAAAACATATTCAAATAGAAAACAGTTATTATAAATTGTAATAATATTTCTAAATGTATTCAAACGATCAAATAAATGCAGCCTTGGTGAGCAAGAGATTTGTTTATAAAACAAATAATCGTACAGATCTCAAACTTTTGCACAGTAGTCTAATAAAAAATAGATGTAATTAAAACACAATATAAACTAAAACTAAATAAATCATTGTATATAAATATATTTAAGGATAAACTATTAACACTTGAGGGGCCATATGAAATTTCAAAGTCAAATGTGGCAGAGTTTGAGACCCCAACAATGTAATATTGTCCACCTCACATCACCCAGATTAGATAGGAAGTTCCTTAAAGCTCACCTTTTCTACTGAAGGATCTCTGGCTATTGCGCTGAGGCGGTTCTGTGTGGTTCTGTCTCCGAGTCTCTGCAGTATTTAAGCACTGCTGTGCAGGGTTTTGTTTCATTATAAGTGAAAGTTGTGCTAGTTCTTCAGTTTTATGCTCCAGTAATTGAGGAAGTGAAAGTGTAAATTTAGAACCACGTTATAGTGCATTCATTTAGCATGCCTCTTGTCATGACACAAGCGTGTCACATTCAAATTGCTGTTTGAATTTCTGTAGTGTGCTATTATGACCAAGTAAAGTGTATTTCCACAGACGAGCACACCCAATTCTCTTTGCTGTGTTCCCCCTAGATTTTCCAATTTTAGGGAGAGGGGGTGGTGGGTAATTTCCCTAATGGAGAGTATATTAACTTTAAATATATGAAACATAAAAGCTATAGCAGTTATATATATTTTTTTTTCTGGTGAATAAAAAATCGAATAAGAGATGGACCACGGTCCTGTTGTGGGTATTTTTGGCACATTGTTGTAATCTGGAATTTTTTTCTCATAAACCCTCACACTTCATGCAGCTGTTATACGTTGCAGTTTCATTAGAATGAAAACTCATGTCTATTTCTTCTGACATCAATGTTCGCACCTGCAGCTATTTGGATTCTTAATCTTCATTTCCTCATTGAAACCAAATAATCCAATTCCAGTGTAATTGAAACCACTTGTAGACGTGTCACGTGTAGATTGAACACACCTCTAGCATCTGTGAAAGGGTTGGTGACAAAATGCTGCATCACCTACATTCGTTATTCATGTGATCATCTGTCTATCTGTGGTAAAAAGAAAGATTACCTGATAAACCACCAGACCAGTGAACAAGCACAAACTCAACACATTTCTATACTGCGTTTAGGTTTTTATGCATTCGGCTATTTCTCACAATATTCTCACAGTATGCACTTAACATACAAGGCACAAAAAGAATTTTACTTGTTTTTAGAGTAATGTCTGTGAATTAATCAGTACGTATTACTTTTAGACAGACAGCAATTCGGATCACAAAGTCAATCAAATGTTCTGCCATTATAAGGTGTATAGCAAACTGAAAGTGCCATTCCATTGTATGAATAGTTTTTTTTCCCCCTATTGGTTTACTTGTGCTTTAATCTATTTCAAACAACCCACCCAAAAACATGTAAAAAAGAAAAAAAACTACATACATGTCAAAATACATGTCGTTTCCAGTCTTAGCGGGTGGTTCTTGACCAGAATAAGGTGCAGTCTATACCAACTGTATGCTAAGGTGTTAAAAACATTTAAACAACCCATTTAATTAAAAGGGTCAGAGAAAGGGTTAAAGATAAACAACTAAAAATATTTAAAAAAAAATAAACTCTCTATGGTGACCACACAGCTCCCAGAATCCACCCAATACCTCACTAGAAGAAACTTTAGCTGTCCCGTCGTAGTGGCTCTAGCTCAAGTGTCTGACTCATTAGTTGAATATGAACACATGGATATTCCCAGACTGTATAAAAAAAAGAGCTGCTGCCTTAGGTTTTAAATTACAATCAACTTGGATGTTTAAGTCTTTTCAACTTAAATTACATTAAAATGACTTAAAACAAATTAGATGAATCTTGTATAACTAACTTCTAAAAAAAAGTTGAAAATTGCTTAACTTATATTTAGTTAAAGCATTGCAAAAGCACATGTGGTCATAACTTTTTTGATTTTTATTTATTTACAATTGAATATAATATATATTTTTAACAAGTTTTGATCATTTATCTGAGACATAGCCTATATACTATCTAATCTCAGATGTATCTATGGTCATTTTGCAAAAATGTGATGGTATTGATAAATAATTTTCTTTTTTGCAGATTATCAGGAAACACGACAAGTTATTTTTTTCCATCAACCTAAAACGGACATATTCAGCATGGGAACCATGAATTGGGTAGAAATTGGGTTCTTTTTTTATACTTATGTGGGTCAAATACAAGTTTATTTTTCATTTTCAATATTTAACTATCTATTCAGTTACAAAGTCAATGTTAAATGTTCCGGTTTATATGATATTTAGCAGGAAAGTAAATAGAAAATAATATCAAACTGTAATTTAGTAGATCTTTTATAGGCGATTTACATTATGCCCGCAACGTCCTAAAAATTAAGTGAGCACACATACATTGTGATTAAATAATTTATGCATCAGAAAATGCATCTAATGTTAGCATCATAGGGGTAACTGTGATGGCCAGCACATGTGTAGCCCAATATGTCCAAGGTTGGTTCATTATTAATTTGTTAGTGTAGAGTTACAAGCGCACCGTTGCCATGGCTGTGTTAGAAAACTACCATGTCTTCTTTACGGCTGAGAAATGGTCATCACCATCGCCTGTAATGTGTCCTTTATGCGTTTGGAGTTCAGCACCATGGACAAGATCAACCAACAAACTCTTGGATCTGAATTTCATGAAGAAGATATAAAGTAAGTGTTCGCCCAACAAACTCTTGGATCTGAATTTCGTGATGAAGATATAAAGTCAAGTTTTCGCCCATGGTGCAAACTGGAGAGGGATGTGGAGAAACAGAACAGGCTCAGGGAAATAATTATAGGCCTAAATAGTCCGATTAAACAAGCAAGCTTAATAAGTCATTTATTTTAGGTTACTAATTGTACGCTACTAACAGTAACACTAAAGTGTCTTGATCAGGGGCACAATGATGATAGAACCCTCGTGTGGTTTGAACCAGCATCCTTTCAGTCGTCAGCCCGGATATTTAACCACTAAACGACATCACCCGGACACCGACTGTGATGTTTAAGAAAATCAACGCAGTTTTCCGTCCGAACCATCTTGGAACTCGCTCACGGGACAGGTTCAGGTCCAATGAGGATTACCACAGCGCGTGCACCGTGAAACTGGTCCGGAGCACGTCGATGCTCGTGGTCGGGGAGAGCAGTCGCGCGCAGCAGGACTCCACACTGAAGAGGAGCGTGAGCGCCGTGAGTGTCCATTCCAGCACGGCCCTGTACTACTACCAGAGTCGAGAGGACCGAGTATGGCTCTATTCCCAGAACCAGAACTGCTTAGAGTACTTACAGGAACTGGTCGCTCTCAGGCGTCAGTACACCAAGAGCATCAATGACCTCAACAACAGCGAGCGGAAAGAGACCGCGTCCCGCAAGAAGAACCCCGCACCTCGGCCACCGCAAAACAGAGCTGCACAGGTGAGATGCAACATGGCAAGGTTTATACTGTATGTTGAGTATGTTTAAGCCTTACGGAAGAAGTAGTGAACATTACTTTAGGGCAAAGTAAGGTAAGTTGTGAAATATATGCCTATTAAAGGGCCATAAACGTGTTCTTCACTTTGTCATCTGCGTTAAAATATGAAGATACATTTTTTTTTTTAAAGTTCAATCTTAGTTTGCATTATTTAGTTAAAGATATTCATTCATAATATAACCATGAGAAGGTTTAATATTCAGAATATTTCAATACAATAGGGATTAGGAGAATGTTGCTCCCGCTTTGCAGTTCCCTAAAATTTGTGTGAATGCTATAGGTTTAATATTGTAAGGAAAATCTTTGATAATTCAGTTTGAAAAGTGGGATTGTGTGAACAGGCTTTTAATTATAATGAGGTATAGTTTTAGTTTAATCCTTTATCAGTAGTTCTAAGAATAACAAAAACCTTGAAGAAACCTATGCTAAGGAAATACTGTTTGAATCAGCAATGCAACTTCCAATCATAATACACACATCATCTTTTGTATTTCAAAGACTTCACGGCCTGAACCTTCTGCTCCACCAATCCCAAATGAGGAAGACACACTCCAGTTCTTTGATGCAGTCATTGCAAGCTGTGACCCAGAACCCAGTCGAAAACCACATGTGGACAACGGGCATGCAGATGTGGACTTCATAGGTGTGTATGGAACTTTATGAGACTATCTTTACATTCAAATTAATCTAACCAAAGTACTCTAAAGGCAGCATGGACGATGAAGTTGCGGGATGTTGTACTTTATAGATCTTAATAGAAAGTATATTTGACTTTTATATTGCACTTTGTGAACCTTCAGGAAACAAAAACAAAAAGTTTATATTTTTCCCTTAATGGTAAAGCCATCTTTGTTTGTGTTTGTTTTTATTGTTTCATGTCTGATTATATCCCTCCTCCAATTTTAATGTGTTCTAGTGGCAACCAGTACCAGTGAGCATGACCTTCACTCAAACTGGGTGCTTCGGGACCCTCGTCGAATCTCCATGACGGAGTCACAGCCCAAGAATTCAGATATCAGTCATGGGCAAGCAGCCCAGCGGAAGGGACACACGGGAAGCACAAGCAGCAGGAGATGTCTGCAACGAAACCCTATCCACCTGCCAAAAGTGGTAGAGAGTGCCTTTCAGACTCTGCGCTTTAAACCCAAGCTCAAGAAGAAAGACTAGCTGCCTAATCAACACTGTTATTCCACTGTTTGTGCCCAGAGGACAACTGAATGCTCACTGTTGTGTGATCAAGAAGCTGGGCCTAGTAGAGGACGTGAGCTCGGTGACATGTCAGTGCTTACTCACTGTCCAAGCTTCATAAATAATCCACAGCAGATTAGAATCTCTTTTTCAGTAGCTCTCCATGGCAAACACAAAGCAATCAGCAGAGCGTAACCATTCTGCTTGACGTGGAACAATCATCCTACGCACTGATTCCAGACAGAGCAACTGGAATTTCCTTATCCCAATAACTCGGATCTGAGGATCACCTGTCTGATGAACCAGTCAGATAATCAGACATATGAATGACCCAGAACACATCGAGGCCAGGGGGACAGCTATTTACTGCCTAGTTACGATAGGTGAGCAGACTTTATTAGCCAAATGCAAAACTAAAACAATTTGACAACTAAGACAACATTAACAGTTACACTTTTTTACTGTAGTCTTTCTTTGTATGACATCCCTCAAACTGGTAGTAGGTGCTTTTCGTTGGTAGGTTTGTACGTTCTTTTTTTATGATTGTTTATGATGATTTGTAGCATTGAGCATTAAAACCTATAAAGAGGAACTAGACACATGTGTTTGAATCCAGAGCTAAATAGGTCAGGTTTCTTTTTTTGAAAAAAGGAAGCAGGAATCGGGTATTACCCTTTCACACTATAAAAACTAAGATCAAAATACCAACACCAAACCAGGTGCAATGACTGTTTTATCAATAATAGAGAATAAAGTTGAAGGAAGTTAACCACATAGATCTGAAGTTATCCTACATTATGGGCCAAACAAGAATGTGTTATATTACATTATATACACTTACTGTTTAAATATCTGGGGTTAGTACGATTTTTAAAAAATAATTTAATGCTATATTTAGAATTGTATTAAATTGATCAAAAGTGACAAAGGTTACATTATTACAACAAATTGTTATTTCAAATAAATGCTGTTATTTTTAACTTTATTCATTAAAAAAATCCAGAAAAAACAAAAATATTTAGCAGCACAACTGTTTTCAACACTGAGAATATTAAAATATGTATCTTTAGCAGCAAATCAGCATATTATAAGAATCATGTGACACTGACATTTGGAGTAATTGCTGCAAAAAATTCTGATTTGCATTACAGGAATAAATTACATTTTTAAATATATTAAAATGTAAAACAGTTGTTTTAAATTGTAATACTTTTTCAGCTATATTATGGTTCACTTTATTTTTTTAAAGTCTTGGTGAGGATAAGAGACTTTCAAATACATAAACAAATCTTACCGACCACACAAACTTTTGAACTGTATTGTATATCATTATCATATTGTATATCACAGCACATGGTGAGAAGCAAAAAAAAAAAAATGAAATAGAGCAGAATTTATTTTCTAATAACTTTATTAACAAAAATGTTTTGACACTCACACTAACACTCAGTTCTTCTCTTGTTTGACTTTGGGACTGAAGAACGCTGCCATGCTCTTCATCCCAGTTTTGTCTACTTTGGCAAGACTCTTCTGAGCTGCAGTCATCTTCTTTGGTGGCTGAGATAACATAGACCATATTTAAAATATTACAATTATCAAAACTGTTGTACAGTAGCTAAAATTAATCAGAAAACATACATTTAGAACAAATCATATTTGAAGCATGAACTGCTGAATGATTTTTTTAGGCATAGACAGAGAGAAAAAGATAGTTTTGCAGTAGTGCGTCATTCCATTACTTTCAATGTGCATCATTAATCCCATCACCACATTGTTTGTTATTCTAACTCACTTTTCGTGCAAAATCACCACTGTTGAACTTGGTGTAGTCTTCTCCGGCCTCTACTGGTTTATCTGACAGTTTCCGTTTCTATCAAAAGCAAGACAGCAGTCAGAAAAACCAGGCCACCAAAAGATCTTTTTGAATCAAAGTGAACTGCTACACCCATTCCACTAACTGCATCCAGAAACAAAGCATTTATGAAGCTTCTCGAAGCAATGACAAAAGCTGACTGAGTTTGAGAAGAAATAGAAATCAGAAAACAAATCAGAACACAATTACAAGCAGATATGGTTAACATTGCATAAAATCAAGTAAAGCGCAACCAGACATAATTTAAATATTAGAATTCAAGCATGGCGGTAACATGAAAATATTTGGTATTTCACGGAGTAAGATTACCTTAGAAGGGGGCTCTGTCTCTTTAGGGCTGGATATCTCTGGCAACCTTGTAACATGAGAGACTAAATGTGACTATGGATAACAAGGTAAAAATGTGAATGACAGTCTGGCAATGTTGTTTGTGAGGACAAGTTTGTAAGGTTATGTGTACATACTGCAAATACTTGAGGAGATCTTTGCTCAGGTCTTCACTAATGTACTCTGATATGAGACCATGTGCGTAACGGAGGTAGTCCTCTAAAAGGATAACAAATACCATTATATTAGCAAGACAATGCATACAAGCATGATCCGTCTCTATTCATTCATCCTTTTTTTACCTTCAGTAGCATCTTCCTGTTTGACTCTGACAAATGTGCTGGACTTCACTCCTCCACCCACAGATATGTTGCTCTTTTTGAGTGTGCTTACTGTCCGCTGAACCTGAAAGAATTTTTCAAAATTCCTTTCAAATAGGGTTAAGGTTAGGATGAAATTTCTTAGCATTGTAATTAGGGCTGTCACAAATTATTATTTTGTTAATCAAGTAATTTGTTAAGTGATTATTTTTGACGAGTAATCAGATACTTTTGTGGTAATAAAAATAGACCTTTAAAATGATTTAAAATAAGCCTTTAAAATGACTTAAAATACATATAATAACAATGAAGCAATAATATTTGGTTCAAATAAAGTGTCAAAAGCAAGTGAACATATGGTTTTATAGAACAAAATAATCATCTTATAAATGCTACAGCCACTGTAATTTCTTGAAAGAGAATGTGGACATCACAACATGCAAACTCAGAGCGAGGGTTTCAACTTTTATTTTGAAATAGCGATGGAGAGTTTGCATATTTAGAAACATATTGATGTATTCTCCTGTGTTGGCTTACCTTACAAATCTGATGAAATGGCACTCTCACATTGCGTTCTCAGATGAACGCTCCCAAACTCACAGCATATACAGGTTAAACCCACAAGGCATATATTGTGTGTATGTGAGTATATATATATATATATATATATATATATATATATATATATATTACAATATTATAATATATTATTATTAATATATATTTATTTAACCGAATCGCAGTCTTTGTGAATTCAAAAATAGCACTATGCTATAGTATGGTTTTTACATCGTGTAGCCTTAGAATACGGTCTATTAATGCGGTTCATGGATTCTCGTCTGTGAAATGTGCCACTTCCGGTATTTTGCTGGATATTCAACACAGGTAAATTTTTTAAAATAGAGTACTCGAATTTAATCAAGATATCGTGACAGCCCTAATCGAAATGGGTTTTTTTATCATAAAAGTAAAAAATTGCTTGAACCTTTTTCTTAAGCCACTCCAAGGTCTTCTCATGGTTATATCTGTGAAACTTCTGACCACCACCCTCTGAAAAACAGGATTCAATTTATATACAGGTGAAACTCGAAAAATCTGAATATCGTGCAAAGGTTCATTTATTTCAGTAATTCAACTTAAAAGGTGAAACTAATGTATTATATAGACTCATTACATGCAAAGTGAGATATGTCAAGCCTTTATTTTTTATAAATTTGATGATTATGGCTTACAGCTTATGAAAACCCCAAATTCAAAATCTCAGAAAATTTTAATATTACATGAAAAAAAAAAAAAAAAAAAAAAAGGATTTTAAATACAGAAATGTCGGCCCTCTGAAAAGTATACTCATGCATGTACTCAGTACTTGGTTTTGCATGAATTACTGCCTCAATGCAGCGTGGCCTGGATGCTATCAGCCTGTGGCACTGCTGAGGTGTTATGGGAGACCAGGATGCTTCAGTAGCGGCCTTCAGCTCTTCTGCATTGTTCGGTCTCATGTCTCTCATCTTTCTCTTGGCAATGCCCCATTGATTCTCTATGGGGGTTCAGGTCAGGCGAGTTTGCTGACCTATCAAGCACAGTAATCCCATGGTCATTGAACCAGGTTTTGGTTCTTTTGGCAGTGTGGGCAGGTGCCAAGTCCTGCTGGAAAATGAAGTCAGCATCTCCATAAAGCTTGTCTGCTGAAGGAATCATGAAGTGCTTTAAAATGTCCTGGTAGACAGCTGTGTTGACTCTGGACTTAATAAAGCACAGTGGACCAACACCAGCAGATGACATGGCTCCCCAAACCAACACAGACTGTGGAAACTTCACACTGGACTTCAAGTATCTTGGATTGTGTGCCTCTCCATTCTTCATCTAGACTCTGGGACCTTGGTTTCCAAATGAGATGCAAAATTTGCTCTCATCAGAAAAGAGGACTTTGGTCCACTGTGCTTTATTAAGTCCAGAGTCAACACAGCCGTCTACCAGGACATTTTAGAGCACTTCATGCTTCCTCAGCAGTGCCACAGGCTGATAGCATCCATGTCACGCCGCATTGAGGCAGTAATGCAAAAGGGGCCCAAACCAAGTACTGAGTACATATGCATGAGTATACTTTTCAGAGGGCCAACATTTCTGTATTTAAAATCCTTTTTTTATTTTATTTTTATTTTCATGTAATATTCTATAATTTTCTAATTTTTGGGGTTTTCACAGCTGTAAGCCATAATCATCAAAACTTTAACAAATAAAGGCTTGACATATCTCACTTTGCATGTAATGAGTCTATATCATATATTAGTTTCACCTTTTAAGTTGTATTACTGAAATAAATTAACTTTTGTCTGATATTTCACCTGTATGTGGCACATAATTTGGACATCATACTGTATCTGTACATGATCTGGCACTATATACATGCCTACAGACTCACACACCTTTCTCATCAGCCACATGATGAAGGGAGTCCAGTCCCTGTTTGCATTGCAGAAGTCTTGTGCATCCAGGGTAATCCTCATCCATCACCATCTGCTTCACCGGTTGGAACTTTCCCTACGAGAAGAGTGCTAGCATTACTCGTGAAGCTCATGTGAACAACAGACTGACTTTTACTATCATATTTGCATTTCAACTAATCGTTTACCTCGGTGGCGACACTGCTAATGTATGGCAAAATCAGAAATAAAGGATCAATGGAAGTCACATACAGCAGTCTACCATCTGAGGACACAGGAATAGAAGAGCTGTTAGTTCACTTAAATGGCATCAGCAATTTACTAGACAACTAGTACAATCACATATTGAATGGATAGTTCACTTTCTGTAAGGTGAGCTTACCTCTTTGCACTGTCTGTCCAATAAACCAAGATCGAAAGTCTTCAGAAAAGGCTTTAACTTCATAAACACTGATATCACCACAGCTAAATAGGTACAGCGAAGAACTTCCTGCACTCACAATGACAGAACTGTCAGTCAGTTTCAGTTTATTTAGCTGATAGACAGGATGACTAAATAAAGTTATATATCCACTAAACTGTCAGTTTAAGGTGATTAAATTGTAATATTGTAACACTAAAAGCCACCTGTAGCAGGATTCTTTAGTTTGATGAAGGATGGATCACTGTCTTCGGGTCTGCCTGTGTCCAGTGCTGAATCTGAAAGTGAAGCAACATGCCACAAAACTCAATTAAATATGGATTTATCAACTGCAACAGAACTGCATGTAGATTTAGGTGGGCTAAAAATGTAACTTACACTTACGCCAACGTTTACATTAATAATGCACACTTACACATTTTTTATAATAATAAAGCCACAGTAAAAAAAAAAAAGATGTGCACTGAAAACTGTGTAGCCTATAAAGTATAACGTTAAAACTTTTCTCAAAGTACAAGTGTGTAACACGGAACAGTGTAAATTTAGTAAATGTACCTGGAGCAATGACAACCCAGCTGTCGTTGTCGGTGTGCGGAGAGCGTTTCTTTTTAGTGGTCATTTCAAGGATTGAGTTGAAACGTTAAACTGTAACAACAGGTTTTCTGATATGTATAATGTAAACGCGCAAGACCGGTGAGTAGATATTCTGCCTCTAGAAAAATGGCGGCAAACATTTGTGTACAGTTCAAATAGGTGTGTGAAACATACAAGATTTATGTTTCATAAATATAACATAATAGCCTGGCTGTGCAACACAATATATTTCTCAAAAGTAAATAAAAAATAAATATTATTCAAAAAGTCTAACAAATGTGAAGACAGAACAACACCTCATTTGAAATTGCGTCTACACAGCCACCCCTCTCTCAGAATGGTACAGTCTTACAGAATTCCTTAAAGACACAGTAGCATTTTTAAGCATCATTAAAAAATACAGTTGTAAGATATTTATCGATATTCTTCACATATTTTGTAATTATTTTGCATATGTAATTCGTAATATGCTATTTATTTAAAAGTCATCCGGATTTCGCATAACTACTGATTTAAAATCTATGTAGGCTAATACAGCCTTAAAATTACTAAATTATATAAATGCATAATTTTACCGTTTGTACTGGAACAAAACAGAAGACAAAAATAGTATAAATGTATAAAGAACATAAATTAATCTGTTTAACTTTGGGTACAGCCTTCTGGATTTTCTGTGTAAACTATTAGGCCTACAATTTAAAATGTCTTATAAATGTTGAACTAAAACTTCAACTGAATGAATAAATAAAGAAATTAGTGACAAGATAATGTCATGATTTTGACAAAATCACAAAAAATCACAAAAATTCTAAACAAAAGAAAATTGAGGAAGCAATGATATGCTGGGTGAGTAAAGCCAGTGGCCTAAGTTTTACAGTTTCACATTTTGTGAAAACAACATGAGGGTTAATCTATGTTTCAAAAAATGTATGACCAATAGACAACACTTATAATCAACAACTTTCAGCACAAAAAATCAAAACTCAAACTAAACATAGGCGCACCAAGCTCTATACAAAATTGATGTTTCTATAAGTCACCTCAAGATGGCGCCAGTCTCTTGAAAATGCATAATGTAACTCCCTCAGGCAGAATTCACCTAGCACTGCTGATTATCTGCTGGAAAGTTACAATCATAATGAAATCAAAATAAATCATAATGATCTAATTCTCACGTCTTCTCAATCACATTGAACAAAGCTTTATGGCTACATATTTTCATAAAACATCAAATAATTCAAACATAGCCTACAATATTTTAGACACAGAAATTAAATTAAAATGGTCAAAGTAAAATAATTTACAATAAATAAACAAATGCTAAAAAAAAATAGAACAGAGATATGGTTTACATAATGTCAATAAATAAGTGTGAGTGTGTTACAGAATGTGTTTGAGAACTGTCTATGAGACATGCTACACTCTAAAAAAAGTGGTTCTTCAGGGGTTCTTTGCAGTGCTATATGGCACCACTGCAATTTTAAGAACCTGTTAAGCCCAGTTTGGTTCTTCAGCGATTCTTTGGGGTGGTTAGGGTGCTCTTATGGTTCTACATAGCACCATTTGACAAAGGTGAGGTGCTATATGGCACTGAAAGTAGTTCCCCTATGATTATGAGCCAATGAACCACTTTTAGTGCTATTTAGCACCATTTGTGTTTAGAGTGTACAGATTCTAATAGTTCAGATTCCAACTACCCAGAAGTTGCAACCTTTCAGGAGCTATTCGTAGAGTCTGTAGGCTACTTGGTCAGAATGTGACTCTTTTTTCATGTCTCACTTTATATTGTGAGAGCAAAGGAAATGTGTCTTTTTATACTTTTGTCACTCATTAAAATAACTAACCAAGACATGCATTGACACAATCTATGGGTGTGCATTCATGTGTTGCTGGTTGAGAATCAGGGACCCCCTGTTCTGCCATAAGTCTGTGGTATTCAGGTCAGCAAGGTCTGCTGAGCAAGGACATGGTGGAGGGGGAGCAGGGGCTCCAGGACATCCCAGCTGTACAAGAAATTAACCATCGAAGAAGAAAAGAGAAGTTCATTTTATAGCAAAGTCAGTTATCGTATGTGATGCTCCAATCATTTTTAATCAAAAGGCCCATCACAGTTTAGTTTAGAAAAAATAGGCTATATTACAATTTTAACACCATATAATTTCTTAATATTCTAAAATATTATGCTGATTAACATGTCTTTAACAGCAATAATCTGTCTATAAGATACTCTTACAGTGAAGGTATTGTTCCCTCTCATCCACTGCTCATTTATCTTTCTTCCACAGACGCCATTAGCCTATTGAGAAACTTCATTTGTGTTGTAAGAGGCAGACAACGAAATCTGGTTGGAAAAAACTTCAAGGCATGCACACACAGTGACATTTCCAGCTCACTCATTCTCCACATCTGACTTGTTGCTGTTTTATAAACTGGTTGATGGAGGCGCAGATCAGAATAACGATTTTGCATCTGAGCCTTACCTCCTCCCACACACATGCAAAATTAAGCAAACAGCAAACTCATCTTGCACATTAACATAGCTGGAAAGAAAATAGTGGCATGTTACAGGGGACTTGTTTTTAGTTTTATTCTTGCATAGGCCAATAGCCACATGAACACACACAGGAGGGAAATGCACATACACCAGCACATCAGTCTAAACAATGCAATCTTATCACGTTCATCATCAACTAAATGTCACGCGCTAACATGTCTTGTTCTAATGTGGGGATTATGTAAACTACCTGAGGTCCATCTGAATTTATAGCTATTCTAGTACGACGGGCAACCTATAAAATGACAAAATCACCAATCGTTCATTTTCATTTTCGATTAACACGATGAAAATATCGTGCTTTGACATTAGGAGGTTTGATGAGTCAAACAGAGCGCAATCTATCAGATAACATAATTTTCACTAACTGGTCGTAAAAAAATGTTTTCGCGATTATAATACGAACTCGTTTTAGTTTCAGTGTAAAGAGTAATCGTGAAGTATAGGCTATGATATAGCCTATGAAAAAGTCGGAGGCGTCCGTGATAATAAAGTCAAATTAATTTTGTCAATATAAAATTAACCTTATTGTGTTGTAGCAATGCTGTAAAAGTAACAAAGCTGTTATAGCTATAAACTGTGCCATTTTACAAAATGTAGCCTATAGCCTATTTAAATCACATAATCCGCGTTTTTAAATAAGCAGCTTTACGATATGTATGTGATGATGGATTGATGTATTTTCATACATGAAAATTGTTTGTGAAATTTTTTTATTTCCACATTATGAAACTAGTACTGAAAGGATAGAAATAAATTCGTTATCCATTCGTATGCAGCTTGTTTTGTTAACAGGCTAAATTAATAAGTCGAATGAATTAATTCGTTGTTCTACATTTTCATTTGTTCATTTGTGTTGTTGAAATCCAAGAATTGTGCTTTTCTTTAGCA
The DNA here is from genome assembly GCF_949152265.1 of Phoxinus phoxinus. Classification (NCBI taxonomy): domain Eukaryota; kingdom Metazoa; phylum Chordata; class Actinopteri; order Cypriniformes; family Leuciscidae; genus Phoxinus; species Phoxinus phoxinus. The sequence goes on along the minus strand of NC_136882.1, from coordinate 25,639,311 downwards.
GAGAGACTATTTTATTGCTTTAAACTTTTTTCCCGCAATTTTTCATGTTTACTTTCATTACTTTACGTCTCGAGTCGTTGTGAAATTCCAGCAGATTGATCGATTGTGTTTGGAATTGGTCAAAATGCTTTGATTCATCACTAAAATAACGATACTAATAACGAAATCAGACAATATCTGACTGCTTTCACTGATGAACGGCATATAGCCTATATTAAATCCTTTAGCCTGAATTGTTTAGGTAATTGTTATTTTATCAGATTACGTGCTATTTTGACCTGTTTATATATTTTACTAAATCCTAAAATCACTTTACAGACACGTGATAATCGTCCGCCTGTATGGCGATTTGCTCGTTGAGAGTGAGAGGAAGGTTGGAAAATGCTGAAAACCTCACCTCAGCTGTGTCAACAGGCCGTGTGTTTTTCCTTGTTATAAATAGCCCCACTTTCAAATTAACTTCCTAAACGCCACGTGCTATCCAAAATAAAACTATTCAAATAAAATATGCACATTGTAAGCTATATTTTGCATGAATTAGGCTAGTTGTACGAATCCCATGTTAGTTTACAGCAGCTGGATTACTTTTAACCCTAAAGTCAATGTCTTTGTATAACCATAAAGTTGTTTTAATAAGTGCATTTTGACACAAAACTACTTAAAGGTGAAAAGTGCTCACTTGCCTTATAGGGAAAAAAAAACATGTGATCCTTAATATGAACTATGTTAAACTTTGTATACCATTATAGGTTTAAAAATGAAATTGTTCAAACAGAAAACACATGTGCTTAAGTAGTTTTGTTTACTGTTGAACGTTCGTGCCACGCATCCAAACCAAAGTGAGGCTCAACAGATGATATTTGACAGGTTTAGATGCTCTAATGCAGTTGAATGCACAGCCAATAGCAGAAGGCAGCTGGTTCAAATCACAGTAAGTTCTCTCTTTATACTTTGCTTCCCCATAAAACACAAATATCCTCAAATTATCTGCAGGTATACTGCAAACACAGAAAGAAAGGTGTGTGTGGGGGGGGATACATCCACAGCCACCTCACACTTTGAAACTAAACAATGCAATTGTATTTAGGCTACTGAAATAAAATGCACCAAAATACTTTGGCTACTCTGATTTTTGTTGGTGTTGTTTTTGTTATCGTAGGCTATCAGTTCGAAGAAATCTCAAATCTGTTCATGATGGAAGTTTCTTACCTCTATCATAAATTCAATCAAATATCACATTGGAAGGAGACTCAGCAATAAGAGTCATCTGTGAACGTGCACTTGAGCAGATCATAATAAGACACTTGGCATCTTGGTTCGCGCATGCTGTGGAACACCGGTCTCATCATGTCGTCGAGATCAAGATAGTTTGCAGTTATGACACCCAACTCGGTCGCCGCTCTGCAGCCAGCACGTGACCTAATCTGATCCAGTGTGGGTCGTAGGGTTTGAGTCTTGAGTATCTAAGGTCGAGCGCTGGCGCTTGGTCTTTTTTTCTTCCTCTCGCGCAGCGCTACCGCTCCGCCTCCTCAACGCGCAACTTTGACGCTGTGCATAAATACTGGAACAAAAGAACTTCCTCGATACCTTGTGAAACGGTAGGCTACTAGTAAATAAGGTGAAACTGTTGTGGGAACTGAAATTAACCAGTTAACGTGCTTCAGTAGGCTATACTTATTAACATCCCACTATAGAGTCAAGTGATGTCTTCATACACATCCTCAATTTCCCCTAGAGCTTTGGGTAAGTGCCATTCATATCGACTTTGATGTAGCTTCTGATCAGTCTCGTCGCATTGGGAATTGGAGTAACTAGGCTCTTTTGATATTTTTTTTTTTTTAATTTTGTTTGGTAGAAATTCAGTGGCATAACAAGACTAAAAGGGAAAAATGAAATGTGCTTCTTGTTGAAACAATGACACAAGCTCTTTATGCGCAGGAGTGGCAACATTCGACAACAAGCTATCGGCGTCGAACTAGGCTAGCCTACTGTCGAAAGTTTTTGACTCAACCGGACTGTTGCTTTTACATCATGTGGGTGTTCTAAAAAGTTGTTCACTTCTAGCGTTCCGTGAATTGAACGTTACTGTGCAAACTGAACAACGTTAGATTCATTCTAAAAAACGCGCTGCTTGTCAAAACTTTAACAACATTTTTGTGTACGCACAAGTTACCGGCTGTCTTCGAAGATAGACGTCTCATTTAAAGTGTCTAACAGGTTTGATTGAGAACCGTGTTAAACTAGACCACTCAGTTTTTATTTGTTTTGTTCATTGACGATTGCAGGAAGTCCAAACCGTTTACAACGTCTTTTCGTAAGTAGTCTATTGTTGTGTTGATCTTCTCATGTAGTGAACAAAGAAGCGCGTAGCAAAGGCTCGGGACCCGAGAGCCCGTGGAAAGTAAGCACCCTGTTTACAATAATAACACTAGCTTGATGACGCTGCAATACTGACAGAGCGCTGCACCAATGGCGTGGCACGGTTGCTTCGGCAACACGCTATATTTGGAAAGAGTTACATCATCGGAGGACTGCCTTTAAGGGGCGGGACATCCGTAAGGATTGACGCGCTTGTCTGGACTTGCCTGCAGTGCGCTTTGTTATTAGTTTCACCGCTGATAAAATATAAACAGTAGCTTATAAAAAACTGTCACGGATCAAAACACAAAGCATGTTCTTTCAGCATTTTAAAAGCATAGGAACAAACAATACAACAAATTTCCTTTTTTTGTCTTACAATGAAAGGTTAATGAATGATTTGTTGTGGTCAATGCATGTAAAGTTTGTTACTCTGACAGGTGTGAGGAAGGAGAAAAGTTAGGCTATATGTTTTTATTAAATAGCCTAAAGTAGGCTACTAAGTAATTTCAGTCTGGTGGATAAATTAAAAGAAAGGAGAAGACGGAGTCTTGACTGAAACTTTGGTGAAAACACAAATGTTCTGGGTGGGGGTGATGTTCAGATATTTAGTCACCTATTGTGATGGTGGGAGGAAAATAGTAGCTTATGACATGCTTCAACTTATACGCAGAGGTTTTGTTGCAGTTCAAAGTGGTGGGGTGGAAATAACACGAATGGTCTAAAGTTGTGTGTGCCAAAAAAGAAAGAAAATTAAAACAAAGGATTTGTTATTGGTATAATAGCATTATAATAACAATAATAATGGCCATTCAAATTCAAGGTGTATCTAACATGAAATTCAAGATGCAGAAATGTTCAAATAAAGTTACATTTACAAGCGGCATGCAAAGAGCATGCCATTGTCCATAGAAGTTTTTACTTTAAAAAGAGGACCATAAGGTTTCACATAAGGTTGCCACAGATCAGAGTTGTAGGGTTCGGCCTAGTCATCCATGGCAGATAAGTATAGAACAGTTAATGTTATTTTATTTTACTGCTGACACACTTCCTGTCTTTTACAGTGTATCTTTAAATAAAACGAGGAGTCACTTCCTCCCCATCTACATCCATTTATGACACCTTACACTTTCTCTCACATGCCACTGCTGACATAAACAAGCATGAAATAGGCTATCTGCCATGAGTGTTCCTACATATGTGAGTATGTGGGTGTGTCTAAAAATAAGAAATATGCATGATGCAATGATGTCACCCAATATAGCTAAAAAGGTGGGCAGATTATGGCTGTGGAATAAAGCCATCATGTTTTCTTTGACATAGCCTATAGAAAAAGTACTACGTGGTAGATAGCTTTTGTCTTGGTTTACAGTTGCAGTTAATGCCTGCAAAATAAGGCTGAGGTTTAGAAAGCAATTTAGTCACGTAGCCACCAGATATTCCTAAATGAATCATCTGGGTTTGCTGGTCAAATAGTCACAAAGCGGTGCCAAATTTTAAGTCATTATCCGAATGATGCAGTCGGCAGTCATCAGAAAGGGGCGGATTTGACAGATGGAGCGCAGTTTCTTTCTTCTCCCAATCAACCTTCACGCTGCTGGTGGTGTGAGTGACGCAGCTCGCAGTTGCTCTCGCTGCTGTAGTAAAGCAGCACAGGGTCTGTTGTCAAGCTACTTGCAGTCGGTGTTGTGGTCGTTTGCTTCGCCTTCACGACTAACGTTCCGGTCATTTAATCAATGCATGCATTCATCTTCTTATAGAAACAGTACACGCACCTTCAAAACTTGCCATCAAAAAGAAATCTGAACCCAGTAGCGGTTTATTCCCTCTTAAAATCACGAATGATGGGAAATAATAAATAAAGATTGTTCGCTTGGTAAAACGCTCACTATAGTAACTAGAAAACCGATACTTCAGCAGACGATTAATTTCATGTTCATTTTAGGGTTAAATCACGTTTTATGTGGTGAATGCATCCTTGACAGCGTTGAAAGCTATCTGATTTTGGAAGCAATTGAAATCCCTAAGCTATATGTTGCATATAACCGTACGTACGCCTAAAACTATCAATGGTGTGAGCGCGATTGCACTATAACAATCGCTTTTTCAAACACAGACTGGCAAAGCTACAGTTAAACCGTGCTCTGTTGGCCGTGTAAGGATATTGTGCGTGGGTTTTGGGTTGCTAGCCGGTTTGAGGGTGCATTTTGTCTCGACCAATCCTGCGCGGTGCTCTAGGTCCCGGCATGCCCAATGCGGGCAGGGGGAGGCTCCGGCCAATTTGAATGAAGACTGGAGCTTTCGGCGCCATTTTCGAGTGAGCAGCTATATCAACAGCAGCTGCCTAGAGAGGCTCCGTACTGTAGTCCAGTAATTTGAGCGAGGGTACACTTTTTTTCTTTTTGTTTCCAGAGAACAAAGAGAGATTTTTTTTCCTGAAATCTACCTCAAATTTTAGGCGGCTGTTTCCCGGTGGATGGATGCAGCGGACACAAAAGACGATGTGTAGTGACAACAAATAGTGAAGTGGAGTCTGAAGTGAGCTAGGAGGCTAATCCGGCTAGCATCTCCAGCCAAGAAGGGGCGTCAGATTGGAGCCGCGCTGTGGAAACGATATATTTTGTATTATTTTTTCGAAAAAATCCAACAATTACGTGGATGATTTGAAAAATCAATAAAAAATTCGGAAAATTATCGCAGGCGACGACGAATAAAATGACGTGGGTTGTTTGTTGGAGCGAGGTGGTTTTGTGCATTTTTTAAACGTTAAGTTTGAGCGGGATTGGTGATGTGAGCTAGACGGCCGGCGAGCCCGACAGCCTATCAGCGAGCGATACACCGGGATGCCACACCGACCAACACTGTCCTATTCTTTACTACAGTTTTTGTTCCTCTTTCAGCGGAAAAAAACGACGATGACCAGAGTGCCTTTTTCTCTCTCGCTTTTGTGCACAAACTATATAAAAACAGTGTGCCGTCATAATTTGCAATTGCAAACTTTTTTTTGTGGATTTACAAATATTATGAACGTTCGGGTGTTTTTGGTAAGTAGCATTTTTCATAAAAGCGTGTTTTGTTTAACGTTAGTTAACAGTTACCACGAAAATGACTGTTTTGTGCGTGTGTATGAGTGTAAGTTATGGTAAATGTATTAAAATAGCAAACATTTGCCATCTAAAGTGTAAAAAGCGCAAACTCTCTCACAAAAGTAAATATGATTTGGAGACGAGATTAACGTTAGTGATTTGATCAGTTAACGTTAGTAGAACAATATCATCTCTCGATCGAAAAAACACGTTATAATGTGTTTGATATACTGTACCGCGCTATTGCAACTTAACTCACGTACATTTCCCCGTAGCAATTTGAAACCCTTGTTATCACACTAACGTAAGTGTTATGGACACGTATTCATACTTTTATACGAGCGGGCCTATAAATTGAAATTACATAACCAGGTTGCATTGTCAGATAATTTAAGGCCTGGTTGTGTAATGGTAAAATGCGATTATTCGTTATATTAATTGTGTTAGGGGTTAGTGGAAAATAAACTTTTATGTCCATTGCAAAGAGAGCGAAAGCTAATCATCTTTAGAGGGATCTTGGGTCAGCAGTCGGCCTTTTTGTCAGCGTGTGCACCTCGGTTCTTATAATAGCGCCGTGTTTTTTCAGTCTCTGTTCTTAAAGTTGTTTTGGTGACGTTTTTCTTGCATTGAACACGATTTCATCGCTAATCTTCTGTACCTCAAGGAAAGTGCCACTTCGGGTAGTTTTGTTCTGTCTAATGTAGAGGTCACTTGCAGAAAGGTCATGAAGTCATTACCGTGATGCTTTGACCTCCTAATTTTGTTGATTGATGTAAAGGCCTGTCCATGTCATGTGATGTCATGAAAGGTTAACCCAGCAGCGACCCAGGCTCAATTTGAGCCCAAACAGGTCAAGTGAGTTCAGAGAATAGTTTTAATCTTTTTAATACAAAATATCAACCTAATCTTAGTTTTATGTGCCATGTTGTGTAGCTTTTGTTTTATAGTTGCAAGATTCTGTATTTTTTATATATATATTTCTGATTATTCACTTTTCTCACTCCTATATAAATGTGGCTTAATACAGAATGTTTAAAATATGACAATGTTAACCTTTTTTTTTAGTTCTGTGTTGTACAGGTCTAAATGATGTCTGGTTTTGCCTAAATAACATAGTTTGTTATTTTGGAGTGAGTTGTTTAATGGCCATTGACAAAAAATAAGTGACACAAATTACACCATTTACCAGTGTTACTCCTGTGACAGAAATCTTATATTATGAAAAAGACCCATTGTAGCATAGACTGACTAGGCACAAAATATTAGTCTAAATATTAATTTGACTCAGAATTTACATTTGAGGTGCCACCGTAAATAATAATTGCACATTCACTTGACCAAAAAAATAGCAGTGTAGGTCAGTGTAAGAGTCAACATTCTTAGTCTGCTTCTTCCTGCAATATGGAGATGGTTCCCATTTTGATCAGGGTTTTTTTTCTATTTTTTTTTTTCTATTTGTTTTGTATTAATGTAGTCATGAATAGCCCAATACCAAGCAATGTTGGTCAGAGTGTCTTTTCACATCAGTTCCTAAGTGTGTGTGTGTTTTTTAAAAATACATTTCCTGGCAGTTTTTCTTCCCATGAGTTGATCCTGCCTGGGACCGTAGGGAAACCCCCACAAGTAAATCACAACGATCTCTTTATCATGTTCGCAACATTGCAGTTTAATCAACAGGCACATAATGCACCCACTCAAACGCCCCACAGTTTCAGTGACAGTGCTGATGCTACAATATTTATTTTTGCTTGTTTTTTTTCAGTGCACAGAAACATTTTAGTCATGACTATTGTAGTTATATTATAACTTACTGTAAGTTCTGTATTTTCAAAGAAGTTCACTATTGGAAACACTTTAAAACTGAATCCCACACACAGTTCAAATGAATCCACTCCATTACACTGACGGAATACCCATGATCTATTGCCATCTAAATATGTAATCAATTAACTTGCAGGTTATTTTAGGCAGTTTACACTTTAAGTTTATATGCATCTATCATCTACACCAAAATATATTGTGAGATCTATTTTTGCTCTTTTAGATATAATCTAGCAGTTCTCAATCTCCACCTACAGTTTTTTTTATACTTCTGTGGCTATTCACTTGTAATACTGTTTGCAATTAAAAATAAAAATAAATGAATGGAGAATTATATGATGAGAGGATTTTTTTTTGTGTGGGCAGTTGAAAATGTGGGCATTGTGACATTGTTTCTCTGGTGTGTCCAGGGCTGGATTTGGGGAGAAGCTGAATTTTTATACTGTCAGCTGTACTGAGAGTTTTGAAAAAACAAGTCACCACACTAAAGAAGTGAAATTGTGAAGTGTACACAATTAAACAACTAGTTAAAAAAGCAAGAATACATTAAGTCAGTCATGCTTTGTATGCTCATGACTGAGAGTGTGTACACGTAAACCTGCAGGAAATGAAGACTTGCACTTCAGATCTCCTGACCAGAGGCTGTAGTACACACACTCAGTTTTAATGGGGCTTATTTATCAGTTAATTGTGGGGGTAATTTTATGAGATGCAACGTGTTAATTGTATCATACACCATGCCAGGACCTTACTACATTGAGTGTAGTAATATGACTGTAATAACAGTGCAATAGTGGTGACATGACAAGACTGGTTTTTTTATTATTATTATTTGTTTTGAAAAAAAAAATAGAAACCCGTGTTGTACTTGTTTTGACCCATTGTGATATGCAGCAGCAAATCTGTATTCACAGGCACACAGAATGTCTCTGTGACATCACCCACGCTCTTTTAATGATTATAGGGAAAGTAGTGTGTGTGTGTGTGTGTGTGGATGGTTTTTGTTGTTGTAAAAGCCGGCCAGCCCTTACTCTGAGACTTACAGCTCTGATTTTGACTGTTGAAAGCATCCCTCTAACTAATGATAGTTTAAGTTTGGTTTGGATGCAAGTTGTGAAAACAGGCTGTTGCAGTGTTGCAGAGCATTCTTTGATCCATGTATGTGTGTAACAGTGAGAGGTTGCAGTCAGGGCACAGGTGTGTGTGTTGCTGTGTGTAGTTCTATCCGTACTCAGGTGCAGCGCGGAACCATACAGGTGTGCAGGCTTGCCTGCTGTCATTCTTTCTTTGACAAAATATTTGCACAGACTTACTTATTTACACAGAGTTTTTTTTATTAGATTAAATAAATTGTTTGAGAGAGACAAACACACACAGAGGTGTAGCTAATTTACAGTGTGTGAAATATAATATATACTGTAGATTATTTGCCCTCATGAGAAGTAATTGAGAAGTTTTTATTTTTTTATAAATGTTATAATTATACATATATTTTTTTTCTTCCAAAGTTTACTATTTCAGTGTTCTTAAGTTATACCTATAAAATAAATCTTGTTTTGCTACATTTTCTTTTCATCATTTAACTGGCAAAATAATTAAGTGGGAGGGTTTCCTGCATAAGGCAGAGTCTCGGAGTGTGTGAGCGTGTCACATGCTGATGTTGATGGAGGAGTGGAAGGTGATACCCTTTGACCCTGAGGTCATGTGAGCTCAGTAAAATACAAGCAGAGAGAGGTTAAATGTTATATATTCATTCACACCCCCTCTCACTCACAGACTTGTTCAGGGGCTCTGACGGTCCTCCTCGCGCGCGCGCACACACACACACACACACACACTCACACGTGCATGACCACTCTAGGTTATCAAAGAGTTATGTGCTGATGCACTGCTTGTATATAATCAAATTAAATCTTTGCTGCACTATTTAAATTATAGTGTAATATGGAGCACATAATGCGCACTTATCTTGTGGGATTACGATGTTGCTAGTGCACAAGATTAAACACCAAAATGGAGGCTAGGCCAACTACACACATTATCGAGTTGAAGAACTTTTAATATTCTTTTAATGGCAACTCTTAAAAAAATATTTTTTTAAGCCTAAAGAAATAACCCCACATATTTTTGAAATGGTTTGATTTATGGCGTTTGAGTTGTCTAACCAGGCTGTATTTTGTTTGACCTGCTATGTTACTCAATGTCGTTCCATTTGCTTGTCCTTTTCAGCTCTGATAGTTGTCTGATAACTTGTGTGACTGATCTTTTTTTTTTCTCTCTGTGATAAAAATTATTGTGGTCAGGATGCTTCCTGTGAAGATACTCATTTATAATATCGTAGTATAAAGCTTGCTGTGTGTGTGAGAGAAAGAGAGAGTGGGGGAAGAGAAATGTGGGGGTTAGTGAAAGAAGTGAGGAAAACGTTTTCTCACCAGTCTCTGTTTTTGTGCTACGCATGCATCTCTGATTCACATGCATGCTTAATTTTTGTTTTTATTTTTCTAAAAAAAAATATCTTGTGAATTTGAAAAAGCTTTTTGAGACAGACACTTATGTGAGGTATTAGATGTAAATTTCAGAAAGTTACTGTCTTATAATTCATAGGCCAACAATAGTTTCAATCATTATTATTTGTTGCTATGCATTTTTAAGGGTGCATTTAAAGTTTAACGGACTTGAATAATAAACACATAATATTTTACACCTAACACACTGCAGTTATCTCATAGAAGACACATCCACTCACATAGTTGACAGCAATTTTGAATTAACTTAACATTAACTTTAGGTGTATCACATTTTTTTAAACTAGGTGTATGTTTTTAAAACCATTTAAGCATATGGATTTATGTTTTGATGCTGTCTGTTGCATCAGATTATTAGAACTGCAGCTTATAACGTAATGTCTGTATTTTGATGCATTTCTCTTCTTTTTCCCCAGTATTAGCTGTGATGCCTAGTTGTGATGTCAGAAACCAGACAACAAATCAAGGTAATAACATCTATCTGCAATTTAATTTATGTGTTGTGTTAATTGTTTTAAGAGATCATGGACTAAAACACATTTTTACAGCAACTAGGCAGTTTAGGTGTTCTATACACCCAGTAAATGACACTTTTAGCATTTGAAGTGGCTGCTTTAGATCTACACAGTGGTTGTTTGCATAAGCAAAGTGTAAAGTATTTTATTTTTAGTATTACTTAAATTTGTCTCTCATGGTATTGAATTCACTCAGTTTTTCAGTCAGTGATGGGTTGGCTTTAGCTTTCAGATACCAACTCTTGTTTAGAAGCAATTACAAGTTTGTTGTCAATATCAGGTCATAGGCTCTTATAGGCTACTCTAGCATTGGCCGTATAGTGTGAGAAAGGGTCTAGATGTCTTCCTGTCAGTCTTTGAGATCACAACTGGTGAAAAAAACACTGGCTAATTTTAGAAAATTCTTGTTTGTTTTCTAAATCTCCTACACTAGGTTTTTTTACATAATAAAAAAAAAAGCATTGACTTCATCAGGAGCTAACACATTATATACAAATATTGTAGCATTATCACAATGGCTGGTTCTTGGCTGTGAATCCATGTTGGATCATTGACCCAAATTCCATAGATATGTTAGTCAGGTCGTAACCTTGGTGTCAGTGTTACAAGTCAATGCTCATAATGAACAGAGGCTTCAGTTGATATTTGTTAAAATAAATATATTTTAATAAAATAACAAACTGTTAGATTTTTTTTAAATATGTGATTGGTTCATTACAATCTGTGTTGTTGGCTGTAAAATAGTGTGTTATTCAGTACTCTCACTGCAGATCTCACCCTTCTGCTGCTTCAGTTCATTCGTCTATGCTGTTCCGAGTACATAGTAGGCATGAACGTACTTGCATTTTTGTGTTATGCTACAATTCTCCAATTTCTAATTAAAGTAGAATTTCATTCAAAACAATTATATTTTATTTGTAATAAATTCTAAGTCTTTAGAAAGCTTGTGTGTTAAAAGAAAATACTCGGTTATTAAAGGGGGGGTACAATGGTGTTTCATGTATTCAGAGTTGTTTACAGTGTTAAAGAGATGGATTCTCATGCTAATAATGGCCAAAGTTTGAAAAGTTATTTTGAACGAATAACAGAGAATTTCTGTGCTGAAAATCATACTTCCGGATTGCAACACGTTTCGGCTGGTTTTTTTCTATCGTAGATCTAATGACGTAGACCAGAGTGGAACTCCTTATATGAGCATTGCTCTCGGAAAAGCGCGTTCACGCACACGTCGACCAGAGGAGAGAAAGACCGCGCTCATCGGCGCATAGACATCATATATCTCTATATAATATCTATGCATCGACGCGCTACTACCGGAAATCATCATCAGCAGCGCTAAATAGGAATGGTTGATGTCAAGAATGTCTCCAAAAAAGTGTGTTTTGGGATGTGAGGGAAAGTTTACCTTGTTCAGCTTCCCAAAGAACCCAGTGTTACTGGAACAGTGGATGCCGTTTGTATTTCCGGGACAGCAAAGGAGTGTGGCAAGTGCGGTTTTGTGTTCTGGTCATTTCAGTGACGAATGTTTTATTAACAAGGCTGAGGTCGTCGCTGGATTTGCAAACCAAATACTATATATATATATAGTAATATGACCTACCGCACCACGATCGATAATAAGCAAACCTTCCCGGGCGCTCCCGCTTGACTCTATAGCTCCGCCCACGCCCAGAATCAAGGACCTCGGCTTTTTCCGGTTAGAATCGGAAAGCTGTATTTTTATTTTATAAATATGATGAAACTAAAGACTTTTTGGAGATATGAAGGACGCACTATTACTCTATAGGTACTCAAGATTAACATGAGATTGACTGAAACTAAGTATTTTACCCCCCCTTTAAGATTCTGTGTTCGCCATTCTATTTCTGGTTGAATAAATATATCTAATATTACACTCAGTACTTCAGAATTATTTAAAATTCAGATGTTAATGATGTCTCACGTCAACTCTGACTTGGTGAACATTAAAATTAGATTTTTTTTTTTAAATCATAAGAACTGTACATAAGGCACATAGTCATACCACAGTGATTGATTCATAAAGATATCTTATTTAGCATAGTGGAGGCATAAGAGATGTATTCTGTTGTGGGACAGCACTTTGGGAAGCTGGTGACAGGTCAGCTCCCGCTGTTGAAGATGACTATCTTGAAGGTTAAATCCAGTCTGGTCTAGAAGACAATATTACTAGTTGCTTGTTTTTTATATATAATTATTTTTTGACGGAGTTACAAGAGGACAGGTTTTAGTATAATGCAGGAAAGTTGCTGAGAGATGTGTCCGTAATGATCTCCATAGAGTCCAGCCTGTAAAAAATCAGAATGATGTGCTGCAAAATATATAAAATTACCATTTAAAACTCTTGTAAGACTTTATTTTCAGCCGTCTCTTGTGCCTTGTCCCAAAATATAATAAAATTGAAAAATGCCAAAACAACAATACAAGACAATCCACTGGGAATGATGATTATTCTAAAATACCCATAATTGTCCCATAACATTAGTATACATTTACAGGTGCTATTTCACTGAAGTGCAAAAATTCTGATTCAGTGTGCATCCATCTGTGAAAAGTATACATTAAACTTTATGTATGCTATTGTGTTAAGTTTGTTTTAATTTAAAAATAAATAAATAGAAATAAAAAAAGAATAGTGTCAAGTATGCATTTCATTACCAAGTCCTGCACACAAATATAGCAATGCCACTTTTATTGTATGCAAATGGATTGCAGGCAAACACCGTAGGAGACACTGAAATATTTGACTGCAAACTGACAGCATCACGTCCAGCTGCTGTGTGTATGTTCTCACTCAAGCGTCCTCCTCTCTTCTGTGTTTCAGATGGAGTCCTGGAATACCTCTCAAGCCCTGCTGAGAGAAAGAGAGAGAGAGAGGGAGGAGAGGAGTCACTCGCTCTGATTCTGGCAGTGCTCGGTCATGTTGCCGAGGGTGTGAGTGTGTGATTGAGAGAGAGGAACCCTCTCTAGGTGATGGTGTAGCAGCACAGAATGGTTTGTGGTGATACAGAGATGCAGGCCGTGATGTGCTGCAGCATCAATTCCTGGGACCTACGCAGCAGAAGGAGAGATTGCATGTGTGTGAATGCGTGTGCGTGTGTTGTCTTGCTGTAGCAGCATGTAAATATTGGAGTTACTCCTTGGCCAATGCCTCCAATATTGCTCGTGCTGCTGAAGCAAGAAGTCACCAAGCAGCATATGCACGTCATCTTTTTATCACAGCTACCAGGGCCTAGCCGGTGGAGGTATGGCTGACTCACAGGTACAGAAATACCTTCACGGACTGAATCATCAATCCAACATAGAGAAGTCAGGAGGACACTCGGCCTCACCGGAGTGAACTGAATGGTCAAAGGTAAAGACAGATGCAGAGTTTAGTTTTCTTTGGAAAGTGAGTTAAGTAGCTTTTTTTAATCAATGTTGCTTTTTGCCCCCTTTATAATGTTCATGCAAAAACATGTTTTAATGTTTACATTGTTTGTTTTCCTTTATGTAAAATATGTATATTTTTTGTTTCAATCGTCTGTTTTTTCTTCATTAAATATTCCAATTTTATTTTCCTAAACGTGCTGTTGCATTTTTTTTTGTGTGTTGATGCAAACAAACATTAAAATTAAAAAAAGGAAAAAACTGACCTGTGAAAACTCATTATGACGTTAGGGCACCGTTTGTTCAGGTTTTGTTTTTAACACTTTTTCACAAGGAATGCAACTTGTGTCAAATGAGATCTGTTTTTTTTTTTTTTCTTTTTTTCGCTTTTCTCCTCTAATGTGTTTCAATACTGTTGTAGAAATATTTTGTTTCTGGTGGATGAACCATAGCGTGACGTGTATTCATGTTTATTTTAAAGTATTCTTCATTTCCGGTGACTACATTGAGCTAACAAAATTGACTCCAATAGCCTTTCCCCCCGATAATAACCAATAAGCATGTTTTACACATTTATGTGGATTATTCCGGTAGTTGCAATGTAAGAGATGTTAACATGGCTACAGTTTCGTGCTGGAGAGTTTACGCATGCGTAGCCCATCATTCTTATATAACATTAATATTAAAAAGCTTAACGCCCAACGAAATTTTGTTGTGGGCATGTCATTTTTCAGTATTCCCGATAGCTGAAAATGACATGTTTCGTGATGTTAACAGTAGGCTACAGGTCGTTGATTATGTAACCTCACGTGACTGCCTATAGGCTATACAAATAATACAAAATGTTGGTGATTTTTGTAAAATATTTTATAAAGGCCTGTCACCCTGAAAAAATAAGAATGTAAAAGGCAGTATCTCCCAACGCAAGTCTCAAAATGCCATTGAAATAATATCCGCCATTTTATGAAATAAATAAAAAAGACCCCAACTATGCAGGCTAAATTATGTAACCACGATTTGATCGTGTCCTTGCCATATCCTGTTATTTGGTTAATGAACATTTATTTATTTAATAATTATTTTGCTGGGCTGAAAGTAGGCCCTATAGGATAACTTTGAGGGGAGTTTTACAAGGGACCTTTTATACGAAGAAATGCGTCTTTTTGATGTCCGAATGCTGCGTTTTCCTCTGATTTTATCACGTCATCTTGTATCCTTGGCAATAAAGAAATTGCGTTTTATTTTATTTTTGTTTAATTGACCAGTACTTAAACCATTGTTGCCTTTAACTAGTAACACGACCACTTCTGACACATGTCGATTTAATCTTCTGACGCTTCGTTTTAGTCATTTGATGCTTTTAGATCTGAACTAAAGATGGTCAGCACAGCTGTGATAATAGGAACAGTGCACAGTTTCATAGAGCTGATTTTAATCTATTATTTGGCTATGGCAAAACACACATTTTAACAATTTAATGGAAAAGGTTTTTTTTTTATGTGTGCATCCACGATGCAGCTGCCTGTAGCCCTTTTTTTTTTTTTTTTTTTACAGTCTGGACCTAGAAATGTCTTGATTTTTTATTTTTATTTTACAAATCACGATTTGATTTGAGGACGGATTTGT
Source organism: Phoxinus phoxinus (assembly GCF_949152265.1). NCBI lineage: Eukaryota > Metazoa > Chordata > Actinopteri > Cypriniformes > Leuciscidae > Phoxinus > Phoxinus phoxinus. The sequence goes on along the minus strand of NC_136882.1, from coordinate 25,623,993 downwards.
TAGCGACGTAGGCTATTTTATGACATTTTCTTTTTGATATTAGTTTTTGAATCAGATCCAAATTTCCTAATTGCGGTTTCCCGCGTGCAGCCTAGCCTATTTATTTTTTACTTATTATTTAGGCCTATGTTTTATGCACGGAGAAGTCCTCTTATAAGACGTTCTCATAGTATGGCCGTGAGAAATTATATTTAATTTCTCCGCCAAAGAATAGGCTAAACGTGTTTAAAAAAAAATGTTAGGCTACTTAATTTTAATTGTGATTTAGACTGGTTTTACATGACCTGAATTGATTTCAGGTGTTTGGTGAGAAGGACCAATGAACAAAAGTCCGTCTATTTTTCAAGTAGATGTGAGTGTGTTTATGTCGGAGCGACTTGCTCCAGATAAATAATTTTACAGCTCGAAATTATATAGACAAATGAATGAGACTGAACTGAAGTCTCAAATCCTATCACGGTCCTTTCGAGTGCCTTAAATGTTAGATGCAGGATTTTTTCTAAAGTTATAGTATGGAATTTTATAAAAAAAATAGGCCTACAGCAATGTATTTTATTTCTTTATGTTGGTTTCACGGCAACCATGCCACTTTCCCCTGGAGTTTTGAGACATAACATAGCCTACCGTATAATAATTGGTGATGTTCCCTGTTGCTGTAGCCTATAATTTTTTCATCATGCAAGATTGCTTTATTTCATGATGACATTTAAACGGTGAATATATTAATTCTGGTGTAGGCTATTTCAGGTCTTTTTGTAAAAGGAGACGTATCATGTGCGTAGAAAGAAAGTTACTTGCTGCAAAAAAAGTAACAAAATATATTTCGCTATATAGTTGGGCTTCAAATAACCTATAGCCTTTTCATTTCATTTGACACAAAATTTTAAAAGAAATAAGCATAATGCTAGAACTAAATAGTAACCTATACACAGCCTATATTACGGGACATTTATTTGGATATATCCCTATAACAATTTTCAACTTTACAAAGAAAAACAGCAACATGCAAAGTATTTTTCAGTGCAGTCAGTTCCTTAAAGAGATATTGACCGAATTTAACAATTGAATCATTAATTAAACACAGGAAGACAAAACGTTTAAAGCAAAAAGAAATGGCACTTTGTGTTGACTGCCTTTTTCCCTTAAAATAAGATTGAAGTTACAAATAGGGGAGGCTATGCGATAGAGTGAAGATTGTGTAATTATTATTAAGACAATGGTTCATTCGCTAAAAAAGAGAAAGAACATCGAAGAATTGAAATTACATAACACATGGCGCCATTTCAGAGTGAGCTTCGGCAATGCATTCTGCATGGCTTCAGAAAATGTAGCCTATATATAGGCTAAATATTTTTCCCCATAAATTCGTTGTTATTTAATTTACTTTGAGTTATGTAACGTTGTATTTTGTAAAGTAGGTTAAAGTAAGTAATTTCACTTTTCATCCCCAATTCGCCTGGCAACAGTCGGCTAAATATATGTTCGGTGACGTGCGAAGGGCTCCAGCGGTGACGTCATATCAGAACAGTCGTCCGAGAATCTCTCAGGATTCCTGCTTAAACAGTGGGAAAAAGGGGATGCCTTCATTTTTCTCTCTCTAAACAGTCCTGATTTTGTGTTAAATTTTGCACATCTCATGTCACTCTAGGGTGAAATTGTAAACATTAAAGACATTGATGAGCTCTGGTCTTTGAATAAAAATATAAAAGGGGGAAAAAACCGTAGGCTATATTCCATTACGTTCAAGTAGACTTGTTTCGGCACTATCATTTCAAATTGTTCTCATGATGCCAAATGCCATCGCAATAATATGAGTTAAACCAATAACAAAACAAACATATAGCATGATACAAGTTCATTTTAAGTAAACATTGTAAATGAATCGCTGAAGAACTGAACTCCTGGTGCGAGTCTGACATTGTTACATAACGTTTAACCTTGAGTATCCAAATAACGTTAACTCGCACAGAGAAGATAAAATATTTCAATTCACTTTCGGAATAAGTAACTTCTTTTAGTTTACTTCCAAAGCTATCTGCTTGTATTCGAGATGTGGAGATTGTGGAGATTAACTATTCAGCTCTATATAAATTGTGAACAGGGTTTTTTTTGTTCAATTAAGATTTGGGAATGTTGTTAGTAGCCTAACTATACCACGATCCGTCCACACTTATTTTTCCATTTACAACCAACAGACAAAATCAGTGCAATTTTATAGCACACAAATTCAAAATCAGACACGAACTATATTTTTCCAATGCTTCAAATCTACGGGATAGGCCTATACTCTATGTAGGCACAATGTAGTACATAAAAAAGTACCTAAGGAATGGAGTTATAAAATCAGCTGATGAAATCAGATGTCGTGTTTATCAGGTCCAAGATACAGTTCCGACACATCTCAGTTATTAGTGTGCAGATCTCAGCCGCTTCTGTCCAGCAGAACCCGAGCCAGCGCACGATCTCTCCAGGACCGGGCAGAGAAAAGCCACTGAGTGCGACCACCTTATCCTGGAAGCTCAAAGCGAGACAGTCCGATGGGAGAAAGTTCAGCGCGGGGAGACACGCACATACAACTAGAACAACTCTCCACATCACACGGGAGAAGCGCGGAGCGGCGGCAGGGGGCAGCGAAGACAGGTACGCGCTGCTCTCGTAGGGGGCGCACAGCTTGTCCACTTCTCCAAGACGCACCCGGTCCCATTCCTTCACATCGAAGCTCTGCAGGCCAAGCAACCCCACGTCCACGTCAGTCCGCGATGGCAGTGGCGTTCCCCGAATGACACGCAGCTTTTCTCTGAAGTCCTGCATCTGCTGGAGGAAAGTGAGCGGGTCGGAGAGCGAACGGAAGGATTCGGCGATGTTGAGCGCGCGCCGCTGCTCCTCGAGCGCCGAGCGCAGCTGGTTGATCTCGGGGTCAAAGGTCTGCATGACCGCGAGCTTCAGAGTCTCCAAGTCCGAGAGAATCTCGCTCCGTTTGTGGTCCAGCGTGCGCAGAAGTTTGTCAAAGTACTCTGAGACTCGATCCGCGTCCCGCGAGACCCTCTCCAGCGCTTTCTTCTTAGCTCCTTCTAACGATTCCAGGCACGAATGCACCTCCGCGCCCCTCCAGCCCTCCACGACGCGAAACAAGTCCTCAAACGCGAGCTTCTCGCGTTCGTATGCCTCCTCCAGCGCGCAGAACTTGTGTCCTTTATGATCACCTGTCGTGGCGCAAAAACCACAGATGAGCTTCAGATCCGTGGCGCAGAAGATATTGAGCGGTTGTCCGCTGTGAGCTCGGCAGAGAGACATCCTCGGCATCACTCGAATCCTGTTGTACTTCTCCACGATGCCACGCAATGAGTAATTGACTTGCAAGCTCGCGATGCCGTTGTGCACGGTTTCCTTTCGACAGGTCGGACATTTGAACGGGGGTCTCCATGCAGGGCTCCGGTTACCGTCCAGGATGCCCTCGAGACACTTCTTGCAGAAGCTGTGAGAGCACGGTAGTACACGCGGGTCCTCGAAAAGACAGCAGCATATTGGACATGTGAGGTCCTCTTCCAAGAGCTCCATCGTATCCTAAAGAGGAAAGAGACATCAATATGAAAGCTTGTCGGGGGCATGACACATCAATACAACTCTCATCATAGCAAGCTTCTCTCTCGTGCATCTCACACCGATTGTGAAGTCTAGAGCACTTAGTGCTGTCCAGTTTCATTTTTGACACCATCTACATTACGCGCAATAAGCAATGATATAGCCTACACACACAAGTAGGCTATTTTTTATTTTTTTGCATCGACATTTTTTTTATATTGCGATAATGTGTTATGAGTCTACAGTGAATAAATAATGGAACAGAACTAGCTTCAGTCAATATTTTACAGTGCGATTCTGTGAAGAGACACAGCAGGTTAACCAAATATAGTAGTTCAGATTGCCTGATGATGAAGACTCCTGAGTGCACCAGTCCTTCATTTTAATTGCCCGCGTGAGAACTTTCGTGCAGGAATATCCGAGGACCTGTCCAACAAACTTCAAGGAATTGATTTGGAAAAAAAATATCCCCGCCGTCGAGTTGTCAAAATGTTTCTCTGTATGCCCGAGTCCGGTTGTCAAGGTATTACTGTTGTTGAGGCAGATTTTGCAGGCAGAAAGCACCAGCAATTGGACCAGAAGTGCACTAGCTGCATAGGCAGTGTGCAACGCAATCATGGCTCTTGTTGCTGTGCAGACTTCGCCCTTTCCAATTGGGAAATTTTAACTAGTTCAGGTCAAGTCACTATGGCCAGGCAATTACAACTAATGCGCACAGGCAGCTATTGAACAGTGAATCTACAGTTAAACATTTCAATGCCACATTCAGCACAATATCGGCGTAGCAGTGTATTTGCAGACTCAGGTAGTTGAACACACGTTTTGTGTTTGGTGAGAAATAAATGCAGAGGATCCCTTCATTCATGGATGGTGTTGTTGCGGGGGAGCTCTCCTAGATCAGCGTTTCTTTACAGATTACGTCAATACCTGCGTTCCCCATTATCTACCCGCATAGACGCATAATTCATCTATTCAGTGAACTACAATAAATACGTGGTTTTCATTAACAACTAGTCGAGACACAGACAACCAAAAAGCACGTCCGTATTTCCTGCCACAAGGATGATTCTTCACGCCACTTTGGTCGCATATGCCCGTGCCATGTGTCAGGGTCTTGACGCATCGATAACCAATCGCTACCGAGTCACGTGTCAAAATATTTTGACCTCGATTTTTCTTCCCCTGTTTCCATGCCATCAGGAAGAGAACTGCGTCCGAGGCTCAGCGCTCATTGGTCGAATCAGGGATGAAAGCGCGTGCACTGACGTAATTGGCCACGAGAGGGCGAGAACCGCAGGTTTGTCAAAGAAATAAGATAATGCTAGAAAGGCTTTTACAGTTGTTTTATATTATTGTATATTTGGTAATAAAATATACCAAAGTCCACCAGGGGGGACACATAGGCCTTCACTTAAAAAAGCAAACAATTTATCCCAATCCATTTCAACAATATGACATGGCGTGTTCTCAAAGCTTTTCTGGTCAGTTGGCTGTTTTGGTTTTGAACTGTAAGCACATTACCTTGATTGTGATATTTACCTATCATACAAATAATTTAAGTATTATAACAAATTAAGTATTATCTCGGTGGAATGTGGGTTAATCTAGTGGAGTTTAGCGGTCAAAATAATAATTCTCCAATTTGCCTCAGTGTGTATTTTCAATTCACCTTTGGCTAAGCCCCGCCCCCCCTTAGTTACTGTTGCTACCTCCGACAACTTCATCTGGGCTCTGGTTTGGTATCAACATGGCTTATGCTGTGACAGCTCTTCCTGCTGAAATTTTATCAAACTTTTATAAAGCAGCAAATAAAGTGTCCGATAGAAGTAGGCAAAAGTGTCTGCAGTGTGCGTTTGAAGGCTTTATTCAAGACATACGGTGAAACGCGAGCAACAAGGCATCCAAATACAGGCAAAAGCATAACGGTCACAGTCAAAAAATGAACACAGCATATCCTAATCGAGACGGAGGCTGTGACTCACAATATCAGGAGAAACACTGTTCATGCAAAGCTGGGTAGGTCTCTATTCACTTCTATAATCGTTATTATTTACAAAGCAAACGGACTACGCGAGTATAAAGCTGTATTTATTAGCAGCGTGTGCTAGCGTATCAACAATTAGGGCAGAGAACCGAAATCATAAATCTAAACCAGCATAAAACTGTCTAACTATAACTTCACAGTAAGGTTAAAAGCTAACTTAAATGTATCTTAGAGCACAAAAGTGAGCTTGTTGATCCTTCAGGGGTTTCGCTGACTGTGAGGACCTCCACACAGTTTAATCCAAAGACGACACTTGTCAGTATTTAACTTCGGTTTTGGGAAGGGGAAAAAACGGACACCCCTCTCCAACCTCTCTGGGAAACGCGTATCTGTGTTACAAATGCCCCCGGCACAACGTTTAACCATATTTTTTATAAAACGACGACGTAATAGCCTGCCGAGACCAAAAATATGAGCCGCCTGCGTTGAAGTCAATGGAGCGCCGTGAAAAAGTGTCGGACCCTCTGTGGAAGCTCGTTCTTGGCTGCGCTGTGATTGGTCAATATATATTCTAGGGCGTGGCTTAGCCAAAGGCGAATTCAATGACTATTAAAAGTTTCTCAATGTGATTATTTGGGTGTAAATTATTTCCCAGACCGACGGTAAAGCGTCACGAGCTATCTGATACTTTTCTCTGCGCTGATTAGGCCAGTACTGCAAAATCATTTGTAAAAAAAAAAAAAAAGTATAGTGTATATATATATTTATATATATATATATAATCCATGAAAAAAATCTGCTACAACTCTGCTATTGTTATTACTGTAAAATAAAACTGTTTTGAATGTGGTCCAAAGAAGGACTCTACTTTCTGAGTCTGTAAGCGCCCCCTTGAGGTGGTTAACGAGAATAACACCAGCCGTCGACAATGATTTTTCCATGAGATCCATTCTATCCTGAGAGCTCGTGCTCTCTTCAGTTTGACGTGTGTAACTGCACTTCCGGTGTTCTCAGCGCTAGAATGGCTGCAGTTTTTACGTGTTGTTTGGGCTGCTGCGGGGATGGCGGACCGGGTCACGCTCCCCTCAAAGATATGCCCACCGTACAGCTAGACACGCATCACATGGGTAAGAGGTCATTTCCACTGCTCAGCGGGGTCACAAAAAGTCACCAAATTAATTTGAACACGAAGAGAAGTGTCAAGCTAACAGATAATGCTATATCTTAAAAACAAAGGTTAGAACACAAAATAACTATGCCATCACTGTTTTTAAACCAGCAGTATGTTTTCGTTCGTAATAATATCTAATCAATCATGTCAAGTAGTCCTAACTACTCTGGATCTGATATTAGGTGCTAGTATACAGCTGACAGATCCAGTGGCTATTTTGATTGTATTTCAATTGAGTGAATCCAGGAAGTGAGGTTCAATTCAGACTTGTTTTTTGTCGCTATCTCTGAAACCGTTTTGAAATACATACCTTGTGCTGTAGCAGTGTGGGCATGAGAGTTTGCTCGGCCTTTTTTCCCAGGGACGGATGTGGTCATAGTGAAAAGTGGGAGGCGGATCTGTGGAACTGGAGCCTGCCTCGCCAACGCCCCTCTACACCAGAACAAGAGCTATTTTGAGTTCAAGATCCAGTCCACGGGTCAGTGGCCTTTTGTCAGAAATGAATCATGTTTAATAATCATGGCTTCAGGTTTTTAATATTTAGCTTATTATTGTGCAAATGCTGTTGTAACTTGTAGCTGTCAGACAGATGTTTTTGCATTGTGACATTAATTGCAGTACAATCTTACCTCCCAAATCTCTGCATTATTGGTCTTTAGATGGGTATGTATAGCTTAAGATAGCTGTGGACTATGAACTTTTGCTGATGTTTGCAGGTGTTTGGGGGATTGGTGTGGCCACTCAGAAGGTGAATTTGAACCAGGTGCCACTGGGTCAAGACAGCCACAGTTTGGTACTTAGAAATGATGGCTCCATATACCACAACAACGAGGAGAAGAACCGTTTACCTGCCAACAGCCTGCCTCAGGAGGGGGATATAGTGGTACATTTTTACTTATTTCTGTGTGCTGGTTACGTTCTAGATTGTGATAAATATCAAAATTGTGGAATACTACTAGTATATACTGTAGAAGACATATTGCTCGTGGTCATAAGTGTGTATGTGTGTCTGTTTTTAGGGCCTGACCTATGATCATGTGGAACTGAACCTGTACTTAAATGGAAAGAGCATGCACTGTCCAGCCTCAGGTATTCGAG